>NW_026571115.1:20573223-21140723 GCF_026225935.1 Boleophthalmus pectinirostris | reverse complement strand
CCTGGTTTAGACCTGTTTTAGACCTGGTTTAGTCCTGGTTCAGTTCTGGTATAGACCTGGTTTAGTCCTGGTTTAGACCTGGTTCAGTTCTGGTTTAGTCTTGGTTTAGACCTGGTTTAGTCCTGGTTTGGACCTGGTTCAGTTCTGGTTCAGTCCTGGTTTAGACCTGGTTCAGTTCTTGTTTAGTCCTGGTTTAGACCTGGTTTAGTCCTGGTTCCTGTTTCAGTTCTGGTTCAGTCTGGTTTAGACCTGGTTTAGTCCTGGTTTAGACCTGGTTCAGTTCTGGTTTAGTCCTGGTTTAGACCTGGTTTAGACCTGGTTTAGACCTGGTTTAGTCCTGGTTTAGACCTGGTTCAGTTCTGGTTTAGTCCTGGTTTAGACCTGGTTTAGACCTGGTTTAGACCTGGTTCAGTCCTGGTTTAGTCCTGGTTCAGTCCATATACGGCGCAAAAGTTCAGCATCATCACAGTTATTTTGGTGAGAGTAAATTAAAACTGCTGTAATAGTCGTGTAATGTTTTACATTTTAAGTACAGTAATATTGTAATGTAACAAATGACTTTGAAATGACAGTAACAAGTCATAAATAACACATTACAGTGTTAAAGTCACTTGTCCAACAGTGGATCTTGTAAAGTTGTTGTAAACTAGAAGTCAGTTTGAAAAATAAATGCAGCCTTTCATTTACAGATCTCACCTAATATAAAATGAACTGAACTTTGAACTAGTTCAAAATTAAAATTGTGAACTATGAACGTGAACTATTCACTTTGAACAAATGTGAACTGAACTTTGAACTAGTTCATGAAAAGTGTGAACTTGCACAACACTGATCCCATGTATGTTTTAAAGCAAACAGACCATTCATTTCTCTGATTGGTTAGTTCGCCTGTCAATCGCATCCTATAAAATTCGGGAGACACGATACAGCTCCAGATCCATTAAGTTTTGTCAAAGCATATGTTTCTGGCTGACATGGTAATAGATCACCCATAATAATAACTAGTGAAAGAATTGTATCCAATATTGTGCATGTTAAAGTTGATTGAGAAAATGAAGCATCTTAGAACATGAAAACTACAAGATGCATGGTCCAGAAACCAAACCCCGGACGTTCACAGTATGATCTCACATTGCTAACTAATTTGCTAACCATACAGTATTTCTGCTAAATTCTATAGTTCTTTTAATTTTCAAGTGGGTCATGATGAGTCAACCCACACCCCCTTCCACCCAGACTTTTTGCATAAAATGTCAGTTTTTTTGTAAAACTAGGTGGGAGTTGGTGGATGGTCATGCAAGCTAAATTGCTCTATTTTAATCTTTTCTTTTATAAATATATATCTAATAAGGAGCATAGCATTGAGTTGTCTGGGTTCAGCCTTGACATTCATTACTGCTATCACATTCCTCACATCACGGCTGAAGTATGCTACTTTTACAAGGCTTTAAAGTTCTCCTCAGATTCCTGTTTGTTTTGTCGGCACCAGATCAAAGTCAGGTGGCCTTAAAATTAGCTTTGAGGCTTTAGCATTGTATGTCAACGCGCAGCCAGCCAACCCTTTCATGTTGATCCAAAAACTCCAATATCCACTTTCCTCTGCACATTTCACAGGTGAGATCTGTGTCGAGCCGCGTGAAGCTAATTCCCCATAGTGACACACAGGCAGTGCGAATGCTAATACGTTCCCCAGTGGTTCATCCTGTTAATTTGTATGGGGGCAAAAATTGAGAAGCCCGTCAAGGGGGAGCTATTCTAAGTGATGGAATCGGATTATGCGACGATCCGTATGCAATCTTTTTATGCCAGGGGAGAAGACGACAGGCGTGGAGGAGAGATGGTAGGAGGTGTGGGAGTGAGGAGGGAAGGCGTGAGGGAGGACGAGTTGGGTAAATGGTCCAATAGTTGTCAAAGCGCGTCTGTCATTCCGTGCGTCAGTCAGCCTATTCCCAGACTCTCACGCAGGTACAGTACTTGCGCAAATGCAAGTATATATACACACAAAACATTTTCACACTCTCAGAGCAGCTCGAAATATCCTTTTTTATCCTTCTGCCACAGCCTAATGAGATTGCACTACCACAGCAGCCAGCCAGCTACATTTCACTCTCGTCTCTTTTTTTCTTTTTACATCAGCTGCTCTACAGTAGCTCCTGTCGGTTTCCCTGGTAACAGCTGCTTCCTGTTTGTCTGCCGGTTGCCATGGAGGAAGAGGAAGGGGACCGGACGATGCCGGCAGGAGCTGGTGACAGAAGTGGACAGAGGTGTGAGAGGTAAAGCTGGAGATATGACACTCAATGTGGCTCAGAATAGCAAGCAGACTTCTCTAAAACATCAAAGGTTTGACCAAAGAGCTGTTGATGGCAAAATGGGAAAACAAAGAATACAGCAAATCTTGATTTAAAAGGTATACATTTTTCCCAAAGTCCAGAAGATGATTTTTGTGTTAATTTCACAGGTAAAAGCAGGACAACAGGAAAACCTCCAGAAATTTCAGTCCAAGTCCAGTTTGTGAGTGCAAGAGGAACTGATCATTATAGGTCCAATATTATCAATGTTTTGTTTTAGATTTTAGCCATGTAATGATGTTTATTTCGTCATGTGCCCCACCTTTTGAACAACGAACAATGAAAATTCATTTTAAATCAATAGGGCTACATTAACATAAGCACTAAAACACAAAACACCAATGTTATGGTCCAATAGGCCCAGTAGTTACAAAACATACTTGGATCTCTTCTTGTCCCATTTCACCAACCTTTCAAGGCATATGTTTCACATGTTTAAACACCATATGGCTTGACATTTGGTTTGCTTACATACTTCATCCAGATGGTCTTGAATCTGTTTCACCAGTTTCATCAAATAAAATGTGGGGATCTTAGCTGAGGCAGGAATTCTGAATTCTGTTGTGTTCTATCATGCCCATTTATTTTTCAACAATGAGTTTTGGAATTTCATTGTGACACATTTGATGATTTGTAAAAGCCTCTGAGGCAAATTTGAGGTCAGGTAGTCCAAATATCTGTAGATGGGGGAAAAAAAACAGGAAAAAGCTAGGTTAAGATCAGGTTCAAAGAAGAGTATGTTGGTGTCTTATAGAGGGAGAGTGGAGCTTAGCCTGCAGCAAGAATCAGGGTGAGCTGCTTTTAAACTGATTCTGTGAAGAGGAGCACGATCTATATTCTGAACCCTACAACCGGAATGACCCCTGACTCCAGTCTCTGAACTTCTAGAGATCTTGTGCAGCAAAAGTGAACTGAGCGAAACCAAAGTATAAGCTTTCTGTTCTGCTTCACAGCTTCAGAAAGGGTGTCCAGAAAAGGTGTGTAAGGGTGTAGAAAGGGCGTAGCCTAAATACAGCAAATACCAGAGGATATTTCTGTGCTAGCTAAACATTCAAGGAGACAACATACACTACGTTTACGTGCACATCAGGAAAACTGGATAACTGGCCTACTCTGATTGCACGGGCTAAGAAATCGTCTGGAAAATAATAGAGATATATTTGGATTTTACTCACTAAACTTGCCATCTAGCATGTGTACTGTTTCATTGTTTTGGTCCACTATGTTAAATTTCAGGGTGTTTTTTGTGATGCGGAGAGTAAATACATAAAAGGCAAAGCAGTTCGTAGCATGTCTGAAATTCACATGCTCCACGTGAATGAGATGTTGCTTATCAATGTTTGGCAAAAGTGTGGTTATGTCAATTAGTAGTTTTTATTGGCATATTTATCTTTAAAGTTTTAGCGCTACTGTTAAATTACTAATTGTCACTGAACCTCTCTTAGCCCTTGTTCGGACCTATTCGGTTTATGACCTGCACGTAGACTGTAATAATTTGTAATAATACTTAAACTTAAAAATAATAATACTTTATCAAAACTACTTCTGTGTTTCTTTTTAAAGGTTAATCACTGGCCAGACTTCTTAGATTATGAGAACTGTGATAAATGTTTATCTGAGACACATTATATCCCAATATGAGAATGGGCCTGCCTGTAAAAACACCAGAGTGATTTTCCAATGAAATGTTGCATTAGATCCAAGCACTTCTTTAACCTTTATTAACTTTATTAGGCAATATACAAGAAGTAAAGGGAATTTCTACATTCAAAATAGGCAATCAAACAGTTATGGCAGCTGTGTTGTCATAATGAACTTGCGACATGTGTTGGTGTTAGTTAGTGTGAACTTTCAATTAGGCATCAGTGAAGTTAAGTTAACAAAACTAACTGCTGACATGGCAATAGTTAAAGGTCCTGTACGCAATACTTTTTCCATTTATTTCAGCAAAATGTATCTTCCTTCACTAGCTCTTGAGGTCAAAATAAGTCTGCTGTGTGCTGTTAACATCTAATCAGAAAGCATTTTCTTGTCTGATAATCAGGAAATGCATGTTAGCATGCTAGTAATCGTTAGCATTACTGTAACAGAATGCCGCACTGGTCTCTGAGATTTGTGAAAGACACTTATAGATTAATTGTGGTGAATACTAACTTTGGACCACAGCAAACCATTTAAAAAGAACTGCTTCTGTTTTTCAGATTTTTAACATTTGGTAATACAGTAAGCACTGTGTTTTAAAATTTCATACACCTTCAGTAGAACCATTTGGATCTCTACTGAACAAAAGGTAAAAGGTAGCTGTTAACTTGAAAACTACCACTTTATAACATCACAAGGTTTTGTCTCCAAAACCAACATGAAAAAATGGCTAACGATTATTTTTTTCAGTTTTCGATTTTGTGTTTAAATGAATAATGGAAAAAATAAATAACGGCCGTTTCCTGTTTCCGTGACTTAAACTGCAATGCACCGCATACGAACTGAACCAGGACTGATCACAGGACTAAAATAGAACTACACCAGGACTAAACGAGGTCTAAACCAGGACTAAATCGGTCTCATTCCTGGTCTCGGTCCTGGTCCCCCCCCCCCAAGTTCGGGGAGGCATGACCCAACTTTTTGTCTTTGTGTGCAATTTTGAAGTCACTGCACTCCTCGTGTGTGGTGTCAGTGTGACTCTGATTTGCTCTGTCCGATCGTAACCACCAAACCTCAGCAACACTACGATAACAGCCAATAAACCAGAGCGTCGGTGGTAGATGGAGTGATGGACAAAGAGGCGCAAGATACAAACTCACAGAAATAGTGAAAATAATGAGAAGACCATATTACTCACCTCTCGTAAAGTGTTAACTTTAAAGTGCAGCATCTCATCCACATGATCCATATAAACTGTCCTCCGCAAATAATGACATCTA
The DNA here is from genome assembly GCF_026225935.1 of Boleophthalmus pectinirostris. Classification (NCBI taxonomy): domain Eukaryota; kingdom Metazoa; phylum Chordata; class Actinopteri; order Gobiiformes; family Gobiidae; genus Boleophthalmus; species Boleophthalmus pectinirostris. The sequence continues at coordinate 21,135,454 of NW_026571115.1, read as the reverse complement.
GTCCAGAAAACAACACTATTCATCCAGTTAGAGGCACTCTTTGAAAGTAAAAATTTGAGAGTAGTTCGTCACATGTGTCTGTTTACATCCACACAGCACGCGGATTGGGGTGAAGCTCCAGATAAGCAATAGTGACTCTACATCTTGTGTACTTTATTGCCAATGTTTTATGCTTTAAAATCATGTATTTGAAGTTCTGCACCACATTTCACAATTAATAATAGCACAGTTTTGACTTGTATCTAAACTAGAAGTGCAGTGCTCTGGTCTTTTAAACACTTAAGAGTCTCAAAGTGAGTCGTTATAGGCTATGTTTATATGACGACGGTCTGAACAGAAAACACAAAAGTGGTGTTGTGTATTAACTTTTCATTTCATGTTTAGATGAGTGTTTTCACAAGGAAATCTGCGTGCATAAGGTGACACAAAAGTGTGTGGAATTTGATTGGGTATGCGTGCCAGGCGGCTAGGTGGTGACGCTAGGTGGTGATATATGTAACATAAAAGTGTACGCAACGTGAGCAGATCTGACCAGAGTTTTGCATCTTGGGCAGTACAGACGGAAATGTTACGGCGGAGCATATTCAGCTTTTCTACTCTGGAGGGTGGTTTCAGATTATTGCATTTTTAAGCCCCCAAAACGCCCTAAACGAAAGGCACTTCCTATAAAATATTTTGTCATTTTTACCTGCAAGCGTTCTCGTGTAAACAGGCCCTTATTGTAGACAGGAAACATCTGACGCGATGGTGCTAGCAACTTTATAACCTGTGGTCCACAGCCATATCCCGCAGCTCTTTGAGATCTGAGATTTTCTCATTAGATTCTCCTCATGTCTGTGGTGTGTGCTTTTTGTCGCACGTTTAAAAATCGTTTAAGACCGAAAAATCTTGTGGTGTGTGGCAGCCTTTAAACATGGTCTAAATAATCAGGTAAAGGTTCCACCACCTGCTTGTCTCCATGTAGGCCTAAATGCTTTTTAAAGTTCATGTAAATGCCTTCTATCTCCCCTCTATCCATTTAAACTACAACCTTTCTCCTAACCATTCATCGCACTAATCTCATGTACTGTGACTGTCCTCCTTGCTTTGTTTTTGCATTCTCTCAGATCTCTTCTCACTCGTCTTCTGCACGGTTGTGTGACAGCGCAGTGAGTGGGTGAGTGGACCTGTGGAGAACAACAGATCCCAACTCCATAACTACTCAGTCGCAATGATACAACGCAAATTTGCCCAAACACATTCCAGGCGTAACTCACCAGCAACGCCTTCAATACTGGAATGGCATCAAAACTTCTCTGCCTCGCCGCCACTTGTTCAAAGGCCTTCTCTGTGTGGGAGATCTTTCAGGACAACAATAGCTCCTGTTATAGCTGCAGCTCAAGTTCGCAGGTAGCATGGTAAATAGCGTGCGTTTGGCTAGTATCTTGTTTCATGTAAAAAAAGATAAAAGAGACATGGGGAGAAACTGTGGAGGAACTTCAAAGCTGCAGAAGAATGCCTTTAAACAGGTTTCTCCCAAGACCACATCAAAAAAAGACAAGAGGAAGGAGGGATTTTGTGTGCGAGATGCATGCACTGGAGGCTACGCTGTGTTGGACCAGTGCAGTGAGCAAAAACAGCCTGTCAGTTCCCATACAGACTTGCATTATTTGATTGTTTTTGGCAGAGCAGCAGTGGTGAGGGTGGCCCGCAGCCCACACACCCGCTCACGCACACTCAAACCTCACACTCGCCGCCGTCAGAAGATGTTATTGATCGCTTTAAACACAGTGTTTACGGCGTGCATGCTGCACCTAGGGGCCACACAGTACACCCACACATTGTATTACACTTATTCCAATGCCTTGAAAAGCTTGAGGTTTGTCTAGGAGCTTCTTCGTGACCTCTGACCTGGCCTCCCTTGGTAACAATAGCAGCTGGATAAAGAAGGTGGAAACTGCGCAATATTCCAGAGAGTGATCCGTCTGACCTGTGGCTCCGGCTGTTCCATTCTTTTCATGGAGTTTTCCAATATTTTCTGAGCACAATGTATTGTGGAGCGGTATCCTTCCTGTCTGCACAGATGGGAGTCATGCCGTCTGACCGCCCTGATCTGTGCTGGTGTGTGCTGGGAGTTCTTTGGTTATGTTCCTGTAACTAGTGCATTTAAAAATTTACTTGAAAAAGGCTTAAAGCAAGTAGTTCTCAACTTATGTCAATCATCGAGTTTAAGACTAGAGCTACTCACTTTGGATTAGTGGTTAAGATGAACACAAACTCAAATATAAAAAGAAATGATGCCGCCATTGATGGACATGAAAGTAATTTTATATGATGTGTGATGTGTGCTACTACACTACAACAGTGGGCAGTGTGGGGGGCTTTCAAATTTGGACGTAACTCCAAGTAATACTTAATATGTTCTGGTCCAAGAATCAGAAACTACTTCAGAACTATTCAAGATTTGTGCCCAACTATTGTCTTGATACAAAAACTGACCACAAATAATGGCACTTTTTAAGAGTCTATGTATTACAGTAGTTCAGCTACTGGGCCAGAAGACTCAGTATTGTTTTAGTTTTGTTCCTTTTTACTGAAATAGATTTTCATAAATCCCCTTGACACATCTTTACACAGCACACTTTCTCGCTTCATTTCTGCCGATGCACTTGTTTATGTGCTATTATGTAACTTTTGCATCTCTTTCATCAGACTCCCACAATAACACCTTGGCTGTGACGAGGCAGTACAAATCGGAAACATTGACCTCCGCACTTTCAGAATAATCATAATGTGGGCTGTTTACCGCATACATATCATCCCCGATCACTTCACACTTATTCTTTATCAACTCTTCCAGCGAACAGCAGTGAAAGAGCACACAGGATGCTTTACCAGTACACAGTGAGTGAAAGCCAGGAAGTCACGTCTGCAAGGAAGGACACGGGCACGGACTTTTGAATGAGTGACGCGCAGCGACACAAGTGCAATCAATGCTAAAAGACTTAAGCATTCAATAGCACTTCCTCCCTCGCTCCCATATGCCAGCCAGGAGAAGTTGATCCCATTAACAGTGCAGATGATTCGCCTGGGGTAGCTTCGCCTTCTCTCTGATCTTAATTGATACATAGATGCATAGAAGAAAGAAAGTAGGTTGTGGTTATGTGTTTTGGCTGTTTTTAGTACAGGCACCTGCTGAGTCCACATGGCAGTGAATGGGCTGGGTAAAGTGGCTACAGTCACGCAGGCAGGCCCCCCGCTGGGAGACAGTGTGATACAAGATGGATCGGAGCGGAGATGTTAGTGACATGTTAGAAGAAGAGGAGAGAAAGAGATGGGTCTCAAGTGCACAGAGGACAAGATCGGGGTAAGATGGGGACAAGAAAAATAAAGAGAGAATCTACTTCAAGACAAAAAAACAGTAAGCAGTTTGACAACAACCTATTATATCAGATGCCCTTTCATGGAAATCTTGCTACATCGGCCTACTCCTTGCCTCTGCCACTTCCATGTTTTTGTTAAATAAGATGATAAACTTGCCGGTTCAACTTCCCTTGGTTATTTAAATTATACATTGGAAAGTAAAAAAAAATTTTAAAGTTTGAAAAACTTTTGGTGAGTTATCCAAACTCCAATGATATTTTTTCAACATCCAAAATTGTTACATTTAGACAACACTGAATTAAAAGCAGACAAAACTGTGCTCTTTGAGTGTTGAGCGCCGCCCAGTCATCCTCCGTCTCACACCCTGTGAAGGCCACGATGATTCAGTACAAGCTCAGAACACGGCCAAGCGGCTGTCCCTCCACCTTTAACTGCACTTTCACAATAAAAATAATGTTGTAAGAATCCATGTCTGAAATAGCCATCAGCAGGTGGTGTCTGTCAGCTCACCAGAATGATTTTGTTTACATGTCTGTTTACAGTCTGCCCTTTAGAGAGGTAGGAAGACGTCACAGATCAGATCATCAGCAGCAAGAAACTGTACAAGACTTTTCTAAAGAGGATGACAACAGCAGCATAATGGGGCTATTTCCATAAAAAATATGCATTAACATAAAACATGGTTAATAATTCTCAGGTCCCATTGGTCTTCCATGTAAGTACCAGGCTCAAATTCAGGGTTTTTGTTTAATTTTAATGAAGCAAATACAGTGTGTAGATGTAGTTTGTGGAGAATGGTTGTGCGTGTGATGTGAACAGGCAGTGTGTATGCTTTGCTTGTGTTATTGAGCCACCAACAGAGATGTATATGATGCACCTGCATCTACTTAACTCTCCACAAACTTAAAACACCAAAAAGGACTTTATCATATTAACAGGGCATCAAACATAGGCTTGTAGACTGAGTCAGATCAGATCCCAGGTCAGAGCTAAGACTGACTCACCAACTCTGCTCTTACAGCTGAGAACATCAAACACTCCGACAGTAAAGGCAGACTGTGCAGGTGAAAGAAGAGAAAAGAACTGCTGACACATATTTAAAAGTTTCTAAAGTGTTTCATTTAGTTGGTCAGCAGATGTTTAGAGAAGCGCATGGAAAAGTCTGGCTATCTTTCACAGCAGAAAAGGTTTTTTAGAGAACTGGTCAGGAATTAAAGCAAGCTGCTAAATATTATGGACTACGATATTAACTGAACACTCTTGATACCATTAGTCCTACTTGTAAACATGGCATTTACATAGAGGTGGAGAATCATTTAAGTATATACTAGTAGTGTTATCAACATTTTATTCAGCATCAATCTTAACATTCTATTCTTGTTTTAATTTTTAAATCCTTGTTTTTCTTGCATATCTTTTATATTTTTTTCCACTGCAACCCTGAAATTTACCCATTGTATGACAAAAAAAGGCTCTCTTGCATCTTGTTTTATGTGTAAATGAAATAGCACTTTGTGTCTCTCACTACTGTCTCTGCTTATGACATTATAGCTGTCCAGGAATTCTTTAACACACAACTTAAAGGCACACTATTGGTACTATACTACTATTAGCAGGAAGTTGTTCAAGAAGATGTTATAGCTTTGCCTGGAATGTTCAGATGTAAATGTTAAGACTTATGTTTTTTGTCTTTGCTTTTAAACATATTTGAGACTGTAGATATTTCGGTATATGGCAGCACAAAAAAACAAAACAGCGTGTTCAAGAGTTATTTGAGGCTAAACGTTGGAGGCTATGTAGCATTTGAACTGTTGTGTTTGAATTTGCAGTATACATGAGAGTGAGTAAGAGTGGAGAGAAGCACATGAGCAGTGCTGGGGGAGACCACCTACACTCCCACCTGCTCCGCTCCAAAAGGGGCTGGGGTCATTAACAGCCTCTAGCCTCCAGCCAATGATCTGCTATTTCTGTCGGTGTGTTTTACAGTGAAACAGCCAGCAAAGAGCCCCATTACACCTGCTCTTGAAAACTCCACTAGCACCACAGGAAACGCCAGGCCTTGGACATGAAAATCTGCTTTTGTGCAACCGGAAAGAGAAATGGAAATAAAGAATAATACACCGGCACCTCAAAGGTAATGTGCTCTCAGAAACCTTCAAAAATAGAATACTTATATAAGAAATTATTATTTTTTTAATCCTTTGGCAAGATAGCAAATAAGATGCTGTTGTTTAGGCTATTATCAGGACGCATATGTTCAGTCAGTCTGATCATACACAATTGTGTGATTATTTTTATCATTTAGGTACATTATTGATAACTAGACTTCTTTTTTTAAAATCATATAGGGTTTCATTTTAATGCAATACTGTGAAACATTCCAGACAAAACATTAACATCTCCGGATATATCTCTCTACATATACCATCTATCTAAATATATCGATATATAATTTATATATTGACCCGAGAAGTTACATAGTGCACCTTTAAAGTAGTCATTGGGGCCTCCTTCCAGTGGGACATGCCTGAAACACCTCCCCTTACAGCCATGCAGAAGGCCACCTCAGCTGGAGGAGCAGCTCTACTCCCTATCTCCAAGGGAGCGCCTAGCCACCCTGTGGAGGAAATTCATTTTAAATGCTTGTATCTGCTCTTGTCCTTTTTGTCATTCCCCAAAACTGATGGCCACTGGTGACCACAGAGATGGAACATAGACTGACCATAGACTGTGTAAAGAAGTAGACTTGGCTTGCGATGCTAACGGTTACAGGGTTAATTTGGAGCAGGACTCCATATTATGAATAGAATTTTTTTTAAACAGACAAAATAGTGAAATAAAAACACAAGGATGATGTAGTTAATAGGAACATTTTAAGACCAAAATGATGAGACTCACTGCACCAATTACAGAGAGAGGAGACACAATATTTCAATGCAAGTCACTGGGAACCAGGGTCAGAAGGAGCCGGAAGTGCCTGTATGCGAACTCCCTATTTGGAAAGTGGCAGCTAGCACTTTAGCTATGTCCATTTATATATACAGTCTATAAGACTGACAAATCAAGAACTTTGCCTTTTGACTCAGCTCCTTCTTCACCACAAAAGCAACCGCATCACTGCAGATAATCGGAGGTGGAGCACATATTCCATAGCCTCCTCCTGACCTAGAGTTTTTGCCTCTGTGACTGTATAAGCTGTGGTACGTTTGACCAGCTACTTCAGGAGTCTCAAAGGCTAACAAGGCTTGACTATTTCTTCATCTTGGTGGCATCCTGTACTTCCACCACTGGGTTTAAGGATTTCGGCCATGACTACCACCAGAGACCTCAGCACCACAGCAGCTGCACTGGCAATGAAGGTGGAGAACGTGGTCCATTCAGACTCATTGTCCCCAGACTCCCCCGAGATCTGGGTGAAGCTCTCCCGGAGGTGACAGAGGGCTCCGGCAGACGTTCTCACAACCAGGTGGTGATCGATTGACAGCTCTGCCCCTTTCAAAGGTGCTGTAATGGACAAATGCGATGTTTGTTATGGACAAACTATGAATTGCACCAATGTACAATAACAAAACACTACTCAGCTTCAGATTGGGTAGGCTTTACTTCTCAGTCACCTCTCCCCGGGTGCCACTGGCATTACCCATGTGGGAGTTCCCGGTCAGTGTTAGAGATTGCCTTGTTGTATAAATTAATGAGATCCAGAACATCAGCCTATGTACTTTAACTTCTAACCAATAGGATCAGCCTATGTATACAACCTATGTAAACACATCACTGAACCTGAAAAGAAGTTCCTCTTTATTCTACTTTTACTTCCAGCTTATTTGTACAAACCCTCATAGATGAAAACTCCTCTGCACCTAAACTTTTTCCCCCAAACTTTTCTCAGAGGTAAAGTGCTAATAAATGGGCAGTAGACATGGGGTGGCTGGCCTGGCAGTGATGAGCCCTGTCACAGTGCACTGCTTGTGAGGCGCTGTGAAGATGACTAAGACTTTCAGAGCCACAGATGAAGGAGAGAAGCTGCTTGTTGTTGGATTTCATGAACACTTTTCAAGTTTGATTTTCTCTTTTAGCTGTCAATAAACTTCAAACTTGTAATGAGCTAATCCACAGTTTCTAAGTTGTTCAGCTTTAACATGTTGCATTTGCTTAGGCTTTGAGGTACGTGGCCTGTTTGGTAAGAGCTTAGCCTTGCTGAATATGAAAAATTAAATAATAAATTCTGCAGAAGGAAAGGATTCAAATGTCAGATTATTTGAAACAACCTTTGCAGTTGTACTTTTGTCAACAGATGTTTGGATATTATCATAGCATGTCCTAAATGTGGCAAGACAAAGTGGCGATGGTCAAGAAACTAAATAAAATGGCTAAATAATAACCAAGCAATGCCAAAGCACAAAAATTAATTAAAAAAAGGTCACACAAGTTCATTCTTGATAACACAGAGGCAAGGTTCCATTTTGAAATAAGTTGTATATTTATTTTACACATAATTTAGTTGAGAGGACATGTGCACAAATAGTTCTGTTTATTTCATTAGTTCAGCTCAAAATCCGTGAAATAACAAGGTGGAGAGTAAGTTAACACTGGGATTCACAGGTCAGGCCCATCTGAACGGAGCAAGATGGACAACTCAATCCAGTCAATCACACATGTGCAAAAAGGGCAAGACGACGGCTCCAGCACCCACACCGCAGCTCCCAGAAGTCAAAAATTAAGTTACTTCTAATCCTACTGAAGTTATGTCTAATCCTTGGCTCTTGAATTATTACATTTTATCAGCTACATAGTCCTACTAGAAACACATTTTTCATAATTTCTTAATAACTACAACATACACAAGGGAAGAGAAAAGGAGGTTCTGGTATATGTCAGTTGCACCTCATAACACACAAAAAACAGTAGCCTATACTGGGTCTAAATAAGCACACAATTTGGGACACATGTTTTTTGTTTGAGCTTTTCTGTCTTTGATGTCTGTAATACTAGGCTTGTAGTTTGCTGTTTCATAAAACCACACAAGATCTGTTTTTCACGTATGACTGCAGAAAAACCTTTGCGGACTTCTCCACACAGCCTTACTCCTCGGAACAGTTCAAAAATCTTACACAAATGTTGTTTACATACTGGTGTACATGCTGGATCTGTAAACAGCTTAACTATGTCAACAGTTAAACTACCACTTGTGATTAGGCACGACTCCTAAATCACCCAGAGAGTCTAAATTTAACTGTGTGCTTCCTAAATGCACTACTTAAGGTAAAGAGCACTAAACCTGAGGTAATTAGGGAACCGCAGGCCGACCGCAGAGAGCTGATAGTGCTGCTATAGCTGTCTCCGCCCACAGACATACAAGCTGAAAACAACAACAGGCAGGGCAAAAGAGGGTACAGTGGTGCTACAATTTCACCAAAGAGTATGTATTTATTTTACAACTGTGATAGTCAGAACAGCCAGTGAAGTTGTGGATGATGCACTCTGAATATTTTCACTTGACCACGGAGAGGAGCTGAGGCCATATCCGCACAGGTCAATTTGGTACAGGAAGTCCAAAAACATATTTCCAGGGTAGAAGAGTCTGTTATGTCACACAAAAGCAGAAGAATAGTGGGTAACGTTTTTCTGGTATATACCCTGCCAGTCAAAAATTGGACTCACCGTCTTATTCAATGTTTTGTATTTACAGAAGACATAAAGTATATATGGAATTATTTCTTAAAAAAGTTAAATAACTCTATACTAAATGCTAATTATTTTTAAACAAAGCAAAAGAGGGTAATTTAAGGTAATTTGGTTATATATCCTGTTTTTAGTAGTTATTTAACTTTTCTTTGCTACATAATTCCATACATCTTTTTTCATATATTTTATGTCATCTGTATGTATATCATACGTAGAAAGTAGTAGAGATGTAACGATATCCATATCTCACGATGCGATATTTTTACAATATACATCTCACAGTACGGTATTTATTGTGATATTTTGTGGAGGTTAACAAAATTGTTAATATGCTACTTTTTGCCTTGACAAGACTTAATTCAAAGAACTAAGATTTAAAAGTGCTTAGAACTGCTATTTCTTCATGTAGTCTGCATCAAAATGGAACAAAGGATCATGGTCAAAGTAGTTTTTTTAGCTATTGTTGCACCATAACAATGAATCTAAGCAAAGAAACTTGTGATTCAACATATTGTGATGGCCCACAATATTATTGAGAGACTTTTGACAATACGATATCACAATATTTTGGTTATTGTTACACCCCTAGGAAGTAGTAAACATATACTCTGTAGAAAAAAAACATTGAATGAGATAGTGTCAACTTTTGACTGGTAGTGTAGGTGCTTTGTTGAGGCTCTCCAAAATAGCCCACATCAGCACTGCCACTCAGGTGTCTGTACAGACTTGTTCACACATGGAAAACTTCTAGCTCAGTGGAGTGCAGACGATGATAAAGTGGAGATATATGTTCTCTTTTGTGCAAAAAAATGTGTATGCTTGGCTTCAGAAAGTGCTGCCACGGCAATCTCATGAACTGGCTCTGACCCCACTTCTGCAGGTAGTGCAAAAAACATAATTAATTTTAACTATGTGCTTCCTAAACTACTTCAGGTAAAGTGCACTAAACATGAGGCAATTAGCAAACTGCAGGCGGAATGCAGGGAGTTGATTGTGCTGCTCTCTGCTCTGGCATGAATCAAGCAAAGTTCAATTAATAAGCCATTTAACAAAAATATAACATGTAGACTAGACCTAGGCCTGTCACAATAACAAAAACAGAGAAATATCACATTAACAGTAATACTGAAATGACTTTACGCCATTGACACATAACTGGATAATCCCATTAAACCAATTTTAAAACATACAGTATCACTAAAACCCATAAAAGTTACTTATTCAACCCCTTATAGCTCAAACCTTATCGTATTGCATCAAAAATAACTAAACTGTCCCCATTATTGCAAAGAAAATGTACACACGATAAATATTAAGCCCAAAAATATCCTGTTCCAGCTTTCATTCAGTCAGTATAGTAATTATCGTGACAACCCTGAGACTGGAATATTTTTATGGAAGTTCCAACTGAATACAGACATGGGAAGAACGTGCAAACTACACAGAAAACGCTCTTGTCTGCCCAGTATGGGAATCACACCCAGGACCTTCTAGTTGTTAACAAAAGCCTCTTTCCTTTAAACACATTGACCTTTGACCTCTGTGCCTGAAACAAGTACATCATCCCCCCTGAAGGTCACTACATCATCGTAAATCATATCCCTGACTTTCCTTTGGGGCAGACTTTCCACAGCTTTGATCCCAAAAGCGGAGACTGTGCACAAATCAGGAAGTGGAGTAGACATGGGATAAAATACAGACATAAACACCAGAGTTTTACCAAGTTTTCACATGGGCTTGAGAGAGTGATGGGAAAGATGAAGTGGGCAGTTTTTCTTCAATGACTTGTTTGTAAGAAGCATAACAACCAAAATAACAAAAACAGAAAACTATCAGCAGTATCATCACCTAGAATAATTGAGAGTTACAGTATTTTAATAATAACACACCAGCATAAGTATAGTTTTTCTGGCTTGATGTTTGCTCATATTAAAAACTGTGGAGAATGTAAGATAAACACTCTCTGACATTTCTTGATAAAAACATGCAGTTGGATCCCATAACGTTGTTTGGACTTACAGCAGATGGGCTTCTAGCCACAGTTCCGAAAATACTATGAAAGATTATAACAGTCTGTAGTCTGGGCCCAAATGAAATGTACTGCCAATCATCTTTGTCTGCAATAGGTTAAGCAGAGTTCTTATGTGGTGATACTGAGGAGAACCGAGAAAAGCAGACACAGAATAAGTGCTGCACCTGTCAAACTGTTCGAAAAGATTCTCTGTAACTTTTATAATCTAACAAACAACATTGATGTTTTCCAAGAAAGAATCCAAGTACATCTCGTTGGCGACACCTAACAATTATGAAATACTTACTGCTATTCAGATGAGATAATTTGGTTTAACTGATGCCAACTCGTTATTTAATCCATGTGCCAGACTCGGTAAAGAACCAAATGGAAAACCACAGCTGAGAGTAACTGAGGCAAAGCAGAACTGAAGAGGCCGCTCCCAGATCTCACAGCATGTTTGGCACATACATATACAGCCAGGTCACATGTGGAGGGAGGAACTCAGGCGCTGGGAATGAGCCAGGATCAAAATGTCACCTATCTTACATTATGGACCTCATGTAGATGCACAGATGGGATTAGAGATGAGAGCGGGAGAGACGGAGTTGTGTTAAATGTCCTTCTATACCACGGGCGTCTTGGTTTCGACATGATTCTCTGCACATTGCTCACTCATTATCTCATTAGTGGGCTACATGGTTTTCAATCCTTATAATTCAAGTGCTATATTTGTTGTTTATACATGCTATGTATAAGTATTTTTACACCAGATGCTTAATAATACCACCCAAGAAGATCTTATATTATGCTATTTTCTGATCTGTGTTATAATGTTTCTTCATCACAAACATGCCTGGAGTTGTATTTTGTTTCATTCAGACACGTTTAACACACAAACTCTGTAAATTTAGGCTGAGTTCTTCTCTCAAACAGAAAACACTTTGTCACATCATGTGATAGGAAGTGCTCCACTGTGTTTTTAAACTCCTTGCACCTTCAGAATTATAATCTGGAAAAGTCCATTTCTACTGAACTAAAAGGAAAAGGTAGGTGTTAATTTTAAAACTACCACTACATGAGATCACAAGAACAAAGCCTTTTGAATTCTTGAGAAGTAGAGACTAATAAACCAGAATTACTCAAACATGTGTAATTAAACAAAACGCAACTTTCAGTATGATTTTGAGAAGGTAACATCCTGATAACATCGCTTAAAAATAACAATAGTCAATGTGTGTAATACAGGACCTTTAGTTTTTCCTGACAAACCACTAATGCCATACACTGGTAAAGATCAGTTATTGATGAACAAATTTATGAACAAACGTCTGGGTCATTTTGGGTGATTAAAAAAATGTATTCATTCACTGTCTAGTTAGTGTAGTATTTGTATAATGAATAACACTGAACACAAATTACCTCACATGTGCAAAATCTACATGAAAATAATGAGCCATGGATTTCATCTGACTGACTGTGCAGGTCCAGTCTAATGTCAGTGCATCTCCAGCTCTAAATTACAAATGTCAGCCTGGTAATGACAGTGGCCAGAGGAAAAGTCACGGGTTCACACTAGGACATGCAGTAAATACAGTGTTCTTTTGCAGTTTCTCTGTTTGGAAAAAGAGAGGAGCAGAGAATCTCTCCCCAAAGCCAAACGGCTAAAAATACAACACACATAATCCCACTTTTAATCTGATTTATGAGACTGGATAATTTTTCTGCAGTAGAATTCAACTTTTTTAGGTTGCCAAACAATATTGTTAATGTTCATAAAAAGTTGTGTGATGGATATAGGGCCAAAAGTGAAACTAAAACTTGAAATAAATAAATAATATAAACAACACATGGGATGTATTTTCAATTTAGGCCTATCAAGACCAGGTGAGATAGTTAACACTCTCATTTCATAGCATGAAGATCCTGGATTTGGAGTTCCTGGATTGCATAAGGCCTTTACTTTGTATGTTGCTCTTGGGTTACTGTGCCAGTTAATCCAATTAACCTGTGCATGCTTATTTTTATCATTTGTATTTTTAAATATCTGGTTTATTTAAATGTATGTTTAATTTTTACTTTTGGTCTTCCATGATGTCTTATCTATATAAATAAATAAATGAACAACCAAATGGTGTGTTTGACCATATTACAATATCTTGCCCCTTGATGTGCATGTGTAATCTTATTGTGCAATCTGCTACTAAAAAACAGAAACAGATGAGTTGGTGTTTTGGACCCAGTTCCTTCAGCTTGTCATGTGATGTTGAAGGGATGATGAAGATGATGTATCACCCTATTAATAGCCGTGGTAACAGAGTGACCACAGTGACCAAAGCCATGAAAGAAGAAGAAGAGAGGCCTTATTATGTCCAAGTCCCTCAGTCACACAGGACATCGCTCTGATGCTGAGTGGGTGTTTGCTGACTGCACGAGGTCAGGAGAACGGCTCTCGAGTGCCTGAACCCCGAGCTGTGACCCCTGTGTGACCTCTGTGTGACCCCTTAGTGACCCCTGACTGCCCAAACTGCTGTGACTCACAGTGCGGGTCCCATCTCTCTGACCGGAGGACAGCAGAGAGAGAGAGAGAGACATACAAAGCACCAGTGGGTGCTGCTGGCTCTAACATAAGAGCGCTGTTGCAGTGGACTGTCAGAGGGAAAGAGAGGAGGAGGTGAGGACAGCCCTGTCCCAACCTTAGCACCTTACTGAACAAGCTTTTGTTCAGAGTGGTAGGGACTTCCCCCTCAGCAAAACTAAAAATATGCTATTTCCACTTCATATAGATAAGACTCCTACTTAAGGCCCTATTTATACTGTTCTCGCTTACAGCTAATAAACTATTTTTGGACATCTTTCTTTTCACCATGTTATTACAAAAATAATGATCTATGCGTGTCACAGAATTGTCACCATTTGGCATTTTAGTCTCACGGTTTAGTGAAGAAACATCAGTGATCATTACTGTTGTTTAATACAATACTGTTCCTGTATAGTATTTGATTGGCTTTAAGAAATTAAACTTCCTCAGTGATTTAGTCGAATGTGACATAAACCAAATAAAAACACTTTACTTTTAACTGGGTTATAGGCTGAATTGAAATGACTTATGCTATAATTACACAGTGACCTGAATAATCACAATTATCCAATTAATCTTGACTTCCATAGTTATAAATTGTAATTCTCAAAAAAGCTAGTTGTTTTTGTCAAAATCATAAAACTCCCTTTACTTTTATCTCACCCACATTTAAAAGTAGCACACTGAACACTATTGATCTCATGTAAATATTTTTTCAATGAGTGTTGCATTGACCTGCACCTTGGGGAAACTATAAACAATGTCTTTATATCAACACAGAGGCATGGTTCATTAGGTTCAGGGTGGTTCACCAGTGTCTGACACCTGAATGAATAGGATTATTCATTTGAGGAAGTCTGGATGGAAGATCTCACTTATCATTGACAGTGCCATTCTCTGCCTGAGAATGGGCTCAGAATGAAATGTGGTGCCGTTATGTAATAATGTTAAAGGTTCCCTGTGCAACTTTTTTGGTGAAGGATACGCTGCTTGCTTGTTTCCATGGAGATATTGCTTTGACTGCATGTTCCACGGTATGACAACTAAATTATACATCTGGCAATTAAGTAGAGGTGTTGCTATGGATAAAATGAGGGGAAAAAACAGTAATTCTTATTGTGATTGGGGTCACCTCTCCACAAAACCGACCTGTAACTTTGCCTGGTGGTGTCAGCTGCTTGTCTTCATTTAGATGAGATTTTAATGCTGCCACAAAACATTCCAGGCAAAGCATTAACATTTCCGTGGAGACATTGGTGGTGAGCTGCCCTCCTGAAAAGTTACATAGTGCAGTTTTAATAATGTTTTTTACACCCATATCATATTCTGGGTTGGTTTGAGACTATAAATGACCTCATGTGTCATGTGAGCTCTATTCCCTCCTACGCTGTAGAATGAAGTCATAGTGGGACATTTCACTTTTCTCTCTTTCTCTCTCTCTTCTTTGTGCAGATGTGCTACATTTTACAACACCTTCTTCCTCCCTTCTGTACGTGCACATACACACACACTCCTGCCTATGTGAGTAAACAGGCTGGTTCACCCCTGCAGCCGTGCCTTACTCAAACCCAGGTAACTCACTGTTGATTCTGGCAGTTGTCCACAATATCGGACTGTTAGAAGCAAAATCGAAGCCAAGTAGCCTCCGGACTGCTTTGAAAACCAGTCCAAAAGAAACAGACATTTTTTAAACACAACATCAACACTGTGAGAGCCAACACCGCTTCCCAACGCAAAGTGAGGGGGAAAAGCAGAAGTCTTGGATTTTGTGTTCTAAATGTAAACAGACTAAACAGAGAGGTGACTAAGAAGTGACTAAGAATGCTAGACAGTTTTTTTTTCTTTCTCACAAACTGATAAGTGGTCCCTTTAAGTTGAACCACATGGCATTGTTTTGGATAGGAATCAGACTTGAAATTGTTGGTACTTATAAGGTAAAAATTGTAGGAAATGATTAGTGGACATCAACAGAGTGAAGTCTCAAAGTTGATCGATACTATTAGCTTAATTAGTAACTATTAGCTTATTAGTAACTAAAAACAAGTAGGCCTAGTGATTCTTTTCATTATGTATTAAAACAAAACATACACATGACAGCCCAACAAGTCTGGACAAACTAAAAACATTTTTACTGCAACGCATACTGTAAACACGAACCTACAGATGTTTTGTTACATGTCACCAATAACCTATGTAATTTTATGTATAAATTAAAGATGCACTACTTTTCTGGAGGAGGGTCTGCCATTTGCTTTTTAACATGAATATGATGTTGACCTAGAGTGTTCCCCAATGTAACAATAAATATATCCATCTGAAGATTACAGGTAGCCCTGTCAAGGCAATAAAGTTTGAAGCATAATATATTGCTAGAGAGATATACTGCAATAAATGATAATACTAAAACTACTTTATACCACTGATACAATAACAATAATGCAATATAATCCTTATAAACCATTTTTAACATTAAGTATCATTAAGTTACTACCAAAATAGTACAACTTGTTATTTTAACTCCTACTGTACATACACATAATGCTGTTGACTGGAGTCTCCATGTTATTTTTTGGTCCACCATGTAAACCATTATTAATACGTCAGCAGACTGTGATTTATGAGCACCGATCATGCGCAAAGTCCCATGCAGCACGCACTTTGTTCACCCTCAGGCCTTGAGCAGTCAACACTCGCCTTAAATATAAAGTACTCAGGCCTGTGCAGTGTTTAGCCTACAGCGGACACTCCCATTGTTACTCAACATCCCATAAAACTGTCACTCACTCAATGATTTGTCAATTGGCATGACTTGAAAAGTACATTTGAATAGGTGCATTTCGGGTCTTATGGGCAAATCATGTGACCCAATTCTATAGGTCAAATCCAATCCTTCCTCATTCAGTGTGTGATGTTTGTTGCCCCTGAACTTGTTTTTTTTTAATTTTTATTTATCCTCACTTTTTATCATTGGTGAAACGGAACAAGTAACATTTGTAAAGTACTATACTTGAGCATAAATTTTAGGTATCTGTATTTTTCTTGAGGACATTTTAAAGTGGATACTTTGTAATTTTACTTCACTACATTTGAGAGCAGCATTTTTGAACAGGACTGAAAAGTAACAGTATTTCTTATCATTGTTTGAGATTTGCTGAAAAGGCTGAGGGGTGGGTTATTTTTTTTAACACATTTGCAGTTTGAGTAAATAAAAATAAACAAATAAAAACTGCTAGATAATCAATTCAATTGTTTCTGTTGAACAAAAATCAGCACAAATCTTGATCAAAATCACTACATTTGAAGCTTTATTAGATCTGAAAATATTCAAAATATATGTTTAATTTTTACTCCTGAAGTACAACAGATACTTTAATATGTTAACTTCAGTACATTTTTTCATATTTTTAACTTTTACTTGAGTATTTCTTTACTCTGGTATCTGTACTTTTACTTAAGTGACCGAATTGAGTACTTCTTCATTTGGTCTACAGTGTTGGACAGTGTCAAACAAATTATAAACATTAAAACACATTTATATTTCTAAAATGTTACATGTTTTTCTGGATGGATTCATTTTAATCTTCAGTTTGCTGCTTTGTCATAGTTTCAACTTTACATTTGTATCAGTCCAAGATTCAACCTTATCATAATTCTGCCTTCTCTTATTCTTATGTTTTCCTTATAATAATAATAATGCATCAGTTTTATATAGTGCTTTTCTGGACACTTAAAGACACTTCAATCTACCTCCTTGATTCATTAGTAAATATAGTGATGCTCTGGTTTCTGGATTCATACATTTATGCCTATTTTAAAGGCACTCTGACCAAATACTAAGATAACTGTATGGCATGCACAATATCCATTCCCTTCTATAGCGTTTTGTGTGTTTCCATAGAAATATGTCTAAACAATGTACAACAACAGTTCCTGGCACCTCCCATATAAATTCTCCCCTCTCTCTCCTCTGTGAGCTGTGCAGTGGGCTGTGGTAGTAGAGGGGAGCTGGTGGTTGACCACAGGCCTGGTGCTGCTGGCAGAGGCCCACTGTATAGGGTCTGCAGCGGTGAGTGTTTTCGGGAAGACTCGTGAGGTGGCACTGTGCCATCTAGCCAAATGTGAGTGAAAAACAATGTCCTAACACAGGGACAGCTGCAAAGTGTGCTTTATATTAAGGTCCAATAAAGTGCACCATTTGATCAATTAAATAATGAGTCACAGAATTTGAGTACGAGTCAGCGAAACATCTTCTCCTAATTCCAACAATGGTGGTACTGTTGCACTGATAAAACAACTGTTGCTACTTTTACTACTACTACCACTACCCTTAGCCCTCTAACTTATTTTACCATATTTTATATATTTATCCCTTGTCTTGTAACAATGACTACTTCTTATATGTCATAATAGAAAGGTTGTAGTTCAGGAATGCATTCACCTAATCTGAAAGTTGGCAGTTTGATCCCGGTTTGATCCCAGCTTCAGCAGGTGCAGACTGTTACGGGGCAAGACAATTCTAGTCCACAGCTACAATTATACAAGTTTGCATATACATGTTTCATATACATTGACATGCACTGTCTTGACTAAATAGAAAATAGAAAAGATAACAAATAAGATAAGAAAAGTACAGTACTACTTATACCAGAAAGTTATACTTCACTTGCTAGACTCAAACAATTAATCTCTCATCCAAATACCTGCTTTTATTCAGACTGTTCCTAACATTAACATGTTTAAATATTGGTTGAATGGATACAATATTTGATGTTGAATAGGTAATCAAATCCATTATTGTCCACATAAAACACAAGTAACCCAGACCAATATTACTTAATCATGTATATTGTAGTGTAGTTCCACAGCCTGGCTCTGTATCTCATATTACCACTGTGTTCCCTTCTCCTCTCTCATATTCATCTCCCAGGTGCACCAGGGGATTATATGCTCCTGTGCAGCTCGGGATCCTACCTGACTTGTTTTGACCAGGCAGACAGAAGATGTGGTGCAGGCATTTGTCGGTGTTGGCGTGGGCGGAGGAAGAATTACAAACAGGTTCTCTTCAGACAGGTGCACGCTTGAGGAGTCTGCTGTCTTCTCTGCCGCCTCCTACAGAGAAAACAGGTTTGGAGTGAAGTAGCCTCAAACTAAGTACAACAAGTGTGCTGTTTAAATGAAACAGTTCAGATTGTAACCCTTCTGGACATACGACCTTTATTATGATCAAAGTTAGTGGACAAGGATGTCTGTTTAACATCAACAATAAGTTCATAATATTAATTACGGCTCATTATTATATATTGTGATTTTCAGGAAATGCAAGTCTATTGTTCATGTACTCCTCACTCACATCGTCTATACCACAGCAGCTCTTGGTCAGTCTAACAAAACATGGCTGCCATTCTTTGGTCTCTCAGTCACTTATTCACACAGCTGTGCTGGGCAAAGTGTATTGCCCAAGGACACAACACCAGTAGAAGGGTTTGTAACGCCAACCTATCAAGTACCAACTGAGCTACTGCTCCTGTCAAAATATAAGAAAGCCTAGGAAGAGCAAAGCACAATAATGAAATAAGTAGTTATATTGTATTGGGCAAACTATTTTGTAAATAATATTATTTATTTTGACTTAACTTGGTCTCTCTTAAATGATCTAGTCTCACTATGAAAGAAACGAGACAAACTGCTATTCTGATTTGAGTTTTTATGACTTATGTTTAATGAACAGCCACATTAAAATGAAAATATGGCTCTATAAGTTTTATAAAATGTTTTATAAAAGATTCATGATTGGTGTTAAAATGAATAAGGATTCTTAGACAGCCTAATGGGTTATGTAGACGTGTGGCCTATTACATGGGTCAGAATATACTTCTCTGGCCAGTATGTGTCCTCCTAGTTGAAACAGTTATATGGATTTAGCTTCCCTGCTGAGGCAGAAAGTCCCTACATAACTAGCACATGGATGCCACTCTAACAGAAGCAGGAATGTCGTTGGAACAATGCCAGATGGGCGTGTCTTCCCGGTTCTTCCAGAGAGGAACTGCAACGTCACCATAACCAAATAAGGCATGAAGACTTCCTCCACATTATGGCTTTCAAAAAAGACAGGAGCAGACCGGCGTTTTAAGTACCTGACATGGATACTTTTGTAACAGACACTGAATACTTGGATCTTATAATGTAAGAATATCCGGAAGAGCCAAATGTGTAAAAGTGTGGTATTGATTGTGGATCAACAGAAAAGAGGGCGTCAAAGCATAACCCGGCACTCATAAGAGATATTATACAAACTTTACGTGTTTCCTTATTTAAGACTGTACACTGGGCCCACAAATTCCTTAAAGCCGGGCCGCAAAAATACGCACGATTCCCTATTTCTAGCCGCGGAGTCCGTTGCTATCCCTCTGCGTCTCTCTTGCCTACAGGCTTGTTTACAGTCGCCTCTTCCCGGCATTAGCGTCACATCCAAGGGGCGTGCGGCACCAACAGTTTGGCCAATCACAGTGCGCACCGGTCCCTGGCAGCAAGCGCATGCGAGGGCTGTATAAAAGCTTTGACAGCACCTCGCCTGAACACACCTCAAGAAGCACTCGCTGAAGGAGCACAGTGGCTTTAAGGAAAGCTTAGTTTAAGGACGCGCTGACAGGAACGCATCAACACTGGGAACAAGTTTATTTCACTTTCTATTGGACTTTGGACTGTCACACAAGCTTTTTGGAGAGGTGTTATCAAATAGAGACATTGATTTGACGAAGGAGCCTAAACTGATGTCTGTTTTCTGCTGACATTTGTTCACTATCCAGAGTGAGTTTCTGAAAACAGCCGGTAAGCTCCTAAATATTTTTACGACTTTATGTCTACAAAGATGGAACAGCCTTTTTATCATGACGACTCTTTTCTGCCGGCTTATGGCCACTCAGACTCAATGCACGACTACAAAGTGCTAAAGCAGAATATGAATTTGAACTTGACAGAGCCATATCGCAACCTGAAGTCTCAGCTGAGAAGTGAGGCGGACCCGTACCATCCTCAGCACCACCACCACCAAGGGGCACAGCCGGATTCTCTCAAGCTGGCATCGCCAGAACTAGAGAGACTCATCATCCAAAACAGCAACGGGGTCATCACAACTCCCACTCCGGGCCAGTACTTCTACAACCGGAGCATTACAGATGAGCAGGAGGGCTTCGCGGAGGGGTTTGTCAAGGCATTGGATGAGCTGCACAAGATGAACCAAATGGCACCACCGAATGTATCTCTCGGTGCCGGCGGCGTCACAACGTGTTCGGCGGCGGCATCTAGCGTCTTCGGCTCCACACTACAGCCCGAGCCTCCCATTTACACCACTCTGAACGCCTACTGCCCCAACACCAGCCTCTCTTCCGCTTCGAGCTACCCCACTGCCACCATTAGCTACCTGCCGCCTCATCAGCAGCACGCAAACACGGCGCCTTTCCAGCCAGCTCTCCCCGGCTCTACCCTCCATCCGCAGCGGCTCCTCACGCTCAAAGAGGAACCACAAACCGTCCCGGACCTCCTGAGCAGCGACGGCTCTCCACCAATGTCCCCGATCGATCTGGAGACCCAGGAGCGGATCAAAGCCGAGAGGAAGAGGCTGAGGAACCGACTGGCTGCTACCAAATGCCGGCGACGCAAGCTCGAGCGCATTGCCCGGTTGGAGGAAAAAGTAAAAGTGCTGAAAAGTGACAACGCGGGGCTGTCCAACACGGCGTCAGTGCTGCGGGACCAGGTGGCTCAGCTCAAACAGAAGGTCCTGACGCACGTAAGCAGCGGCTGTCAGCTCATGCTCACCAGCAAAATGGAGGCATTTTAAACACGGACTATTTCAAATAATAATAAGTATAAGACTGAGAAGTAATAACACTGGAGTCATGTTGTACCGGCTCGTGTTGTGGACTGTATTTGGGGAAATGGGACTTCCGGATGCTGGACACCGCTTGAGGGACCATTAAACCTGAAAATACTATGGCAGCATCCAGACCTGGCACAATTTCGTCTGGTTCAATAATGGTATAACATGAGAAATCTTTGTACTTTTACAAATGTTATTGTCTTGCAATGCTGCATTTATTCATTGTGTAAATTATTTTGTTTGTCTGGTTGATCCAGACAAACTAATGACGTCTAATGTTTACAATGTCTTTTTTATTTGTGATGTGTATTTAAGTAAAGTGTCTTTAAATGAATTATATCCTCTCGAGTTGTCTTATTACACAAGTTATTACTAGTAATAAGTTTTTAAGGCTGGTCTCCACAACAACACCTTACACAAGCATATTCTTTTTCCGTGTTTTTACGCACCAAACGTAGCCTACGTCCTAATTACGCACGAGGCTCTCCATATATGGGCATGTTGTGAACACTCCGTCACAGAGAGGAGGATTGTTGGGAACCCCCTCCCAGGTGAAACAGCGTGGTTTCTATCGAATACCTCGTCCAGAGTGGGTTACAGTGGAACTTTCTCTAATTATTGCGCATTAACGGCAAACTAACAAAAACAGTGATCATGGAGATGTTTAGCGGGGACAGGAAGTGCCATAAAGTAATGTAAATAAGCAAGTAAAGTATTTATATATGACTAAAAAGGTCAGACCACTACCAAAATTGCTGGCTTTCAGATGGGAGACGAGCAAATTTTCCCAATTAATTGTATTGTATTTTCATGAAAATTGATCATTAAATCATACAGTCATATAAAATGTTGGAATGCTGAAATCCAGCAAAAATAAATAAATAAATAAATAAAATATAGCAATAAGAATAATTCTGAAGATCACAGAAAGGTTTTAAAAATAAGAGGTAATTGTAAATTGCTACTACAAACTACAATGCCAAACCTGAGTGGACCTGATTAGATAAATCTCATAGTTCTGACCACACTATAGAATAGCTAGAACCACAGACTATTGCTGTATGAGCAATATTTCGTTTAGATCTAGAGTTATCAATGGTTATGAAGAAAAAAACAGAGTTATAGTGAAATCAAATCAAAAATCAAAATCAAATCTTGGTCAAAGATGCACACATTTTGAGAATTCAGATTCAGAGCACAGAATATTTATTGCAATTGTCAGTCATTAAAAAATATTATAATATGGCTCAAACTAGAGGTCCTCCACATATGTCCTAAACATATTGGTAGAATTTGCCGGGGGAAGTGACAGTGTTCCGTGGAATGAGGGGGGTGTTGTTGCGTGGGCGTCCAGAGGGTACAGGGGATAGAGGGATGCCAAGCGCAACATTCTGATGGGGACACATCACTGGACAAGTATGCGGGTCCAAAAGAGCAGAGAAAGGGGAAAGTCCCACGTTAGAAAGACCTGAGTGAGTCAGTGAGGTCTGGGTCATAATACAAGCCAGGGATCTGCAAACAATTGAGTGGAGTGCTATCCTAGTTTTAAAAAGGCTGTTATTTTCGATGATTAATAGAGCTCACAAAAGATTTATATACCAAGAGATAAACCTATGAGACACCAAGAGAGTAACAAAAAAGGCTAAACCAAAGTTATTACTAAAAAGGCTTAGAAAAATAACTATAGACAGTTTCCCAAAGAATGTTTTGATTGGAGTGTGCCATGTGAATGCTGTCCACTGTCTTCTTAAACATTACAACAGTCAGTGTTTCAAAACTGAGCCTAAACATCTTTTTAGCCTTGGCCAATTTCAGTATTAATTGTTCAAAATTATGATGCAAATACTGCAGCTCGAGCAATACAGTCCTCACTTAAGCCTGGTTTGGTTTGCCTACAATTCACAACATTTTGTTCACACATTATTACACACAAAAGCCTCACATTAAAAAACAAATTGACATCTGACATCATGACCTCAACTGCTTGTTCTGACCCTATTCTCATACATTCACAACATGGCACACAAACAAAACTGATACTTATCTCTGTGGACATCCCCTTTAATGCAGCTGAAAGTGACTTGTGTGGGAGAGTCTGGTTGTTTTTCCACATCTCTGGCGCAGAAACAGGAGAGGCAGACGTGTTATTGACGGAAACATGGCACATGAAAGCACAGTATACTAGGCCTTCCTCCAAAACAGGTTGAGGTGAGAGTGCTCAGACCACAGGGCGCACTGTAGCCCTTGATGTGGCTTTGGTGTGTAGAGTGTGTCACAAACACAATACATTGTTCACGTCATGAGGACAAAACCTCCCATATTTTTCCTAATATATTCTTTCTGGCTGGTTGGAAGGTTCTGTATTGTTTTAAAACTACTTCCTACAAGAATGGTCATGCTGTGAGAACATATATTTTAAAATGGAAGTGGACATGTTATTGCTTTGCCTGGAATGTTGCCCAGTATGATATTTAACTCATCTGCATTGTATTTATTCACTTACAGGTGTTTGGATTGCTAAAAAAAACAAACAAAAAAACCTAACCTCTAACTTGGCCTGGTGGCATCACTTGCTCGCTTGTCTTCATGGAGATAGAAATCTTAATGCCACACTGTGAAACATTCTACCTCAAGCAAAAGCATCTCCATATACAAACAGGTTTTGTTCTTCTACCAGAAAAGTTACATAGTAACCTTTAAGTCTCCGGGGAGAACTGGCATTCTGTATAATTTGCTACTGTAAATAGCTCTGAGCACCTCTCATCTCTTGTTTTACGCACGCAGCAGCAGGCCTACATATTCAAATGGCGCACATCAAAACGCGCACGCTCTCTATTTCCCTTCAGCTCGGCCTCGCAGCCCACAGCACAGAGCGTCCGTGGGAACAACAGTGCTGACGTACGCACGAGGACTGCTGCCGGGTGGGCTCGAGTTTCCTCCGAGCCCCCTCCTCTCCCACACACGCGCGCACGGCTCTTTTTGACAAGCATGAATATTCCTCCCACCTCGGCACGGCCATCTGAGGCTCTTGCACAGTGTGGATTACCGAGGCCGCTATTAGAATACAAAGTGATCTGGAATTGGGCCGGCTCATTATAAAAGTGGGATGGAGAAAGTTTGTAGAAATAGGTTATGCGTACTGGAAAGTTTGGACAAGGAGTTATTGAGTTAATTATGTGCGGTATTCTGTGTACTGAAAACTCTTTCTTTCTACTGAAAACTTTCTTTCTTTCTTTCTAATATAATATCATATGTATATTTATCTTTTTATTTACACATACATACGCACAAAGAGATATGTCTTCCCTAGTAAAAAAAATAACAGTAACTTAAATGTGACCAATTTATGCCTCACCACTATTGAAAATAACCAAAAAACACCTGATTTTACACCTATAGCAGGTGTCATGAAAGAGTCCAAAATAAAGGCAAGAGTGTTAGAAGGGTCACAGTGACACCTAGTGGTAAATTGAGCTATTTATCTGTAAATCTACAATGGCCCATTTACCTAAACCATGTAGGTGACTGGGTGTTTAAGCACATACCAGAAATATACGCGACCATATGCAATGAATATATTATTATACAAAAACATAAAATTACGTTATGATTCAGTAGCAGTGTCAAGATAATTGGGATATCTTAAATTAGCCTAGGGTACCTGGGCCTAATTACGCGTATGATGAATGCGGCAATCATAATTACCCACGTGTTTTGCATTTTGGCCTCTGTAAAACCGGCCCGCGTCTCTTTGTTACAACTATAAGCATTTTTCATAGTTTCCATGGTTGTGCTGGGTTATAATGTGTTTTGAGTTTTAGAGCAACTTTACACGGGAAAATATGAGTCACTACATCCTGCAATTTCTGAAAACTTCCATTGCCTGATAAAAAAGGATTATCTTGTTAAAAGTACACTGGGTCTGTAAATTGTTGTGGTGTATCATCATATGCGCCTTACCGCGCAAAATAACAGGAACTAGTAGTATTGCTTCCACCACAAGGGGGCGCCAAAAGCACTGTAGATCAATTCCCATCCAAATACAGATATTCTGTGTTATTACAGCCATCAGTTTATACAGTACATGTTCGTGTTTATCACTTATGTCTCTCTCTCTCTCTCGCTCTCTCTCTCATTCATATAGATCCATGAGCCATCATTGATAGTTAGATGTAAAATGGATGTGTAAAATTGATGTGTTTTGAATCAGTTTGTAGTGTAGAGTATTAATGAAGGTTATTGGATTTTTATTGAATTGAAGCTGAAGATGAATTTTATTCAATTTCTGATATGGCTTTCTTTTCAGTGCATAAATGCACTGAAAAGAAAGCCAAGGGGAAGCAGGAATATATGTAAATGGTATGTTGGCTGGGCACATTTGCTCAAGGCGGACACAGAGTGCAGAGTAAGTCACTCTGCGGGCAGTCTGCTATTTCAGAAGACAACACTGCTATTTCAAATCAGGAAGCTCTTTAACATTACCACTTGGAACTTTCCATCAGTAATTCACACTATGCCCTCCATGCAAATGCGGTTATGAGCACAGCATTGCTGTAACTTGGTATGTCTTTTCTGTAAACTAAAATTGAAAGAACTGTGGAGCTCTGTGGTGACATTTAAAATGGTCTTTATTGACATTAAAGACAAGCACAGGGTCATCCTTTAGAACAAGAGGCACATTCCATCTTTTATCAATTACTGTTTGTATAAACTGGGTCTAACAAATATTTGTTCTACAGTATCATTATAGAGAAACACAGAAAAGTCTCATCTGGTGTCAATGCTTCCTCTGGCAGGTCACACAGTCTGCAAGGGACCTTCTGTTTCTGCATATAATTCTACCCCCAGGTTTTATTAAACTGTCAGAGCACATCTCCTCTGCCTCAGCCTCCACTACTTGTTAGAAAGACTAAAATACATTCATTACTTTGTCTCCACTATTGTACTGCTCATGTACGACAAGAAAACTGTACATCATCACAGCATCACAGAAGTCCTAAATGACTGATTATAGACACATGGTAAGGGAAATACACATAATATTTGTAATAAGTGTTTGATTGTTCTTTCAAAGACAATATGAATGGTCGTTCATATGTTGACGGGGCTAAGAATAGTCCATCATTTACATGTTCTAGTATGTACAACTGCTCTGTATTAGTGGTTTACAGATCTCACACTCTAAGATGGGGGACAAAGAGAGTTTTTCCTACTGATTACATTGTACTTTCCTATGACATATGTAAGAGGTAAATTAACACGTAGAACCTGATCACATGTATTTGTTACTAGACCCTATAACGTGCTATATTACAACACAAATCTGCATTTTAACAACACTCATTGTAGCTGCCCCCATCTGATTAAATTATACGGTTTATGATGTCATCTGAACCCCAGCAATAGTTAAATATACATTTGCATATAGTACATCTCTGTGCAATATCCCTATTATACTCATTAAAATCTACACACCAGCCTTTGCCACCATTAAAAAATTCCAAAACCAATATGGCAGCTCTTTGATCCAGAAAACAATTATTATCTGAATTTCTACATGTAATATGTTGACCCATTATCTAAAATGCTGACAGCTATGGTGCTTAGTTAATGGAGAAAGGTTAACTCCAGTAAAATGAATAATAACTGTCTCTATTACATCACCATCAATGGTTGAGTCTACAAACCACTGCCACTACCCTCCCCGTCATCCACCCCAACTGATCGTTTCCGTAGCACCAAGTTTGCCCTCCTCTGGGTTTGGGGGAGTGGAGGTGCGGAATGGCAGGGGGCGCGGTACTGGGGCAGGCCCGTCTTGGTGGTGTCCAGTTCCTCCGGGTCGTCCTGCTGGGCTCTGAGGGCGGCCATCTTGTCTCTGTCGGAGGCGCTGAGGGTCAGACATCCACATGGAGCTCCAGTGTTGTCCGTCAGCTCCTCGGGTTCGTCCTCCACCGTCATGAAGGCATCACCCCATAAGTTCTCACACAGGTCCCGCCCGTGCTGGTACATCTGTGGAGAGGACACATGGGAGTATAGACAACAAAGATATATTTCTGGTAGAGAACTTCTTTGGTGATCATTTGGTAATAAATAATTAATTTAAATAAATAATTTAATTGAGGGGAGGATGGAGTGTGCGATTGACAAGCGGATCTTGACTGGAACGCCATGGGGTCCCCCAGAGGAGCTGGAGGAAGTGTCCGGGGTGAAGGAAGTTTGCTGCTTAGGCTGCTGCCCCCACGACCCGGCCCAGATAAGCAGAAGAAAATGGATGGATGGATAATTAATAAATAGTTAATAAATAATTTGGCAACACTAATAACTACTAATTAAAACTTAATTCATAATGTACAAATAGTTAGGCTTAGTAACTTAACTTAATTAAGGGCTAAGGGTTAGGAGCTTGGCTAAAGTTAGGCTATTAATTAAAGTAATTACTATGCCTAAATAATTTTTAATAAAATATTTGTTAGTTATACGTTTTTATTCATGCCCTATTAAGGCTGATTAAAGGTAATCATTATGAAGTGTAAGCAATACTTTTTGGACGCACATCACAATTTGCATTATTTCTGTAGTCCACAGCAAACTTTCTAACTAGTACCACCCTTTGGATTCTTGAGCACTGAATTATAATTCAATCAAATACATTTCCAAGTGGTGTTCTAGAGGGTCATCAAATGTATCTGCTTCAGATGACTGCCCAAGTAAAAGATTATTAACAATGACAACAATGTTCCCAAATCCAACAGTTTGTGAGGAGTCTACATTCTGACACCCATGAGAGCCAGACCTACAGCCAGAGGTGGCAAAGATGGATCTGAAACACAAATCTATTCATGGGGAGTGATTAGATAAAGAGTCTTCCGCTGGAGACACATAACAAATATATTCTTATTTTGGGGAATCTACAAAGCACCCCAGCAGGTATACCAGCACCATCATTTTGATGAACAGATTTTTACTGAAATTGTTTCGGTCTCCAGCACTTTTTGTATTGCACAATGTTTATAATCAAATATTTACTCTACAAAAATAATTCTGCTCAACAATTTTACTAAAATAACAGAATGCAACTGAAAACAGCTTTGATTAAAAATATGGATAAACAAGACCAGATGAAAGCTTCTGCAATGCACTGTCAGCCATAACACAAGATTATCACAGCTCTCATCTATTTTCCTGTCAGCCAACAGAGTAACTGTCTGAGAGAGTGTTCCAAAAACTATTAATACATTTAAAAACATCCATGTGTTATGACAGGTGTCACCATGTCTGTTTATAAATCATTCATGTCAATATTGTTTGTCTTCATTGGGTGACAGATTTCTAACACTGTCACAACAATTTACAAATCAAAGCAGTTCTTTACTGTAGTACAGGAATTGTATTTTCAATGTTATGGTAAAGTAAAGTTTCACTTATACTCAACATGTACCCAAACCATGACAGGGATGCATTAGTTAAGCACAGCCTTTCTATTCTGGTTCATACAGTATATCCTAACATGTGTCTGTTACTGTCAGCCAATAACAGCTTATGACCATTGATGCACTCTTTACACCTTGTCTGTCTGTCCATTTTCTGTACTCTTTCTTTGTTGATAGTAGTCATCTGCTGGGCTATAGTTTATCTATTCACTAATCTTTTCATAAAATCATTCATTTGAGTGAGTTGGAGAGTCTAGTTAAAAGGCTAGCAATTCATATAATTGGGATACAAAATATATAAGTTTTTCTAGTGTGTCTCTGACAATAACTTTTATTTTGTGCAGTGGTACAAACAAACCTGTGTAGTGTGTACTGGGAGGTGTGAAGTAGGGAAGGGTGGGGGGCTGTGGACAGCTGGCAACAGGGCCCACACTCGCCCTCCTCACCTCCATCATCTGCTCCAGTCTGCAGAGCAAATTACACAGCCCCCAGCCCAACTCTGTCTCCAATGTCCAGCTATTCTATGAGCCACAAAGCATAGCAGCACCAATGAAGACTTATCAAAAAAGGTCATCTGGCTTTTTGAGACAAGACGACATTTATTACAGTGCTCTGTCTGTGTGAACCTTTCTTTGAGGGAATATTTCCAATTATTTCTGATATTCATTTGGAGCTTTCTGGAGCATGAAAACCATTTGCATGCTGGTAGGATCTATACACAGATGAGAGGGAAAACGCATAGGACATTTTCCCTGTAGATTCACACTGACTGTACAAAGCTAGTTAGTGGAGTTTCAGTGACACACATGGTAGCTTTAATGTAAACTGTCCCTGTCTTACAGTCTGAGGTTTAAAAGATGATTAAAAGAGCAGAGTCATCATCATTGTCTCCTTCTGCAGCTCTGTCACCAGCATTTGTATCTTTGGTGTAACTGGCAGTGGCACATACAAGCTTTTGAAAACACTCCTGGGTATGTTAGTTCTGCCATTGCAACAGCCTTTCGGAGATCAAACTGCCAACCCTGCTGCTACTCCACCAACTGAGATATTATTGCATCAGGTGCCCTTCCTGGGACAAGCCTCTCTCTCTAATTGGCACCAAAAAATAAAAAAACACAGCAGCAACAACAAAAATAGAATACAGTCAATTAACAATCACCTTTTTAATAAAAAGGTCAGATTTTCACAGACCTGACCAGACCCCCGTATTCCTCCATTAGAGGAGGGTACTGCTGCATCTAAACAGATCTTGGCTGCAGTCTCAGTGGGAGTAGTGCCAGTGGACTTTGCATGCACTGGATGTCTCTGTGTGGATGTATGAGCTTGTTTCTATGCAAATGAACATATACACAAAGTAGGAATTTACAATTCCCTTCTCTGGATATTAAAATATAGCACATTCTTATTTTTCTATTTGTCAGGGATTTCAAAAGGCGCTGATGTACATTCTGTTGATAAACAATGGAATTACAGGGATCTAAGGGAATGTGAGAGCCGCTGTTGTTAAAAATATGTGCTCTGAGACAAAAGGCCATTTGCATTCATTTTTAATTTGGACTTATATAGGACTTTGGAGTTGACAAGAAAAGATTATTTTACTGTCAGGTTTAGTAGTTAGAAGTAGTAGTTGTTGTAGTAAGACAAGGGTAATGAGATGGATGGATCAAAGTTCACCCAAACCCGGAATTAAACTATGATCGACTGATTTAAATCAATGAAATGAACATTGGTAGTGATGCTGGTGTGGCCCTGGACTGTTTTAACTAAAGTGGAGCCGGTTGATTTCATATGGTCAACACCATGACTCATTCCCCTTTTAGAAAATTGTATTCACAGAGTTACTGGAATGTCTGGCTATTAGCTGTGTCCTAGATGAAAGTAGGCCAATGGGAACAAAAACTGGGCAAACACAAAGACACATTAGAAGCTCTGCACTGGCAAAATATCTGCTCGTACATCTATAATTAGCAAAACATGGAAGAAATTAGAAATGACTATTCACTTTTATATTTGTCAGTAAATGAAGGTTCAAATTTGATCAAATTCTCTGACTGACAAAAGAGTAGAAGCTTCGGAGGGACAGGGAGATGGATGGATGTTTGTTTGTCCCAGCTGCTCAGCCTCGGTCACTCTGCCTCTTTAGAATCAGCAGCTGCCTGTGTCCACTGAAGCAGGACCACCCTTTTCATGCATGAGCCCCAACAGCCACATTAACCCTTCACGCTCTGACTAATCTCACTGAACTGATACCTGCTACGGCAAGCTCACACCAGCAGACGTGCCACACTCCAAAAATGAAAAAGCAAAATGAAATACTGACTGCAAAAACATGGACGATGAACAAATTTAAGTGACATTGGCTCTATAGACTACCTGTTGGTATGAAACGCAGGATCCTGTGCAGTTCTGCCCCCGGGGGTCTTTGGCCCAATTGCGGGCACAGGTCATGTCCGTCCTGCATGCCTCAAACCTGAAAAATCAGAAACACTTGTTTTCTTAAACTTGTTTTTATATAGAAACTACTGTTCAATTTGGTCAAGATCATGGTGGACAGAGATTATAGGATGGTAAAAGGGGGATGAATTTTATTACAATTACAAAATGTGTTGTTTTTGTCAATTTTAAAACTGCTATATTTTCCCTCTGGCTAATAATGTATTTTCACACTGAGCTTGTCCAAAATTGTCATGAATTTGATGAGACAATGCATCTGATTATGCAATTGCTGCCACTGAGGGAGAAGGACCGATTTGATGAGCTGCGCAGTGAAATAACAATAAAATCAGCTCATAATCAACTGTCTTTCAGTAGGCTTATTATATATTTGTTTTATTTTGCACTTGTTGCTATCATCATGACATACAAGAGCACAAATTCTAGCCTAACTTTGATTAGCTCCTGTTGGAAGTAGCCTCACCAGTCCCTGCAGAAGCTGTGGCACAGTGGCACGGCCTGGATGTAGGAGGCGCGCTGAGGATGAGGCCAGCGCGCGGCGTCCGGAGAGCAGCGGTAAAAACACGACACGCGCTTCAGGAAGACCTCACACCTGAACATCATCCACATCGACACAGGTATCAGCACAACACATCTCTGTACATGTTAGATTACAATAGGACTGCAGACAAGGAGCTTTGAAGAAAGCTATAGCTTATGCTAGCTAGACCAGCTTGCCTAAAAGTTATTTTCTTTACAAAGTTGTTGTAACTGTTACCAGATTTAAATTAAATATCTAAAATGGGACGCAGAGCAGAGAGATAGACTTACTCGGAGCTCAGTGGTCCACACTTGTCCCAGGGCTCGTTCTTATTGCTGGCTGTGGGGACATGTGAGATGTCCTGGATCTGCTCCTCTGTACAGCAGCTGTCTGTCAGCACAAACACATATGGGTTATGTACTGTCATACATCACGCTGTCATTACACACAATATTCTGTTGGTCACCGGATGTACCCACTGTCTGCGTAGAGAGAGCACTCCTGCAGGTGAGCCTCGGGGCTGGGCGCAGCTTTGTGTTTACCATCCTGAAGACACACCCCCTCGGAATGGGATCCACCAATCAGCGCAGCCGCCAAAATCAAGGTAAGTTTGAGCAGAAAAGCGTCACTCATTTTCACTAAGTTTGCCCTGCAAGATATTCAGCACAAGGGAAAGAAATTTACCTATTAAAAAAACAGAATGTGCTCAGACTCTCCTGCAGTGCTCCTGTACAGTGAAATGATAAGCAGTATAAGCAGTAACCTGGTCGCTCACTGGTCTCTGTGATACTTTAGTACATGATGTTTTGAAATCATAAACTTCTGGGGCAGTAGTTTGTAGAAGCATTCATTATAGATTCCATTCATGACTTGGTGTAGTCCTGCTGGACTGTAGCCTGGGCGCTCTGTGGGTGTGACCACAGGGTGAACCTAATTAGGTGAGACTGTGGCACCTTGCTGAGTGGGGTGACAGGCGAGGTGCTTTAATCTGACAGAAGGCTGTCCGGAGCCCACAGAATTAAAACAGTGTGGGGCGTGAGGCCAGCCTGGCTTCTTTGGTTTCTCTAGTTTGTGAAGCTCAGGTCAGTTTCTTCTGTAGCCCCAATATTCCAGTCAAAGCATCAAACCTGTGTTTTTATTAGCACAAGTGGTGAAGAGCTGAAGGTTCAAAATGTGAGCTCTATGAAACACTTTTTATTATTCATTATTTTAAGGACACACCAAGCCTCAGTATCAAGTATGTCAAAAACTGCTTTTCACATGAAAACATTTTTTCACCAAATTCATCAGCATTGCTGTGTAAGACTCTCATTTATAAACCCATGAATTATGTAAAGTACAATACACATTTTGTCTTATATATTATTCTTGTGGAGCTATTGATTTGTAAATACAACTTCTGACATTGGAGTCAACCTGTCCTGTTTTGTTTTACTTTTTTTTTTTTTTTTTTTCCAAACACACATTAATAAAATGCAATGCTTAGATGATGATAATTAAGTACAGAGTACAATAAATAACCTTAAAATAACCAGTGGTGATTAAATAACATTGAAATTACTCTTACAGTTCCTGTAAATATATGTCACTGTTCTCCTTCTTTGTATCAACACAAATACTTATAAGTAGCTGTGATTACCTGTCGTTTGGAGAGGACGAGGCGGTCTAGTTTCCTTGTTTATCCTCCTTAGTGCTCCGCTGCTGTTGTTTGGCTGTGAATGGTGTGCTCAACTCTGCACTGCTCCCTCTCTCTGCTCTCTCTCTGCTCTCTCTCTGTGTCTGTGCTGTGATCTCCGCTGCCTAGGGGCTTCTCTCCACTTTGTCACAGCATTAAATGAAGGGCATGTCTGTCCTCTCCAGCAGGAGCCTCACCCCTCCCTCCCCTGACCAGGCTGGGAAAACTCTCTCACCCCCAACGCTCCTCTTCTCTCTGTTCTTGTTAATCTCCAAATAAGATGTTGACCAAATCCTCTGTGTTGACAGCCTTCTTTCCATCTTAGCGTGAATGGAAACACTCAAATGAGATTGGAATAAACTGATTTAAAAGTAAAAA
Source organism: Boleophthalmus pectinirostris (assembly GCF_026225935.1). Classification (NCBI taxonomy): domain Eukaryota; kingdom Metazoa; phylum Chordata; class Actinopteri; order Gobiiformes; family Gobiidae; genus Boleophthalmus; species Boleophthalmus pectinirostris. The sequence goes on along the minus strand of NW_026571115.1, from coordinate 21,101,481 downwards.
CAAGCCCAGTAGGGACAGAATGTGTTTGTGTGGTCGTGCATTCACAGGTGCTGCTGAGTCACACCTGTCCTTCTGTAGCTGTGCTGGAGGTCAGAGCACAGGGTCACAGCTCTGGGACAATGGAGATTTAATACTGAGCGATTCGCTGAGGACACAGAACTCAAATCTGTGCTGAACAAAACAGTGCAAACCACAGCACCTTTGTGTCCTGAAACATCAGCTGTCTGCATCCTCTGAACAACAATCTGCACGAGAACCGAGTCTATGTGGGACAGTCACTTTTTTAATGTGGGTTTTGTCAGTTCATTAGTAATTTACTAGTGTTGTACCTTTTTAAAGCTCAATAAATGTGTGGGAAAACTTCATGTCCAAATAGCTCTAAGCCCCTATTCAAACACACATAGTCACTCAAACATTCCTATTTGTCCTGTTAAATCTCTGAATGCTGGTTTGAATATGGATGACTGTACAAGCCTGTTTTCCTACACTGTGCTGCTTCTCTTGCCCTTTAATCTCAGTTCCCCTTGGACCGGGCACACCAGTCTAATCCCTCACTGCATGCCCTAATGAGACTTTTAACCAAACAACAGCAGATGGAGAGAGTCCTGACGCCAATATATCTGCCCAAAACCAGCAAGCAACTGATGATCCTTAGACACAATTGGTTGTAAGGAGGTACAGTTGGGTCATATAGTAGGCTGGTTAGTCATACAGTAAACATTCAGCCTAAGTGTTGAAAAAATTAATGCTGAGCCAGTTAAACCCAGGGGTCATCTGGGCTAGCAATATAAGTTATACAGTTATACAGCCTATGAGGGTGGTGCAGATGGGTCTAGCCTGTTGGTGGAATTCAAAGCACCAACCTGCATTCCTGTTAGTCCAATTAACCAAGACTGAAATTCCATCATGTCTAACAATGTCAATTATATTCTTGGGTCTTTTTAAACGGGGGATGCACATAAAATCCTCTGTAAGTAAAAGTTCATATGTGACAAATAATTATGACTGCATTTAAGACTAGTGAGACAATTTTTACATATTTATATAATGATGTACTGTGTTATTCTTGTTTTGGATTTGAGAATAACAATGAGATTTTACATACATTCAGAACATTAAATTCTGACATTACACTCACAAAGTGATTTACTGTGAGGTCCACTGTATCTTTATTTCCAGTGAAGAATAGATATCTTCATCTCGTAACTAGATGAGCAGTGGTCTTTGCCTTTGTGTTGGAGTTATTCTGGGAACAGAGAAGCAGTGGGACAAAGCAGACTACGAGTGCCCTTCTGTCCGCTTGTTGTTGTTGCCTCATTTAAAAGGATTGGACCAGCGCCATTGTTGGCACCTTAGGCAAGTCTGAACTCGCGACTAGTGGACATTTACATAGACGCATTCTGAGTTTATTTGTGCCGAAAAATCATCCCTGTAGGGAAATTATTCCTTTTCATTTGACCCAGATCTTTTGCTAAGCTTAATCAGATGTCTCTTAACCATAGTGCCCAGAGGAAACCTACCCAGACACAAAGAGAAGCATGCAATTTCCACACAAAAAGAACCAAAACCTTTTTTGTGAGGTGAAAGTGTTAGCCTCTGCCATCAAAATGACATATTTTAACATTCAAAATAAAGCAAGATCAAGTTATGGCATTTGAATCTGGAGGTCCTCAGCCAATTGTCTGTCAGTTAAATTATGTGATTTGGAGATCAAACTCAAAAGTGTGGAATTGTTTATGTTCATGAAATCAATACAAACTGCATTTTCATTTTGATTTGAATATGAGGGAAACCTTACTTTTTTTCTAATATCTCATAGCCTCACTTTTCCGCCAGACATGTCTTATACTGAGGTGAAACAAAAGTATAAAAAACATATAAACTTGGCTCATTCTGCAGTCTGTGTCCTTGACCAAGAGTCAGTTTTGGAGATATTCCCGGCATTGTTTACTGCTTTTATGAGCCTGCCACGGCAACGCTGGGTGATGAATGACTTAATGCACTGAAAACATTTCCATCATTCCACAATATTAAAACGTGGCTAAACACAACCTATCTCATGTCTGTTAAGTAGTTGTCTCACCTCTGGGTTTGCAACATGTCATATTTAATGACCAAGAAAACCACCAGTAGATGTTTTAGAGCAAACAGTTCACACCCACTGACCTTTCACTTGCATAAATGTCACTGGTCAAACTTCATGTTTTCTTTCGAGCTAACTGAGACAAAATATTTCAAATACCTGAGGGCTACAGTGGATCATCACGAAAATGACGAATGCACATGTTTTTATTGTTATTGCTATTTTTTATTCAAGTATAGATTCAGATTATCCTTACATTTACTGATAACGTTATTTCTCTCATTTAAACAAGCGCAGTAATTATTTGCAGAAAGAATTAATTGGACCATAGGTTGCTTCGTTGAAATGTGCAGTAGTTGTTTTTGCTCTCCATCTTGTGGTTATATGGCAGCACTGCATCACCACAGAAGATCAGACTTCATGATGGCCTTCTACGTGTCCATTTATATGACGTAAATGCATTCCATTAGGCACAGAAACACTCAGACTTTTAGAGCACTTAGTATTAGCTTCAGTGACATTTGTATTATATTCACTTCAGCTCCTTGTACCATTACCGACCTTCTGTCACAATTGATTGCTCCTTAATATTGTAATGTTTCTATAGGGGGTTGGTTCTTCTCTCTTGCAGATTTTTCCCTATGTTCACTATCAGTGTAGTGACTGTATATGTGGAGATGATTATGATTGTAATGGCTGCAAAATGCGAGGATGGCCCACGCTTGGCCGCAGTCCTCCAGCCTGGCCTGTGTGTTTGAAGCTCCATGATGGTAACAGGATACTGCAGTCCTCCAGGTCTTCAGGCAATCTCCGCCTGGATATGCCCTGCTCCTTTATGTTCCGTTATCTATCAGCCCAGGCCTGTTTTACATGCATAAATCCTCTGGCTCAGCTGGGTGCCGAAATGCGTCAGCAGCACCTCACAGAGACACAAGGTCACTGACTGTCCAGATGGAGATTCAGACTAGAATGCACCAGTGTCATTAGGGCAGATCAGCCAATCAAAGTCATGTTTTTACATCTGTGTAATTGGAATAGTTCAGTAACAATACATATGGGATGATATAATTGTAGAAACGAAGGGTTGTTTTCAAATGCCACGCTCATCATTTCCTCAGATATATAGATTTACAGAGAATGGGCATCTTATTTGAGGGCAACCAAGGAATCTGCTGTTCTCTGCGTACACACTCAATCCTTTTAGTCACGGTCAGGGGATTTAAATGTTTATTCAAATGTTAATTATTCATAAGTGCTTACCCTTTAATGCTGCAGTGGACTAGAGCTTATTTTATTGTATGTAGTGAGAGGTGGGATTTTCATGGCTAGAACCTCTGATTATTGTGAGGACTTTCTGCATTATATAAGAAAATATATAACAAAAGCAACACTTCTTCTGAAAGGTTGGCGTTCCATATTTGCAACACAAGTGTCACCCTAAATGTCTTAAATTCAGCCCATTGCTCATCTTTGTCTATCGGTTTATCATTTTAATCTTTAACGTCTGAATTTATATAGATGTATATAAATAATGTTTTGTGTGTGTTTTTGACTTTAAGTAAATAGTAAATTAAGTTGAGATTATTCATTTGACTATAGCAAAAAAAAAAAAAAAAAAAGAGAGAGAAATAGATATTTGGGTATGTTGCAGATTTGCGACAACTAGAAACAAAAACAAGTGCTTGCCAAAGGTTCCTGGGAAGGTACTGCACATGCACTAACCGGCACTAGGGGAATGCAAGTGCTGTCTTGGTTTATATCTCGATCTAAACGGTTTGTTGCATATTTGTGACAGTAAGCGCTAAGGGGATAATCTCATTTTTGTGCAATACATGAAGGTCTATCTGACTCATAATACAGTTACAATTATCCAGGGCTTTGCAGCTCATATTGTATGTTTAAACTTTGGTAAAACTCACCCCCTAATCTTCACTTTTTTACCCCTTTGACTTTGGTTTATAGAATTATTAATCAAATACAAATGCATACAACATGTCCCAAATTATCAGAAATAAACCAATAGTCTTTGCTCATATGTCTACTTATTTTTTTCTCATTTAAAGTCTGTTTTGTGGATCTTCTGTATTTCAGCAATTATTCTAGTCACTAACATAACATTTGCACATGAAAGTTTACTTTTTTGGGGGACACTATCTGTGTGGGAGATTTATTACTGAGCTGACAGCCAGATCTAATTCATGTTTGCATTACAAGCAGTGGATAGGTTATGGTGTCCTATCTGCTGCTCAGTGACCAATGGCTGAACAATAAGTAATTTAGCACATAGGGTTGTATTGATGCTGTACATGGGGACTGATGTGCCATGTTTAAGTTAATTACATTTCTGGTGTGGACGTGGTTGTTCAGGGTTCAAAGCACAAAGCCCCAGCTGTGTGCTACTTTCCAAATGTTGTTTACTCTTTCCGTCACTGTAATAGGCTTAGTGCGTATGAGTGTAGGCCTGTCTGAAGGACTTAAAACACCAGTGTTCTTGCCAAAGCTGCTTTGAAGTCTAATCGAGCTGCCATCTCTATTAAACACTAAAATACTCTTCTGCCTTGACTTGAATCAATTTGGGTATGCATTCAAAAGCACTCAGAGAGGTTTGGCCTTTATTCTTGGCTGATACAAAACTGTGGCTATGTGGTCTAGTAATAAAGAATAAAACATAATCTCTGTAATGGATTCTTTTATCTACACTACAGCTGATGGAGCAATTTAAAATTTCTCACATGTTTGGTGTTTTCATGTTGTTTTAAATCTAAACCTTTCATACACATGTGATTATTACTTTTGCCTGGTTTCAGTAGCACCTACTACATACACCAAATGTTAGACTTGTATTTAACACGATTTTGACAGATTGCACAGAAGGATTTTTAATATCTAACTCAAATCCTGATTTATACAAAATGTAATTCCAAAAAATGATGCATGTTTTAGGCCAAATTTCAGTCATATCTAGTTTACTAAAATACAAAGTCCCAGTCCTGTTTGTATTTTTATCTAATATCTGAACAACATAAAGGCCTGGCTTTGTCCGTAAAATGTCTTACTTTATTTAGGAAAACATGACATGATGAAAAATTTGCAATTCATTTTTTTCTTACATTTTAGAGGAAGTTTCATATTGATATTGCTAAATTTGCCATTTTTCCTATTCCTATAGAACTCATGTTATCTCATGTCATGTTTTAATACCTGCTCGAGGTTGTAGTGCGTTTGAGGAGGACCTTGTCGTGGATGGTAGATAAGTATCATACCACAGCTTCAAGGATACTTTAGAAAAGGTAGTAGAAAAGGTAGAAAAGGTGTGAGTTGTGTGCTTTGTAGTGCCCTTCTTCATGATGACAAATATAAGAGAAAATACAAACCTTATATTTGGACATTAGCGTGTTTTTGTTTGTTTGTTCAGTTGTGGGCCTTGGCTCGCCTCTTTTTCCCAATCCTCTTACAGTGCCCCATAGGCACAGCAGAGGAAGGCTTAACCACATCCCACCCAGCTTCGCCTGTGTGCTGCCAGTAGGAGATGTGTCTCATTCACAATAAAGACTGCAGGATTACGCACATTGTCCACTAGTACCATCAGTGACATCAGAGGATGAGAAGTAAGGACAGGAAATAAGATCAATCTGGAAGGGATGAACTATATCAACCACTGATTGTGTTATTGAAGGGGAAAAAAAAGAGAAATGTGGAATGCAGCTCGACATAAGATATCTTTGCCTTTCAGTTACAGTAAAAAGATCAAAGTACAGTGATTTCATTATTAATTTAGATTGATTATCATGTACAACCATGTATAGTTTTAATATAAAAAACTATAATGGATGACAATACCAACACTTACAGTAAAAATCTAAGTTTCACTGTGTGTTTTAAATCACGTTAAATTTAAGAAAACCATATTATGAGCATAGTGAGAATAACTATGGACATCCTTTTCGAATCCAGCCTCGTGGTTATTTGAAGTACTATTATTAACCACAAGGGGTCACTGTGGCATTTCTTATGATTATAATAATAATAATAATAATAATAGTCTTATACCTGCTGAAATGACAAGTAAAGTTATATATTTAGCTGTAGAAAAGTGGCATTTATTTAAACAATCTCCCATAAAGAATAGCATATGTGTAAGGTGTTGATTCTAATAGATTGAAAAACTGATCTTCAAAAATAAACTGAAGCTGAAGAGGAGAATCAAACTTGACTGAAATAAAAGCAAACATTCTTCTGAAAAACAAGTAATTGTGAAACAGCAGAGCCTGAGCTAAGATGTCCTTGTGTCTTCATTCTTTCTTAGACAACATTGCTAAATGTCTGCTTTCACTTCACTAATTACACTATGGCACATAATCTGGACCAGCAACTTTAATTGAATGTGTATGTGTTTTGTACATGCACATTAAGGTATTGCAAATAGAATCATACAAATTACATGGTGCATACATTTAAATTTGTGTGGTTACCTGGTTACGACAATGAGCTCAAACATCTTGCCATATTCTGTTGTTACTGCAGTAGTACTGGGTTGACTTCCACATAAGACTAATTGTCACCAAAGACACATATTGACAACAACAGCTCACTTTACAATAGAATACACTGAGCAAGGGCTTTTTTTAGGAAATGTAATATCAGACTTCCATCCAAATGAACCCTTATTTTAGGCCTGTACCTTTGTCCTGAAGTCAGAGGAGTGAGTTTTCGATGGAGAGTACTTGTCTTCATGGCTTTGTGGGTTTGGAATTTATAGAGCCACAATTTTGCAATGTAACCATAACCTTGTCATCAAAGCAAATAAGCCATCTGACATCACTGAGCCAGTGTTAGTGTTTTGTGTAAGTGGGCCAAACTGTCCTTCAGTGTTGTACTCATCAACAAAAAGGCTCTCTTCAACCCCTGTTCCAAACCCAGATGAGCAGCTGTCCCCTTCTAAACTGGGATTACCCGTTCATTACATAAGGACCCACTCCAGTCTGTGGGCTGAGTTATGACGACATCACCGTGGTCAATAGAGCAGACTTCCACCTGGGCTTCGCATTTTTAGCTCCGTTCGGTTCAGATTGATCGACTTGGCCTTCTTCCACTGCAGAGCCAGGGCCAGGCCTCTGTTGTGAAAATCCATACTGCAGAGTGCAAGTTTTTCAGACAAGAAAGCTAGTGTTGTAGCTGGGTTTTATTGGTGTATTTTGTATCATTCACTTTCTATATCCCACTAGTATGTAGTATGTTATAGCTGCTATTCTGTTTTGTATTGTTGTAGTTGTTATAGCGTTTTTCTCCCTAGAATCCAGAAAACTGCCTTCATCAGCACTACCACAGTCTGAAACTGTCTGCCAGATATGGTCCATCTAATCTAACTCAGACGCTGCTTACCCACTCATTTGTGCGTTTGGACAGCACAGCAGTAAAGTCATTTGACATTCTGCTCTTTATCTCACACACGTTGGTAAATCAAATGCTGCTCGTTTGGTTTAAATAAAGTGTTTTTGAACCACCAGCTGTGTTCCTTCTGGTAAGCGTAGGTCCGGTTTGGAGAGTGGCTGACCTCTTGCTGTTATTGGCACTGATAATAAGGTCCAGCCTGTGTGGGCAGCTCTGACCATATGTTATATAAAAACTGTGTGAATGTCCTAATCCACAACTGGTGTTATGCAAGAACATTAGCAAAGTCCCAAATACTGGTCAGGGACTGCTCTTTACATATGACACATTTAACAGTACAGTTTGTTGTGAAGTGTTCTCTAGACATAATGGGATTAATATTTTGACTCTTGTCATTTCATGTATGAAGTAAATATAGTAAAAATTTAAATTATACTTTTCACTGGTTCACTGCAACCATGAAACTTTCATTCTCATCATTATATCTGTTGGTTATAGCCGAGTTCTTTGTAGAGACAAGACAGATTCACTTTATTGCAGTCTTTTTAAATGGTTAATAATGTTGACACAATCTACTAAACACAGCAAATGATTTCACATATCACAAACTTCCGGCTTGGAGTCTGTGCTTAGTAGCAGTCTTGCAAATACCATTATTTATCAGACATTTGCATAGATGTTTACTGCAGATATGCAAAGAAGGAGAGTGCTGATGAATAATGATGCTTATCAGAAAAGTAAAAGCATTAGGCCTATCTGGTATATTTTTATTCTGGTGGAAGAGAAAGAGGAACTGAAAGCAAAAACAGGAACAACCTGAAACCAAAATACAGCACAAAATGTAAACACAACAAAACTTATTTGAGTGTCATAGGGGCCCAGTCCAGAGTCGAGAGGGGTCCTGTGCTCTGCCTTGTGTCGCTGTCTGTGGTGCTGGACTGGCACTGGTCACGTGTTCCTCGAGCGCTTAGACCCATGGCACGTCCACAGCGTTGCGCTATAGCGGTCCAGGAGCAGCCGCTTATCGCTCCTCTATTGGGTTAGATGGTTTCCTCACGTCCCTCATTCATGTGTGCTGCTTGAGGAGGGGGAGGGGCGGCAGGGATTCCCACGAAGGGAAGGGGTTACAAATATCGCGTTGCTGCCGTCCAGTCTGCAGTTTGGGGGAAGTGAAGATAGATCACAAACAAGAGAGGAACCACGGAAGATGAATGAACGCGACAGTACGTAAGGGACGCTTTGTAAGTTATGTTTTCTGGACCGGACAGACTGAAACACCGCACCGTACCAGCGCTAGTTTCTCATACTATCAGCCCGGACAAGAAACATGAGACGAGGGCACCAGCGAACCACAGCCCCGCTCTGAGCTCCGAACACCCCGTTCTTTGTAGCTGCAGACGCACAAGAGAAACAAGATCGCGTTTCTTTGCATGATGAAGCCATCCTACGCAAGTGTGTGTTTATAAACTCTGATATCGTGCGTTTTATCCACGAATGATGGCAGTTCCGCCCCGTGCGCCCTTCCGACGTGTCACGGGACCTTCTGGAGCACTCTCCCGGTGGCTCTGAATGATCTGGTGAAGCAGACACTTTGTGGAGTAGTGTGCTGTTCGTAAACGGGAGTCCCAGCCATGGATGACTCGGGAATAATAAGACGACGTAGGCTGCAGGTGAGTGGTGGAGCCACACTGCCCGGTCTGCCGTAGTGTTAAACCTTAGCACACATTAGCCAAGAGCTTCAGACTCTTACTTTGTTGCCCTCGTTTTGTAGTGCCCATAGAAACTGCTCTAGTGTAATCCGATCCTTGTACTCGCTGTTATTCCTTGGTAGTAGACACTGAGTGAAGTATGCATGTAGTCTAAATTGTTCATGTACAGTTGTATAGTATTTTAGTAGTAAGTTTATCATGTGGTTGGAGACACAGGGGCATAGGCAGACACACAAGCTACTGTATGCAAATTGAGTAGTGATGGGCACTAGGTACTAGGTACAATACTACAAGGGGATTTTCAAATACACATTTAAATAGGCTTAATCTTTTACAGGGTTTAAAATGTGAATCATTCTATGAACTACAACCCCTTGCAGTTTGTATAGTGGTAAGCCAGCTCTCCTGCTTCATAGCAAGAATGTGAATACATGTGAATGTTTAGTGAGTTGTTCTGAAATGCTAGCCCAGACACACACATCCAAGCTGCTGTTTGACAACCCAGTCCCCTACAGCTAATAGGATGAGCAGAGGAAAATGAATAATTCAAAAACTCCCCTTTGGCTGTTCTGTTTCTTTCTGAGGTCCCCTCAGCAGATGATTGGAATGATTAATATTCTTTTATCCTCAGGTAGGGGCAGTATTCATTTTGACTGGAATTCTTTAGTTCATAAACATATGGAAACAAATAGTGCCAGTTGTCCTTGGAGATTGTTTTTTCCAAGATTTCATGCACCAGAATAATGGAGGAAAAATATGAAATAAACAGATAAGTTTATTATTTTTGTTTTCTTTCATAGCATGCTCCAATCACATTATGTCTGGTTTCAACTGGATAGGCGTCTGATCTATAAAATAAATAAACATCATTTTGCTGTCAGCCATCACCCAACTGCACAGGCTACTCTGGTTAGCACTAGGCTAATGGAACTCTGTAACAACAACCTGCTCTATTTCTTGTCAAGGTGCCTCTTCCACACATCTCATAAAAGCAGCATTTAGCCTCTGCGTATCCCTTTAGTGCTCCTTTTATGGTCATTTGTCTTCACTAGCAACTCCTCAACTATTTAAACCATGCTATGTAACCAGTCATAACTCATGCATACTGACTTGTATAAAACCCTATGTGTAAAAAGTCGTCAACTTAACCACACGTCCCCCACCCCCAGTTTATTTCTCCATCTTGGCGGGTGCATTAGAGAGAACTGAAATGAGATGAGCAGCTGAGTGGAGTGTGACCTCATTCCCTTACTATTCCCTTCTGAAGCATCAAAAATAAATTGTGTAAAAAGATGTAGTTTAGGCTGTGACAGAGAACAGAGGAAGCAGAGGATCATGGGGGATTACTATGGTGATGAGGTGAGCTGTGATGTATGACAGCGGCTTCTGGAGAAGTAATCATCAAAGAGGCACACACACAAAGAACTGACACTCGATCAAAAATCCAAACACAATATGTATGCTATAGTCTTTCTGTGTTTTTGACAGACATTTGTTAGATACACAAACTGGAGAAATGTCTTTGTTTTGCCAATAGCTGTCAATAGTCCATATATATTTGTCAAATTTTAGATAATACCCTGACAAAAAACTGTGTTTTGGCTATTTGTGATGCTAGCACAAGAACATTTTACAATACCATTGTTTCAACAGTAATTGGCTCAGTGGTTAGACCACTCCTCCACTCCAGGATCAGGTTCCTCTTGGCCATTGTGTCCTCTGGCAAGACAATACACCCAACTTACCTAGTATGAATGTAGTGTGTGCGTGAGTGTTTGTAGTCAAGGGGCCAATGGCGCAGCAGCCTTGCTTGCGTCGGTATGCCCCAGGTCAGCTGTGGCTACAAAAAAGCTTACCACCGTGAAGTGAATGATTATTGACTTCTGTGTTATGCTCTGAGGCTTTGATAAGCCTGTACAGCACATTACCACTGACAGACATTATTATTATTATTATTATTAAGATATATTGTCAGAGGATGAAAAGAACTATACAGTAGTATTTAAAATACATCCATTGGCCTACTATTCGTAATTGGAACCTAACTCTGTTTGTACATGAGGTGGGGTAGGCTATACTGTGGATAATCTCCAGTTAATCTCAGAGTTAACAGTTAACAGCTAGCAACCTACACTGACAAACCTTCACTCACCAAGAACCATTCAGAGTCACCAGTTCACCTATTCATGCAATTCATATGTCGACACAGTATGCTAGCTTCATACATAGCACCCTTTTCACTATCTTATATTTATTTTAATCATGGTCAATTCACAGAACAATCATTCAAAATGATTAGATATCCATTGTACAAAATGAGTGGTAGCCAAACTACTTTTAAATATTTTCTTTTTTTTTTAATTTGCCTAAGTGATTTATGTGTTTTAGAATAAACTGTCTGGATAAATATTGAACAACAAACCCGGTTTTATAGTTAGAAGCTGAGCAGTTTATTTACCAGGCAGTTTTCACAGCTTGCATAGCCATTTGTCTTCATCTCCACGTGCCTGTGAACAAAACACCGTGCTGGCCTGTATGATTGGCTCAGAGGGTCCCATGGGTGCCATCAGCCCAACTGGCCCTGCTGAGAGTCGCCCCCAGTGCCATATGGTGACACACCCCTCTCCTTCTAGAAAAAAAGAAAGAAAAAGTCTATATCTTACATAAAATAAAATAATATAAAACTTTTTATAATTTTTTTTATTTTTATTTTTTTTAGCAAAATTGCAATGAATGAAAAACTGTAGTTACACTTCAAGTTACACAACCTGCCTGGGTCCAAATGAATATTTAAGTGTGCATGACAGCACTTTTGAGTGCAGAGGACATTTACACAACACAGAATGTATGTCAGATGAGACAAAATGCCATGTGCACATGCTAATATGTGTAGGTTAATACTGGTGCACAAACAGAGCCACCAATGAAGCTACTTAGTATGACAGATGCAGCTGAAGTGGGAGTGGCTCTGTGCAGTTGGGGCCATAATGTGCTTCCAAAAATGATATAACTAATATTGTTGATGCTTATGTCTGATTAGAGCTATAAAGGGTAGAGATCCATTTGGTAATGGGCTAGTAGTTTGTTTTATTATATCTATAACAATATTCAGATGATACATCAGTGTGCCTCTATGTCTTGGTTGAGGTTCAAGTCTAGCACAAAATGTAAAGAGGCCATAAAATGAATTATAAAATGGTAGATATATCACATACATCACTTTATACCCTTATTGTGGAGATTATAGACAATACACTCGGTATTCTAATTTTGCATATCTCCAAAATAAAACTTGCGATACTATACATTTTTCAATATATTATTCAACACCCACCTCTACAAGTAGATTGTAGAATATGCAACTAACACAAATTCAAAAGACCATAAATTAAACAACTTTAAAATGACTGAATAACCATGCTATCATCATTTATCTTTCAGAAGAAAAATGCAATGATTATATTATTGGCCACCACTGTTCCTGGCCTATCTGTCTATCACATCCCTGTATAAGTATGAATCCAGCAGTGACTATCCCCTGACGCTCTCAGGCTCAGTCAGATTGATGGTTTTGCTTTTGGTCTCCTGGGTTTCCCTTCACAGTTCCACCAGTCTCTTCTCTGTCTAAAAAGAAAGGACCACTAAAAAAGGGCTTTGTGTGCCTCAGATTATGCTATTTGATCACAAGGACGTTTCTTTTTCTTTGAGCAAAGCTTGGACCACTAGGAGGGCAGTGCAGAAAGGAGAGTTTTAATAAGTTGTGGTGACTGGGAGAAGAGCTGCAAGCAAAAATATGCCAAGTATATGCTGGGTGTAAATCAAAGGACAAGATGAAATAATCAGATTAGCATTTAGTTGTAACAGTAGCACTGCACAACTGTATTTAGCTTGACAAGACGTTGCCACTATGTACAAAAGCATTTAACATAAATTTGAGTTGCCATGATGGTTGACTTCTTTGACTAATATTTTTTATTGCCTCCAACATTATAGCAGGGATTGAACAATAATTAGCAGATCTGCACAGCAGTTCTTCGCAGCTCTCAATTTTTATTTTCAATAAGACGACACATGTGGTGTAATTATTAAGACAAAACGTGGTGTAATTATTGAACATAAAAACTGTGAGCTCCAAAGAAAGAACTGTGCAGGTCTACTTTCTTTCTTTTTAAACAGAGCACACAGCAGACTCAACAGTCTTGGATGTGCAGGTCAGCCTGGCATCTGTTAAACTTTTCCTTTGCATTAGTAATGTATTTATCGCACATGGCCTCTCTCTGCCTGGACTAAACTGATGCTGACAGTCATGGGGCTACATGAGGAAACAGTAGCCTGCAGTGTGAACATGCTGCACTCAAGTTGTATGAGCTGCAACTTAACAAGAGATGAGCTGCCTTCAGTGCAAACAGGCTGTGACAGAAGGAGGCAATATGCAATATTAAGTGTTACAACTCTTTCTATCAACCTCCAAAGAGCATGCATACTATGCAGTTGTAATATATTATTGAGCATGGCTGGAAATTTAAAAAATCATCACCAACAAAACCAACTGTGTGTCGTGAGACAAAGACTAGAACTCAAAGACTAGAAAAAGGCAGATGGCTTGGTTGTAAAAATGGAACAGTAATACACTGAACAAAAGCAATGTAACAAATGTTTGGAGAGTAGGAGTTGGAGGTGTTTTTATTGTTGATTTTATGCAATATGAATCTGAAGACAAAAATTGTCTTCACAACAGTAGCAATCTATATCTAATAGTGTAATTATATAATACACTTAAATGCTGTTTTTAAGAGTGCAGAAAACATTAATGTTTGTTTTTTGTTTGATATTTTATTATTACGTTCAAATACAATATACATTTTACATTTGTTTATAAGTGAATGAGAGTCCATTATAGTGTAAATTGATTATATTACACATCTCAAATTCAGTGCTGTCAAAATTTTCATCTGGGAATGAAGCGTATAGCACATATACAAGCTCCAGCTCTAATACTCTCAGACCCAGTTCCTTTGAGTAGTGAGCTAAAAGAATGTAGCATCCCAGCCTACAATGATGTCAATTCAAATAGCTCCAGCTTTATGTTTCTCATGTGATAGTTGTCATTTTTGTGGCAGAGTGTCCCATCTGCTGCCAGTCACTCCTCACTAGACTTCATTAGTGCATCCACACAGCAGACAACAGCCCTCCATCTCGGGCCTTACATGGTTAGACGTTGGGTATTCAGTCATGCAGTTAGCAGTAAGCATGATTCACTAATTGAGCCTCGTGGGACTTAAAAACCTTGGTTCTATATATTTGTATACAGTACCTTTCTCATATAGCTTTTCCGTGCGGGATTCTCATCATCGCACTGTGACTCACAAGGAAACTGTCCCCGATATATTCCATGCAAATGACCAATTACAAAGACTAAATTGAAGTTGAGAAATGAGCTCCCTGGTGACCTTTTGTACAAATCCGTGCAGACAGAAAAAGAAATGAGCACTCTAATAAATTATGTTTGAGTGATTAATACCAAGCACTACACCTTTGTGATTGAGACTGAGCATTCCTGAGTTGAATTTGAATTTCCATCAGCTTTTATTTTTAGAGACATGTGATCTGTTTTTCATATTTCAAGTATTTGTATTAACACTACAGAAATACTCAAATGCACTGTCGAATTGGAAAAGTTACCTTTGAAGGTGGTCTGCGCAACATTTCTAGTGGAGGGTCCGCCACCTGCTTGTCTCCATAGAAATGTTATTACTTTGTCCAGAATGTCCCACAGTATAGATTAAACCTATCTTTCACAAGGGAGGCAACTACATTGACACCATGCTGCATTACAACTCAGATCTGTGGAGAGTCACACCTATTCACAGAAGGAATTACAGTATTTTAGAGCAATAGAAAGACGTGTAATGAATAAATTCTAGATTGATATATACCAGGGAACCAGACAAAGCAATAACATCTCTGTGGAGACAAGTAGGTAACGGACCCTCCACCAGAAAAGCTGAGCAGTGCATCTTTAATGTATCCATCAAAATAATCATATGATCATATAAGATTATAAGGTAATTTGTAGTAGCATTCTAGTGTCTGCAGTTCCAGATATCAGTAGACTTTTACACTCTCTGGAGTCTGTACTTGTATTAGCATTTTCAAACTCAAAAACAAGCATAATTACAGACAGGGTAAGCGGCAAATACAGATTTTAACCTAGTAATAGTCCATTTACTCCTACCTCTAAAACTAATCCCATGTGTAAGTAGGCTCTTGTTCTTTAGTAGTACATGTAGATGTGACAGCGTATGAATAAGCTCACTGATTCACCTCAAGAAGGACCTGCTTGATTCCTGGATGGAGTGGAACCTTTCTTGGTGGAGTTTACATACTCTCTGTGTATATGAAGGCTACCACCCTTTGCTTTGGGTGCCCCCTATAAACATGTAAAAGAGTTGAGTTGAGAAGATCAGAGTTGGGACAAGGACTCCCCAAAAAGTCAGACTAACTTGGTTAAATAAAGAATAATTACGTTAACTGTGAGCTAGGGCAGGAAGTGACTACCTTTATTTATTCATATCACAATATAAAGGTCTATAAGGTTCTATAGTGTGTTGCAGTTTGTTGCATATCTACTCTCATATACATAAGGAAAGTTTGTCAGCCACACTATTCAATTCAAACTACTGCCTCTACAAACCCTTTCTCTGTCATTATTGGTGTTTTCAACATCTGCACAGCCTCCACAGTTGAGCAGTGTTTAAACTGTTCTCGCTGTTAGACGTAGCAAAGCAATTAGCAGCACATTTTGTTTGTTTAACCTCACGTCAGAGATGAAAACTGCAGTGAACAAGCACATTATAGCTTTCAAGTTATAAGCCATGTTAGAATGTTGTTACCTCCTCAAAAACATACACGGAGTTGTGTTTTGCTTCAGTCACCTTCACACATTCACATATTTGAGTAATACTTTATTATTTATCTGTCCATCTATCTTCAAAGCTCAAAATGCTCTGTTGGAAATCAGCTGCGAAGTCCCATTGGCTGGAAGGTCCCCAAGCTGGAAAGTCCCTCTGTATTGTACCCTTTATGAAAGTTAGTCAACCTACATACATATCAATAAATAAAAAAACATGTTTTCGTTAGATATATTGCATTAATTACACATGCAAGTTACAATAAATCTCAACGCATTTGTTCATACATACAAACAAAACATACAAAAATTATGTGGTCTCAAACTCAAATAGAGTAAATACAGTGTGTCAAATTACTCAGGAATAGTCCACCAGGTACACTCCTGTGTTCTCAATAAATGTGCCACAACTGTTTCAGGATTTTATCTAACATATTTCAGTGAAATACGTAGTTAAGACCTTTCTAAAAGTGATTCTGAATGATTTTTGAACAAATTCTGTAGCTTTTTAAGTTTCTTGTGTTGTGCTTCTTACAAATTATGTTCATGGCAGCAGGTAAGGAAATAATGAATATTTCTTCTCAAATCAACAGTTACAGATGCTATAGATGCTATAAAATGATTTAAAATATGTTTTTTTATGGTAAACTTCTGCGAGCAAATGAGGATTCTATTGATATTACATACTGAAAAAATGTGTACCTCTTCGGGAAGATCGGTAAAATGATAAACAAGATTCGACATTTGGTCTCGTTACATTCACATTTCATTTTATTATGAAATAGAATGCTGATTTTTTTTAACTCAATACATCACATACCAAAGGCCAACAAGAACATCCCCCTCGAGCAAAGCAGTTACCCAAGAGACAGGAGTGCCCGGAGGGAGGAGGGGGATGTTCCCGCCGAGAGAATGGGATGCTCGAGCTGGGACTTTCAAGCCAAGGGGATGCTCAAGCCTGTATTCACTCTGTTCCACCTTGTGATGTTTAACAGCTACCTTTTACCTTTAGGTCAGTAGAGATTGGCAGTTCTAGGGCTGAAATCTTCCAAGATATTCTAGTGAAAGTGTATGGAGTTTAAAAACACAGTTGAGCACTTCCTGTATTACTGCATGACATCACAAGGTGGAACTTTAGAGTCTTAATTCAGCCTAAATATGCAGTGTTTTAAACATGAGTGAATGAAACAAAACACAACTCCAGGTATGTTTGTGATGAGGAAACGACATTATAGTATTATACATTGATCAGAAAATAGTGTAATATGAGCCTTTTAAAACAGTGTGTCATCATGAATGATATAATATGACCCTTATCATCTGTGAGTGAGATTTTATGTCGAGTTTTGATATAATATGCAAATACTTAAACAATCCCTTTCCTCTCTGACAGCTTTATTGCTCTGTACCAGTTGTAGCTGTCATGTTCTTGTAGTGTCTGTTTAGTTACATGCTTTCATCACACAGAGGCTTGTTTTAATGGAGGGTAAGTCATCCTCCCAGGGCATCCACAGCTCAGGGTCAATTAACCTGATCAATGAAGGACAAAGTGAAAAGGGTCGATCATATTCTCTGTATTTGTAATGCAGGGATTTTCTCCTGCTAACAACAGCATCTCTTTGATGGTGAATGCTGGTCAGATAGCAATCGTTGTTGTGGAGGAATTTTCCAATAAATCTAGATTCACATGCAACTTGTGGAATGGGATAATTTAATCACAGAGGAATTTTCCAAGAGCTGAGCAAACCTTGTTCAATGTGATTTTTTTCCATTCCATTGTTTTAATACACACAATAACCCTTTGGCAGTGGCTAAAGCAAACCCATTCTAGGGTAACATTTTGAATTCATGCTATTATGCTGCACAGCTAGGGTTAATACATATTTACTAGAGATATTTGGACTTTTTAGTGTATCAGCTATTGGCCTTCAGTATCAATCTGCTGCTTAAAATATACACACTAAAATTTATATTAAATCTATACCAGCAGTCCCCAACCTTTTGTGGGCCACGGACTGATTTCATGTCAGACAATATTTTCATGAACCAGCTTTTATGGTGTGGTGGACAAATATGTCAAAATAAAATGATACGACCTACACAAAAACATGTGTTATTTTGTAAATACAATTTTGTTCTGTTTTTTAGTGTTAATGTATAACATGACCAGAGAAGCATCTTGACACTGGTCAAGAGTGAGTCAAGAGTGAATCATAGATGGATGTAATGGAGAGAATTGGGTAATTTTTCAAATAAAACATTGTTCAGACTTGGATAATGAATAAAATGGAAACAATGTAAGTTATGTATTCGTTCTGTGTAGTCTAGTACCAAACCACCCATGGACCAGTTCCAGTCCCCAGCCTGGGGGTTGGAGACCGCTGCTCTATACGTCCTTATATTAACTCTGTATGAAGAGATAGCTGTACAAGACATGACTGCACAGTTCTCTTATAGGTGTGTGGTAAAAAAAAAAAAAAAAAAAGAGGCTTGGAGGGAGTTTGTAGTAAATTTAAATAACATACTGAAAATTGGGCAAAATGGCTCTAAAATATAGGCAGATCTCATCACCCACCGGTTGCTCTCTAATAAAAAAAAAAAAAGAAACAGCATCGGTATCAGCCATGTAAAAACCTATATTGTTTGATCTCTGATATAGATTCTAGGTTCTCATTGCATCATTTACAATTCACCCCTGTACAGCTGTCATGTAGAGTTTAAACTTTCAAAGTTTTAACCAAATTCCAAACTTTTAACTAAATCAACTTACAGTTATCACTGCTTTACCCACTAAGCGTGCATGTGTTCGTTTAGAGTGTGTGCGTATGTGTGTGTGTTTGTCTGGTAGTGGTTGATTTGGAAGGTGGGTATACTAGCGCTGATCAATTTGGAGAAAAAAAAATCTGTCAAGCATTGCAATTGTGATTAGATTTGTGATTTGTTTTAATTATATAGGATTCAGGTCAATGTGCAAATTTTAAACATCTAGGAGAATTAACAAAAAGACTGAAAGAACTGATGAACTGATGAACTGACAAACTAATACAAGAATCACATTTCATATTTCAACATATTTGTACAGAAAATCAACTGGGTTAGCTGTTTTTATGCAGGTTAAGATGGTATAGTTCGTCTTTTTTGGAGGAAATTATGATCAAAAATGAGAAGCAATAGCGTCCACTCAAACTGAGATTATGATTCAGTCCTAGCATGTTCTTTAAAATTGAAACTTTAAAAAAAAAAAACTACTCTGCCAATATGACCGGACTTAACCTTGTGTTGTTTATGGATATCGACACTTAAATGAAGAAACCTTTGTCCTTGTAGCCATATTGTGAGAGAAGAATGCTCGCAGGCAGTTACACTACAGCGCCTGCCTGCTACATGTGTGAAGGTGAAGCTAATAATCACATTGAGCGTGGCTTGCTGTCGGTTCGATGCCATTCTAACAGCATCTTAACAGCGTTAACCGGTGTGTGACAGGAGAAGGTGTGCATTGGCTAATTGCATCTGTTACAATATCCTGGGCCCCTCAGAGACACTGTACACATGGTATGGCAGAGACATGAGACCACAGGAGGAGGCTCAAAGCTTGTTTACGCTCCCATCATAAATACACAAGTGGGAATAATTACAACCATAATGAAGAGGCAGTCTCATTAGAAATATCATGGCCAGGACACTTCTATATCTATATATCGATATATCTATATTTATCTCTTATGTCTATTTATTAGGAATGTAACAATAACTGAAATATTGTGATATTGTATCGTCAAAGTTCTCACAATAATATCATGGACCATCACAATATATCAAATTACAAGTCTCTTTGCATAAAAAAAGACTGATGGTGCAGCAGTAGCTCAAAAAAGACAAGAGGAAACTACATAGACCATGATCCTTTGCTCCATTTCCGTGCAGATTACAAGAAGAAATAACAGTTCTAAGCACTTTTAAATGTTAGTCCTTTGGATTAAGTCTTGTCAAGGCATTTTAAGAGGAAAAAGTAGCATATTAACAGTTTTGTTACAAAATATCGCAATAAATATTGTACCGTGAGATGTATATCGTGAAAACTGAGAGATCTGGATATCGTTACATCCCTAATTGTAAGTGTCCCCACCATATGATGAGCTTTCCCACAGTATCACAATAAATATCATACCGTGAGTTTCATACTGTGAGGATATTGTATCGTGAGACTTGGATATTGTTACACCCCTAGTATTTATCCATCTATAAATACTGTATATATATATATATATATATATATATATATATATATATATATATATATATATATAGAGAGAGAGAGAGAGAGAGAGAGAGAGAGAGAGAGAGAGAGAGAGAGAGAGAGAGAGAGAGAGAGAGAGAGAGAGAGAGAGAGAGAGATTTTTTTCATATATTGGTAAAAATGAGAGTGATAAATATCTAGCACCACCGATCCTCAACATATAACCTGTAATCATGAATAGGCTGGTTGTTTCATAAAATGTCCTTGAGCTTCTTTCCTTTGAGTTTGTTGTTTATTTTCGCTCCCTGATCTCTTCTTTGTTTTTTCTCTTTGTGTTTTCTTCCAGAAGGATTTGCCCCTGCCCCGCAAGAACAGCAGGTGAGTCTTACCTCTGCTCCCTCCCTCTCTCTCACCCCCCTCCACCTTATCCTTCTCCGCTGAGCCTTTTCGCGCTCCTCTCCCCCGGGGGAACCACTCCCGATCTTTCCATTGCTCCGTGATGAAGAAAAACAGCACACAACATTTGTCTGCTTGACATGACTCACTGACAGACTGTGTTTTAGAGAGAGCGGGCCTGGCGTGAATGTTGCCGTGCGGAATTCTGCGATATCGGTGTGAGGAATGTGATTAAAGCCAGTGGGGAGTGCAGCCGGGGTGCTGTCCATGGTGCTGAAATCCTCCTTTTCAGCCTTTTCCAGTTGGCTCATGTCTCTGTCCCACTGTGCTCTGAGAGTTTTCCGCTCTTTGCTTGATTCTACTCACAGGGCCTGGCTACTTCTTTGTTTTCCATTTTTCTTTCAGTATGGTCCAGAAATGCTAATCTGATGTAAAATTTTCTGTGCGCACAAATGTTGCACAACTTGCACATGCAACTAAATATGCTTATGGGTGGGTCTTAGCAAGAACAAAGGGGAAAGTGAACAGAATAGTGGTTGGGCCTGCTAAGTCAGTGAAGAGATTATTAAACAGAAGCAGAACTGTTGCATGATGTTTGTTATTTCCACCATGGCTGGTGGATTTAACCTACTGGTCATGTGTTGGGTTGATAGCTCAAACTGAAATGCCTGGAGGAAACCCACGGGGAGAAACAAGCTACCTGTGCCCAGAAACACCAGGGCAGCTTCATCTAGTCCAGAACCTTTTTGCGATGAGGTAAGAGTGCTTGGCAACACCAGCTCTCTTTTGCTCAATTTGGTGATGGATGGAATTAGAAAAGAGCACAAGATTTAGGACAGTGCATGTAAAATGTTTTAAATAAGAGGTGTCCACATTGACCTGGTTTTGAAGGTTGCTGTGGATTAACGAGGCCAGACAGGAGGTACAGAGGATGAGAAGAGATTTATGGATGTAGTGAAAGAGGCCATGTAGTTAGTGAGAAAGATAAAGGAGTTTGGCCTTATCACACTTTCAGATGAATGTCCTGTTTGAATTATATTGCTCAGTTATAGTATGTTCACAATTGTGCAAGATCCCATTCTGACAGGCCAAAGTTTTATTTGTTTTCATTCCTGACTCTTTTCGATTGCTCACTTTGTTACAATACATTATCAGAAGACCAAATGTACCTCACTGGACTATTGTGCAAGATCCTCATAGCACTTTGGGAACACCATGATATTACAGATAAGTATTTAAACACAGGGAAGTCCAGTCTTTGCTTACCTGCCTCTGTTGCTTTAAGAATCTCAATGCTGTTCTATTTTATTCCATGCCTGCATTGTAGTTGTAAATATATGCTGATATATTCTCCACTATAGCAGTTTGGAATCCAGTGCTTTTATCTTTCTCTCTTCTGGCGGCTAATTCATTATTTTTCTCACAATATGCTGAATATTACTTATCTTACAGAGAATATTGAAGTTTATATTTGACAAGTCAGCTACTGTCTATTTCCTCTAACCATAATTAGTACACAGTTTGTGGGTTTTGAGTTGAAAATTGAAAAAATATGTGGGTATAATGTTTAGTGGGCGTTCACAGATAGTAGTTTCGCAGGTGAATACAGGCTGCTGCACTGTCTGTCTGTATCATCTGTCGTTCCTATATCCCCATTTCCCTGTCCCATCTATCAAACACACATTATGCACGCACACACACACACACACACACACACACGCACACACACACACACACACACACACACACACACACACACACACACACACACACACACACACACTGCTCCTCCCATTACCATGCCTAATCACACACCAAATGAAGCTTTGCGATAGCTCCGGGTTTGGCCTTGTCTATCTGTCTCCATTTTCAGAACTATTCTCCCATTCCTGCACCCTCATAGGTCTTCCCTATTGTACTTTCACTCTCTCTCCCCGTCCTGACTGCAGAGGCGGGACACTGTCAGGGCTGCATCCATTATAGATGAGGCCAGTGGATCCAATCTGCTGCTGCTGTGTCCATCCATGAGTACACACTCCGCTGCTCACATGTGGACACAGACTGTTTGCATTCCCAAGGTGTAATGTACCAAAACTAGGTCATTATTCTGGCCAGTGGAAGGGAGAGGAGAAGATCACGACTGTAACGAAGCACAACCTAAGAAATGTAGCTGCTTAGACACAATCATAAAGACCTTTTCAAATTAACAATCTCACATAACCATTTTTAAATCAATATCAAGTCAAATCAAATATCACCATGTTGTTCTTTGGTCTCCATTTCCTGGAACTACTTATTGTCTAGTGAAAAGATGCATTCATTTTCGGTCATTCTGTCATTATTGCTTCACTGTATCATAATGATTGTCTGCGGTAGATGTACGCACAATCCCACCCCTCTACCGCGGGCCGCACTGACAGATGAAGCTGCAATCGGTGCCCATGCAGATTCACAACAACAGATTATTAACACAGCTTACATCCCAAAACTCAATTTACAGTAGTTGTGAAGCAACGAGTCTAAGTGGATCTGTTAATACCAGTACACGAGCACATACGGCGTCACCGAAGAACCACAACAAACCACACATGGTGGTACACATGTGCGCACTTCACTTTACGCTCCCACAACCACAGTATCAGAGCACAGAGGAGAACAGAACAGAATTCCCCTGTTCATAAGTATGGGACCTTTATTTGAGGGGCTAATAGGAAATAAAAAGACATTGACAGTCTGTTTACCTGCTCAACACTCGATGCGTAACTTGCTGGCAACCCGATGACTAAGCTCCACCTGTGCGTCGCCGAAATCCACGCGCACTCAGCGGCAAACACAGCTGTCCTATCAATATGCAAGCACGACAAAACTGCAGTGATCTATTCCAGAGGCTTGACGACATGTTAGCAAAAAGTACGAGGCAAAAACAAGCGTCTTCCATCCATGTTTGACATACGAGAAGCAGATACACTCCAGTGTAGTCCGCTTTCACACCGGCAAACGAACCAAAACTGGTCCGATTAACGAACCTCTGTATCCCGGTAGAACAGTGATATCTCCGTCCTCATCTTATTACCATGAACTCATAAAACAGCAACATGTAGAACTTTCTACAAACTCACCGCATCAGCCCAGAGTTCGGGTAACAGCAGCAGCCAACAGCGCTCACCGTAGCGCGCAGCTCCTCAGGAGAGCGCTGGGGTCTGGTCCTTGATCTTCTGTCGTCCTACAAGCGCGTTGGTCAGATGGTCCGGAGGCTCTGTCTTCTATGTGCTGGTTCCAGTGCGCAATGACTGGGTCTGAGCGGGTACATTCCGCCCTTCTGCGCGCTGGTTCTGTGTGGGGAAAGTGAGAATGCGCTGTGGACTACCTACAGGTGTGCGGGCTGCTCCAGTCCTTCGCGCTCAAGAACCGCGGCTGGTTCCGAGGTGGTGCAAAGCATCCGGACAGAAGCGTGAGTCCAGTTTAGTTGGTTGGCGTCCGTCCTCCGTGCATTTGGTTCTTCCCAGGGAAAGCGCTTTTCACTCCCCGCTCCACGTCATCTGAGCCCGACAGAACCGGAGCTGCTCCTGCTGGTTCGGGACTCTGGTTTGGATCTAGTCCGACTGTATTTCTCACACTAGGCTAAAAGCAGGACACTTTTTCAAGGTGAATAAATTGAATGGGCGATTGCCTATTGCCATAAAATTATTTGGTTAATTAAAGCCTAAAATAACAAATGCTGTAATTTGAATTCGAGACCCCTGTCCTAACCAGTCCCTGTAATTGTTACGAAACATTAGATCATCTTAAGTCTATAACACCACAGCATAGTGCCCTAAGATGTACCAAGTTAAACCTTATGAGTCTCAGTTCAGATAGACTGAGACCCGTCTGTGTTTTGGGTTTTGGCCATGGGCTCCTTAAATGGCACTGTGTGTTCCTTCACATTTCATTCAACATCTGCTGGGGCGTTGCGCAACAGCCCACGTGACGTGTGTCCGTCTGGACCCCCTGTGGAGTTACATGACTTGACCTCTCCTCCTGCTCTTTCCTTTTCTTACGTTCAAAGCACCCAGCCCCCCGGGAATACCCTTTATACTCTCTCTCTCACACACATAAATTTCACAATGACCATGCACATTAGCGTCGACAAAATGCCCTGTAATCCCATGTTGCCTGTTGTTGTTTTGGACCCGCCCACCTCTCTCTCTCATTCTCTATTTCAGTAGCTCCTTAGCGACACTTTGCCAGTAAGACGCAGCACTTCTCTTCAAGGAAGCTATTCTTAACTTCACGATGACCACATGTCAGTTATTTGACTTTTTCTTGGTCTTCGATTGCTTGGATTAACGTCTCGACATGTTCCGGAGGACTAAGAGGTACACAGAGGATGTGGTGATGATGTGTACTTGTTTTGCTCACCTTCTTGTCTGTGTGGGGCTGGGCTGGTTCAGCAGTGTTCATTTCAGATGGAGTGTGAGGTCACTGAGGGCTGCGGGGGGGTGTTAGATTTCGGGTTGGCTGGAAATCAGTTGCAAATCAGAGTTTAAATAGCAGTACTGGATATTAAAATGTGGTCTGTTCTGTTGAATGCTTTCTGTATGCTAATAGGCCATGATGAGTTCAAGTTTTATTATTATCACTTATTAGTAACACAGTGACAAATCTTCATCATGACCTTCTAATGCATGTTATGACAACAGTAAAAGCATGATTTGACCCTTTTCAATGACTAATTTTAACATTTCCTTCTAAAAAAAAAAAAAAAAATCTTAGTTCCTTCTCATGCTGTGCTCTAAACTAGCATGTTGATTAACTTGTTTCGAGCTTCAGATCTCCTGCTGTTAATGTGTGTGTCGTGGCTCTTGTGTATTTGATCCTGGTGTGAATGCAAGCCTGTAATCAGATATATCAGCAGTGACTCAGTGCACATCGACTCTGTTTCCGGTAGCCTAGGCTGCAGGTGGACTGATTCATGCTCTGAAGTAAGAGTGGAGGTTACAGTCAGAAAAAATCAAGTGTTTTCCACAGATAATTCTTATTATTTTACTATTTTGTACAACTCATGATTCTTACTGGAAGTGGTGGTTCAATGACGACAACCCCCCCCTGAGTGTAACCATAAATACATAAAGTGAAAAGGAGGGCAGATGGAAAGTGGCATGCTGCAAACACATGTTCACATGCAAAGCTTCATAATACATGGTGATGTAATTATAATTTGGGTTACATTTTAAACTCATTTCTTACCCAGTTGTTGCTTAGCATGTCACATTTTTCCTGCCTTGTTCTAGTTTTATTTAGGCAGTGGGACAAATGAACATAGCAAGTGTACCACTTTATTGTCTTGAAATGGGATGTTTACAGCTTATTGCTGTTGTTTGGCCTAAGGTAGGTTTCATTTTGGGCTGCTAGCAAAGCAGATATCCTCTTTCAGTACATCATTCTTGTAGCTTACCGATAATGTGACTCATAAAGTGAAAAGTACAAAATTTTTCTGTTGCATATACTGATAACGGTTACTATTTACTTGCTCTGAAGTGGAAATATGACACTGGAGCTGCAGGAGTTCCCCCCTCAGTCAGTCACTGCAGTGGTCTCGTCCCACTGTGTCTGTCCAGGATTTCAGAACGACCTGCTGAGAAAGGATTAAAGCACTTTATACTTTAGCTTTTATGGATAGCACACATGCCCAATGGCAAACAATGTTAGTGCTTAGTGCTTGTAAATGCTTAGATGTTTGTGGTACCTCACGCAGAGGTACCACAAGATGGTGCATTTTGCCCTGTAGAGAACAATGTTAATACAATTTTTGTTTTTCAATTTAAATTTCTATTTTACTATTCTATTTTAATATTCTATTTTTCATTTTTTGCCACCATGCAGCAAAGGTAGGAAGCTGAAGAGTACAATTGATCATAATAATTATATTATTATGTATATGTACAACCAATATGCCATTCTTTATCTGAAAATAAAACTATACTACATTGTGTTATATATTTCAACTTTCAAATACCCATCTCATCTCAGCTTCAACTCAACAAATGTTGGTATGTACTGTGCCCTGCTAATGCCTACATGGCATTACTTCAGTCAGTGTTCTTTTTAAATTCAGCCAACCGTAGGCATGCAAAATTGATTACAACCCTTTGCAGAATGACGCAGTAGAACGGAGAAGTATTTAAGAGGATGAAAAGTGAAAGAGGAGCAAGGCCCTAAAGCTCTGTATCTCTGTATGTGCACTTAGGGTTACGTGAGACCGCTCTACACACACTGACACACATACACCCCCCCACACACACTGGCTGGCTTTAGTGCACTGTTTAAAACATGAAAGCGCATGTGTTTTCTCTTTCTCATGCTCCAATTCAAAAAACGCTGGCACACACCCAGTTTAGAGTCTACCCTTACACACATTGTCACATAATTGTCATGCTTCCACGCACTCAATACCGTCTCCTTGCACAGTAACTAAATACGTCATTAAACCTCACTTAAGCACTTATGTGAGAACTAAAGATGATGTGCAGCTGAGCCAAGGCACATGAAACAGACAATAGACAGAGTTAAGAAGAGATACTGTACAAAGTGATGGTAGCAGTCAAGTTAAATGTGTTCCTTATTTGCACATTAACACCTTGTGGCAGAAAAATAGACATCACACTGTGCATACATTATCTGTAAAAATAAGAATTGCTTGTTAGCCTTTTATTGTGGCTGGATATTACTCGCATCTCTCATTGCCTCTAGGACATATTCCTGGGTCAGGAGTATAATGTTGAGACTTTTGTGTCTACTGTATTGTCGTATATGGTTTTTAGGTTGATGAAGGAAATCATATGGCCCAGAGGAATACATCCTTTTGTTGTAAAGTGCCACAGAAGTGAAATGATCAACTAACATAAAGCCATTGAGCACTATGCCAACCCGTAACTGTTTATTCTTTGATTAAACTATACTAACTATAGAGCTACACTGTGAGGATAAAAACACTTAAAGCTAAACTGTGAGGATAAAAAACTGTGAGGACAAAAACACTTAGTACATAGTCTAATAATCTATATCTATCATTATTTTTTCTTTTTTGAAGTAGATATCTATTGCCAATATCAGTGCATCCTTAATAGGCTATTACAATTGGCCTGGGGGGTGTCTTATCCACACCAAGGACAAGAGTCCCATTCTTGTCAAGCATGCCGCACGGCTCGTACAATAACACGCACACAACAGATACTTCAGATAGATATCCTCAATTAAATGACGCTGTCCTCTCAGCCCCTCAGACTCCCTCACTAAAAACACTTCACTCCAAAGACAAGGGCTTTTCCACAGCAACACTTTCCAGAGTGTTTTCAATGGCTGCTGTCTGCTGCTGTTTGCTCCCCTGAAAATCATAGCCTTTTACAGACAAAATGACTAGCTACTGAAGTCCAAATGGAAGCTCTCTGAAGGACTGTCAGGAGATCCAGACAGATGAGACAGAGGCTGTCTCGTCTGTTGCCTTTTTCTCCTGGCCATTGTACGTGAGGTCTGCTCGTGGTGGTGACATTTAGCACAATAATCAGCAGCTCATCACAGTGCAGGCAGTGGTCAGCCTCAGGGCCTGTATGACCCCTGTCCTCTCTGCTTGCTGCTGTCATCCATGTGAGATACACTTAAAGAGGTTTACCAGGGTTAACATGCACATCAATAAAGCTAACAAGGCCGGGTCCAATGTGGAGCCTACTTAAGCCCATTACAGATTGTGTTTAGCCCGGCTTTGAGGTTGAGCTCAAACTGCAAGGAAAGAATGGATTAGGTTACTTCAAGCGACTGTGTGCACTATACCTGCCAATGGAAGAAATATATGTACTGGAAACTGTAAAAGTAGTTCTAGCATTTTGTTGTGATCCTTTCACTACATGTTGTCACGGCATGTCACTACAGTGAGTGAGCTTCATTTATTTCTTCAACCTTATCTTGCTGTTTGAACAAAATAATTACAGTTTCCTTAATTAACATTGTTTGCTATTCTGATTTAGATTCAGACTAATCCAAAACTATTTAAGAAAGGTCAAGTCTCTTAGGTCTTACCTCTTTAAATGAGTATCTATTAGTAGTTTTGTATGATCTTTTTTTTTTTTTTTTTTTGGATAACCATACTTGTTAGTGGAATCTTAAGTTCTAACTAACAATTTTCAGTTTTAGAGTCATGTTAGATGCAGAAGTAGAACAGGTTTGCAGGCTGTCTCCCTTTCAGTGACCCAAATTAAATCTCTTGTCACAACCTTTTACTTGGTCCAGTTGTTTGTTTGTGCAACTTTACTCTCTGGCTTTTTCTCAAGGGCTGCTCTTTGTGTCCTCATTTTATTGCTCTTGATCTGCCCAGTGTCCCTAACCTTTTAACCTGTGATTAACTAGCCCATTGCCTGCTTTTTTGTTTGATGTTAAGGCTGAGGAGGATCAGGGATGAGGTAACAGACAGGAGCTTAAAGAGAGAAGTCCTCAGCCTATAATATGCAGGATTTGTGTGTTAACATGTGTGAAGGAAACAAAACACAACTCCAGGTATGTTTTTGATACAAACATTATAACAAAGATCAGAAAACAGCGTAATATGGGCAGAACTTGCATGACGCTCACAATAGCTGATGACATTTTGCTCATTCATCACACTGAACTTGAATTTCCCCATTTGAGACCAGTCTGCCGGTGTGGTCCCTTAGTGCCATTACCAAAGCTGCTCACCACTGTCTCCGTAGCAACAGCATGTCATATGACCTCCACATGCACCTCTCCTTTTACCCTTCGGGCATAAAGACACAAACAAATTTTCCTGTTTATAGGGCATACATAATATATATATACATTTCCTCATAGATGTTCCAGCATTGTGGTTTATTGGCCCTCGCCACTAACAAAGTTAGGGGCGAGGGGTATTGTTCTTCGTCGGTTTCTTTATTATTATTCCCTTTTCCGACCAAACGATCGCATTTTTGACCCCCTGAACATCGACGAAAAGTCCCCAAACCGGGGTCCAGATCGATCGGCCCGGCGAAAAATTCGATAACATGGGCATCGCAACAATGACCCGAGTGACCCAACTCAACAGCGCCACCTAGAATTGGACCCCTATGGGAGTGGGGACAGGCATAGTTTGTTGCAGGGAAACGAAATTCGGGACAGTGATAGAGAACAATGAAACAAGCCAAAAGATGAATTGGAGCATGACCCTATGACGAATAGGAAGTCGGCCATATTGGATCAAACATTCGCCGCCGTTTTGACTTGGGGGTCAACTTTTTTTGAGATACTCCTTACGGTTCGCCCGTAGCACGCCGGCGAATAACGCCTTCATTTCCTGTTTTTTCGGTGACCTGTCACGGCCACAGGCATTGTCCTAGAGAACTCAAATTCAAATCACAATTGTGTGATCCAGGCCTGAATGTGATGAAATATGAAATTTAATAAAAGTGAACTCTATAGCGCCCCCTAGCATAGACGTGAAACGTCAACATTATCGGATTTGTACCAAATTCGGGACATAAATTCTATGTATGATTACAAGCAAAAAAGTCTATTACAGACATGATGCATTTTCCACTATTGGCCAGCAGGGGCGCAAAGACTCCCCCAAAAAATAGTTAAAAAATTATTACACCCACAGGCTTAGTCCGATTGTGCTGAAATTTGAATCACTAATGCCTGATCACGGCCTGAATATAATACACTATAAAACATATGAAAAATGAACTCTATAGCGCCCCCTAGCATTGACAAACATCAACATTATCGGATTAGTACCAAATTCAAGGATTAAATTCTAGACATGATTACAAGCAAAAAAGTCTATTACGGACATGATGCATTTTCCACCACTGGCCAGCAGGGGTGCAAAGACTCCCCCCAAAAATAGTTAAAAAATGATGACATGCCCATGTTTAATCGGATCGTGCTGAAATTTGAATCACTAATGTGTGATCTCAGCCTGAATATAAAACAGTATAAAACATATTAAAAGTGAACACTATAGCGCCCCCTACCATTGACATGAAATGTCAACATTATCAGATTAGCACCAAATTTGGGGATTAAATTCTAGGCATGATTACAAGCAAAAAAGTCAATCATTGTGCACCCCTATGACGAACAGGAAGTCGGCCATATTGGATCAAACATTCGCCACCGTTTTGACTTGGGGGTCTACAAAAAGATTCAAGTCCCCGGGGTTTGGTCCAAATGAGCTCAAATTTGACATGTCACATCTACAGACATAAACTCACAGAAGTTGCCAAATTTTTTTGGGATACTCCTTACGGTTCGCCCGTAGCACACCGGCGAAAAACGCCTTCATTTCCTGTTTTTTCGGTGACCTGTCACGGCCACAGGCATTGTCCTAGAGAACTCAAATTCGAAATCACAATTGTGTGATCCAGGCCTGAATGTAATGAAATATGAAATTTAATAAAAGTGAACTCTATAGCGCCCCCTAGCATAGACATGAAACATCTACATTATTGGATTTGTACCAAATTCGGGAATAAAATTCTCATGATTACAAGCAAAAAAGTCTATTACGAACATGCTGCATTTTCCACGTTTGGCCAGTAGGGGCGCAATGACTCCTCTGAAACAGGTTCACGGCGCCGATGACATCATACATGTAAAGTTCCATAAAGCCTTGTTACCATGGCAACTCCGGAACTCAAAGCTAAACTTCAAAGCTTTGTGGGCTTTAACTCAAAGCTTTGTTTGGCCTCGGGGAGATTATAAGAGTAGGCAAATCGCAAATCACAAATCGAAAATCACATCGCTTAACGGAAAAGGCAAATTTAGCTGAGCTTGACACAGAGCAAATCGTACAAAGATTTCAAACAGTAGACTTCACAGAGGAGACTTTACAGAGTAGATTTCACAGAGTAGGTCGCACTTTTTATCTGCGTAACAGTAAGTACAGCAACACTTACAAAACAACTCAATTATAAAACAAAAATGGCCAGAAATAACAGAGGAAATATACTCTTGACCTTAAACCATGACCTTAAACTATGGTCTGTGGTCTTCGTGTGATAAAGAGTAGAGGGGTGTGCAAAAATATTGAAATATCGATATATCGTATCGTTTAATGTGATGACACAGTATCGATATTGTGGGCTGCTCTATCGATATATCACCAAGAGTATTTTTGGTTTATTTTACTAAATGATTTTGTTACAGCTACAGTTTCGTTGTTTGTTTAGTGGAAGGAAACTCGTTTGACATTTTCGCTGTTTTTGAGGATTAAAATGTTTGTGTTTCATATGAACTTTGCACAAGAAGTGGTTTAACAAAGATTTTCCATGATTTAGCCTTTATTTTTTACTGAACCGTATCGAATCGAAAGCGCATTGTATCGAGGTTTGTCTCATATCAGTGACTTCTTAACAACACTCGGCCTCAGTCAACAGGGAAACGTGGCTCTTGCCCCATCTGGGAGTATGACATCATCACATTCTAGAACCTGAAAACCTCCCAGTTCCATCAGGTTCACGGCGCCGATGACATCATACATGTAAAGTTCCATAAAGCCTTGTTACCATGGCAACTCCGGAACTCAAAGCTAAACTTCAAAGCTTTGTGGGCTTTAACTCAAAGCTTTGTTTGGCCTCGGGGAGATTATAAGAGTAGGAAAATCGCAAATCACAAATCGAAAATCACATCGCTTAACGGAAAAGGCAAATTTAGCTGAGCTTGACACAGAGCAAATCGTACAAAGATTTCAAACAGTAGACTTCACAGAGGAGACTTTACAGAGTAGATTTCACAGAGTAGGTCGCACTTTTTATCTGCGTAACAGTAAGTACAGCAACACTTACAAAACAACTCAATTATAAAAACAAAAATGGCCAGAAATAACAGAGGAAATATACTCTTGACCTTAAACCATGACCTTAAACTATGGTCTGTGGTCTTCGTGTGATAAAGAGTAGAGGGGTGTGCAAAAATATTGAAATATCGATATATCGTATCGTTTAATGTGATGACACAGTATCGATATTGTGGGCTGCTCTATCGATATATCACCAAGAGTATTTTTGGTTTATTTTACTAAATGATTTTGTTACAGCTACAGTTTCGTTGTTTGTTTAGTGGAAGGAAACTCGTTTGACATTTTCGCTGTTTTGAGGATTAAAATGTTTGTGTTTCATATGAACTTTGCACAAGAAGTGGTTTAACAAAGATTTTCCATGATTTAGCCTTTATTTTTTACTGAACCGTATCGAATCGAAAGCGCATTGTATCGAGGTTTGTCTCATATCAGTGACTTCTTAACAACACTCGGCCTCAGTCAACAGGGAAACGTGGCTCTTGCCCCGTCTGGGAGTATGACATCATCACATTCTAGAACCTGAAAACCTCCCAGTTCCATCAGGTTCACGGCGCCGATGACATCATACATGTAAAGTTCCATAAAGCCTTGTTACCATGGCAACTCCGGAACTCAAAGCTAAACTTCAAAGCTTTGTTTGGCCTCGGGGAGATTATAAGAGTAGGCAAATCGCAAATCACAAATCGAAAATCACATATCGCTTAACGGAAAAGGCACATTTAGCTGAGCTTGACACAGAGCAAATCGTACAAAGATTTCAAACAGTAGACTTCACAGACGAGACTTTACAGAGTAGATTTCACAGAGTAGGTCGCACTTTTTATCTGCGTAACAGTAAGTACAGCAACACTTACAAAACAACTCAATTATAAAACAAAAATGGCCAGAAATAACAGAGGAAATATACCCTTGACCTTAAACCATGACCTTAAACTATGGTCTGTGGTCTTCGTGTGATAAAGAGTAGAGGGGTGTGCAAAAATATTGAAATATCGATATATCGTATCGTTTAATGTGATGACACAGTATCGATATTGTGGGCTGCTCTATCGATATATCACCAAGAGTATTTTTGGTTTATTTTACTAAATGATTTTGTTACAGCTACAGTTTCGTTGTTTGTTTAGTGGAAGGAAACTCGTTTGACATTTTCGCTGTTTTGAGGATTAAAATGTTTGTGTTTCATATGAACTTTGCACAAGAAGTGGTTTAACAAAGATTTTCCATGATTGGCCCTCGCCACTAACAAAGTTAGGGGCGAGGGCCCTTTTTATTACTGTTTTGTTATTCTATGCAGTACAGCACAGTTCCAGATAGTCAGATTATATTCAACTCATGTTTTACTATGGAAGTAGAGGTGTTTTTGTCAATATAGGGCTGATTTTGATTATTTTCCCAAAATTTTGTAATTAAAATTTATTACACACTCACCAACAGCCCCTTTTTTAACCATAAACCTGTAAGAGAGCAGTGTAGTCACATTTTTTGCACTCATCTTTTGCACTTAAGTGCCAAAACTAAATATCAACATACGCTGGAGATTTAAGGCTGAGAGCTGTATCAGCCAATCATTTTATCAGTTTAGTTCTATTGAACCGTAACACTTTATAATAATTACTAAAGAATGAACAAAGACTCATAATTCATAAAGAGTATGGAAGATCATTTATTCCATCAGATTTTGAATTTTAAATATCGCTGAATTTCTCATTTTGAATTTTTAAATCTGAACAAAGAATTTAATTATTTTTGTTCTGAATTTTTGTTGCTGAAATTTTAAGTATACTTTTTCAATATATTTTAAATTCAAAATAAAAAAATCACCTTTTAAATATTCAACACAGATATTTTCAGGCCCTCAAATTCAAAAGTTAAAATTCAGAATGTAAAATTCACAAAGATCCAAGATGCCAAGGCAGAAGCAATCGATCATAAGTGAGTAAGGAGGACAGAGGATATTTCCTATTGGTCGTTTTCATTTGTGGCCAGGGTTTACACTTAAAGAAATAAAAGAGATTTCCTGCTTGTTACTAAGTTAGATCGGATCACTTTGGATCGATTCCTTCGACATTGGCATCTTGGATCTTTCCTACGAATTTTTTTCACTGTGAATTTTACACTCTAAAATTCAAAATAAAAAATTCACCTTTTAAATATTCAGCACAAATATATTCAAGTCCTCATATTCAACAGCCAAAATTCAAACACTTTGAAAATGTACACTTAAAATTTCAGCAGCTACAATTCAGAATAAAAATAATTCAAAAATGTTTTTTCAGAGTTCATACATTCAAAGGGAGAAATTCAGCAGCATTTAAAATTCAAAATCTGATGAAACGAATTATCTAAATGAACAAATATTTTTTTTAAGAATGATAAAGTGGTACCCATTGACCTAGGCCCCTAGAACTGTATTACAACAAAAACAGCATTTTATCAATATATATTTTACATTTGTAAATGTTATTGACCTATATATACAATATTATGATGTCATCTGAAACCCAACCTAGCAGTATGGAACTCATTAGCACTTCTCAACATATGACCTATTATTTTTTCACACAGATTTCAAAGCTCTGATTTAAAAAAGATGAAAAAGTGCAAGGGAAATGTAAAATATTTTGTAAAGCTTTTCATTTTGTCATTTTGTGTAATACCATTTTGCACCTATATCATACACAGACCTCCATTTCACTTTTCATGTGATTTATGAGCACTGCTTGAGGAAACATCCGATGCTTTATACATTTTCCCCTGTACCCTAGAATAATACACCAACAACTGTCTTTTAATGTGCCCCTTCAGACCCCAGTCTATTAGCCGTGTGCTGTAGATCACCTAGTGTGCACTGCTTTAGGTTTAAATCAATATTAATGCTACACAATGCTCTTTCACTGTAGAACACGCCGATGACAAAGGCTCCCATTTGTCTGGCTCTGTTGGTGCACACACCCTTTCCCCTGCTCCCTCGGCCATATCTGCACTGTCCCTGTGCAAAAGTGGGTCATGTTGACTTAACTTTCAACACTCTTTCACACTTTGCATTTCAAAATAGTCTATTCTTGTTTTTTCCTCATTGTTTTTCTTTTCCCTTGCTACACTTTTCTACTGTATGTGTACTTCAGAGCATTATGTGTTCATTTATTTCACTTACAAAAGCTTCTGAATAAAAGATCCTATCATTTTACTTGAATAGTTTCAAGCTATCTCAGATTTTTATGTTGAGTCTTTAGTTTGACTAATCTAATGAGGTAAAAAAGATGAATGTTGCTTTCTTTTCTTTTAATACATTTATACAAATATTTGTGTATTTTGTTTGTTTGTTTGTCATTTTTTGGTGATTACTTCTGTCCTAGTATTATATTTCATAGCAAAGTAATCCTCAGTCACCCAAAAAATGTTTGAAACTCATTATCCAAGAGGCCAAGTCAGTACATTTTTTCCTACTATATTATATTATTACATGCTACAACACACCTTGTTGGTTGGCTGCCTTTTGCCAGAATGAAGGCTAAATCCTTGCAAAAGTTGTGATATTGTGATTCATTGCAACAGCATTCATTTTACTCCTTCCCCAAGACTCCTTGTGGTCCTCAAATTTGTTGAATTCTTATCTTGTCCTGGATTGACCAGTGAGCTAACATCTTACCAAAGACCTTGTGTACAGATACAGGCTGTGGCCTGTGTTTACATGTTTACATTGAGATAAAGTCAGCTGGCTGCCCAGCGCCGAGTGTTGTGACGTTTACTGCATTGATTTCTCACAGCAGTGAGAATCCATTAACCCAGAAAAGTTATGTTTTTCTTGGTTTTATTCTGTGTGCTCTAAGCGAGGGGGAGGGAGTCAGTGCAAGTATGTTCATGTCCACTGTTTGAAAATCATGAATCAACTGTGGCATTAACCAAATCTAGACCTCTGGTTTTCAGTCTGTGGTAAATGATTTCAGGTTGTCCCTGATTATAAGGGAAAGAATTTAAAATAGATATTACTCAAACACCTGGAACTCCAGTTGTAGGAACATTTCTTCTACTTCTTGTCAGTCATGTTAACAGTGTTTAACCTGTCAGACACGCTGAAAGGTTTAGAAGACAGACATCTGGAGTTCAGTAACTACTTCAAATGCAGTGGTAAATGTAGATTCCTAGAGTTGGCCTATACCGAACCATAACGTTAAATTTGTCAGCACATGCGATTATGGGGGGCACTACTGAAAAAGGTTAAGAACCACTTTTCTAAAATAATTAGGACATAACCAGGAAGACTTTAGGTTTAAATGGGATTGAACTAAACCAAGCCAAAGCAGCACTAAATAAACTAGTATTTCATTAGTCATCCATCTTTTTCATGATATACACCGTTTTATGCTCAGTAAACTAAAATAACCTTGCTAAATCTCTGCTTTGCTTGTCTGCATAACATGTTGGTGAACGTAGATGATTGAGGCTTTCCCAGAAGAAAAGAACATCACCATGAGAGAACGATTGATAGAGTGTTTAATGTGGCCTGGCTCTTTCAATGGAGCCTCTTGGCCCTTCAGATCAATATCCATAAGGCTGCTATAGATGCCATTGATTGTGTTTCTGGTGTGCTCATAATGAAAACAGACAGATGGATGGGGCTTCAGTTCAGTGACTTTATAGTGTTTTAGATACAGTGTAAAACACAAAATCAAACATGCTGAAATAGGCTATTGTAAACCAGGTGTAAAATCAATGACATTAGCTTCAAGGTAATGGAGGCAGTGGCATGTCTGTGTTGATTCCTTTACCTTAAAACTTTGTATACAGTCATTAAAATAATTAAACTCAAGTAAACTGTTCAGTAATATTGTTATGAGTGTGAAGATCTGATCAATAGACTGTGGGGTGGGGTGCTGCTACAGTTCAGGTGTAGTTACAAACGTGAGCTTTTTGGATGGAGTTATATCCGCCTGTTTTTAGGAGATTGAATGCCTAGAGTGACAGTTGTCTTCTTATTTTGGTCCCAGATCTGGAGAAATAACACCAATAATGGCACCCAATGTGTGCAAATATACAGTGATAAATTATTACCATGATTATAGATAATCTGTCTTTATTTTACTATGGTCATTGGTCAAACTGAATAGCAGTGGTACAGGATTTGATAGCTGTAGTAGGTGACATTTGTGTGACTAGCGTCTCTTGTGAGACACAGTGTACTGGACATTCAGTGCAGTTATAATTGGGAGCGTGAGGAGGCAGTGACGGTTTGACAGGCTGTCCCTGCGTTATCTGTGCTGAGTGACTGTCCATCAGGAAAGAACAAGAAATTACATGGAACTGTGAAGGCCTGAAGTGTAGCTTTTGTGCTCTCTTGTTTGAAATATTTCATATTTTCATTTGTTGAGAGTTAGTTATTCAGAGATGCTCTATGTGAAATAACAAAGCTGAAATTGTGAGTATTTAACCAAACAGAGGGGTGCTTGTGATTGTGAGGCTTTAGTAGGCTATAGTAGGACAAAAGCTGCAGACTCAGATCCGTGTCTTCCTGTCTCCGCCTCTCTCTCTTTGACTTTGTCTCTCTTACTTTCTCTTACCTGGACATTGATGGATCACAGAGGAAATTGTGTCTTTTATATCTTCTGACACAAGCATTTGCATGGCTGCTTTTCTCCGCTCTTTTATACATAACACAATTGTATGTTGTTTAATTTACTCTTTCAATTATTGTTTGAGTGCATTTTATAAAGTTACATGCAGTCATTTCATTAGAAATCAAATATTGTATTTACTGTATTACCACTGTGCAAAATTTTATTTAATATATAGTTTTTATATTTTTTTAAATATAGAAATATATTCTAATAAATAGTATTTTTTTTCACATGCACATTTTCTGCAGTATTAAGTGTAATTCTGTGCCATCATGTAGGTAAGGTTTAAAGTTATTTATCTTCTGTGTTTTCTCAGCTGTCGTGCCAGTAACAGGAAGAGTTTGATCCTGACCACCACGTCTCCCACAATGCCACGGCCACACTCACCCCTGCCCCTCCCTGGACATCTTGGTACAAAAACAAACACACCCAACAATATTGCAAACAAAAATTCTCTGTACAGATTAGCAAACTTCACTCCATTCATTATCCACCAGCAGATATTAGCTTTTTTGTTATAATCGTGGACCACAGAAATATTGATTTAGGCGGAGAAAAAGCATATAAAAACAGTTTTAAGACTATTTGGTTAACTCTATTACTCCAAGTATGGACCATTTAATTACAACTACAGACATAGTGTGTTAGTATTCGTCTAATAACAGGCCCATTTAAAACTAGCATGTTCTGACCTGCTGGTCTTTCTAACTGTGATTTACTTTTGTCTTCAGGAAGCAGCCCCCTGGACAGCCCCCGAAACTTCTCCCCCAGTAATCCGGCTCACTTCTCCTTTACCTCATCCAGAAGGTCAGTGTTGCTGATAACACAGGGGCTCCATGATTTTGTGTTATATTTTATTGCAATTAGATTTGTGATTTATGTGTAAAAAGTTGTCCACAACTCCAGGAGCATAAATTTAAGATTGAAGAGAGAAGAGAAGATTGAAACCAACAACAACAACAACAACAAACAAGAATCCCATAAATTTCAATTTGATAATTACATCAACCAAAATTGCAATTTAGATTCCATTGTATTATATTGTATAACACACACCCATTTGACATGCCAAAACAGTGTCTGATTTATGGAACTGCAATTCCAAACAATTTGTTGTTGCTTATGTTGCAGTAGTAAAATATACTTTTTCATAACATAACTGATCCAAGCAGTTTTCCAGGTCTATACAAGTTATATTTCTTGACGTTGAATAGTTTTTAGTTTGTGTAGTGCTGACGTACATGTTCTCTTCACACTCCATCTCCCTTGAATCATGTTATGGCCTGTATTTAGTGCTGTGTTCTGATGCTCAGTGATGTAACATGTTATGTCCACAGAGCGGATGGCAGGAGATGGTCCCTGGC
The DNA here is from genome assembly GCF_026225935.1 of Boleophthalmus pectinirostris. Classification (NCBI taxonomy): domain Eukaryota; kingdom Metazoa; phylum Chordata; class Actinopteri; order Gobiiformes; family Gobiidae; genus Boleophthalmus; species Boleophthalmus pectinirostris. The sequence goes on along the minus strand of NW_026571115.1, from coordinate 21,061,943 downwards.
GTCCCTGCCCTCATCCGGATATGGCACCAACACACCCAGCTCCACGGTAATGCTCTCTCCCCTCAGTAACCTTCATGTGTGAGCCGCATGACGTCACTGCTCCTTCCCTTATGTCTTATTCTGACTGAACTATTACGTAACAGTGTGGTCAGATGAATGGGGCCAATTCCGTAATGGGATGGGGGGAGGAGGAGGGGGGGGGGGTCATGTGGCTGGACTATCGAAAGAAATGAGGCAGAGGATGTAAAGTAGATTGATTTGATTACAACATGAGATTTTAAGAGATGCTCAAATATTCTCTGTTAAGAAACCTCCCTTAAGACCGCCACATACTACAGGATTTTTTTTTTCTTAAACTCTTTGATATTTGGTGGTTATGATCTGACAGAGCAGCTCAGAGACACACTGACATCACATGAAATGCGCAGCACCTTCAAAATTACATACAAAGACATAAAGCCAGGTCACGCCTCCTCAAACTTGGGGAGAAGCAAATAGCTGCCTAAATTGGGCAAATTCTTCTGTAGTGTTTGGCGGCCTTTAGTCTTTCTATGTATTTGCATCATTGAATCAGTTTGAGGTGGTGATACACTTACGCATAACATACATAGATCACCATGTTACCTTTTATTGATTTGAAAATGCAAAATTGCTGAAAACAACATATTAAAATGTTGAAGTAGTTTCAGTTTAGTTTTTGATGCTCTGCTTTCTCCCCATGCTAAGTCACTCCCCCTTCCTAGTGCTATCACAACACAATCAACTTGCTTTTTGCTAATGAAACTGCTGCACATCACATCAGATTTGTGAAGTTGTAGTGTATTGTTTCCTTGAGAAAAATGGCCGCTCTGGAGCATGGGTTATGTAAGCTAATGGGTGGAGCTTTGTACAGAATCATACTGCTAATCGTAAGAGCATAAACCATGAGAGATTGCAAGACTAGTCATATACATGGATGATGATTCAACTGCAGTTACAGTAGTGTTGTCACAATACTAAAATTTCAAACTTGATTTTTATTGATTGTATTGTTGTTTTTTTTATATTTTGACAACCCTAAATTACTGACTAAAAACAGCAGCATAGGAAAGTGAAAAGTGAATTGAAGACTGAAGCTCCATCCAGGTGCTAAATTCAGTGATAAGACACCGGTGAGAAATGGACTGTTCTCTGTCCCTTTTTAACTGTGTTCAATGAGTGTCACTGTGATGGATCAGCACCCGATGGCACTTTGATGAAGGCAGATGGGACAGTCCAACATGGCTCTGCTGTCAGATAGATTTAACACCTGCAGAACACATTTATTTACTGTGTCAGACTTCTCAGTATATAGTAAAATGTATAGATCAACACAGAGCCAATGTATACTTTCAATCATAGTGTTTTATAGATCTCTAAAAAGGTTTCCATCTGGTTTTACTCAAACGCCTGGAGCCCCGGTTGTAGGAACATCTCCTGCTTCCTGTCAATCACGTTAACAGCATTTTAACTGTCAGACATGCTGAAAGGTTTAGAAGATACACATCTGGAATTTAGTTTTGTCCTGTACACCTGGCTAAGAACCTACATATGCCTCCATTACTGTTGGAATTACTGCTGTGGTAACTGTGACTATGATATTAAGTTATTTTAAGTTAAGATATTTGTTAATCCAATACTTCAAGCAAAAGTGGCTATACATATTGTTGTTTAATAAAGAGGTCTTTTTTTTTTTTTTTTTTTTTTTTTACATTTCATCAAACTATCAATACTATCAACCATCAAAACTAATACTACTACATGAACAGGACAAAATAATATTACTGATAAGCAATATTATTTTTAATGTTGAAAATGACAGTATATGTTTTGTTAATCATTGTGATGGAAATTGAGTTTTAGTATCATAAACTACACTAAAATGGACTGCAAATCGGTGCATTATTCTTGTGCTCCTTAATCATAGGCAGGGTCTTGCTTATGGACATAAAAACAATCAATACAATCAACAATCACTACCTAAAGCTTTGACAATCCATAAAATTCCTCGATAATTAACTTCTCCTTTTGTTTGTCTCATTTTCTCTTCAGTCATCTAGTTCGTCCCAGGAGCGTCTGAACCAGCTGCCTTTCCAGCCCACCATGGAAGAGCTGCACTTTCTGTCCAAACATTTTGGCAGCTCGGAGAGTATCACAGACGATGATGGGGGGCGCTGTTCACCTCACATGAGACCACGCTCGCGCAGTCTCAGGTTAGCGCATCACATCTCTGTCCGTCACAAGTAAAACAAGATTAGGCCATGGGTTCATCTAGACCCATCTAGACTACAACAACAACAACCTCATTTGAGATTTTGGGAATAACTACATTTTTGTCAAGATTTTAAATCAATTTTTATTGTATACTTAGTCTCGCAGTTTCTTTAAATCTAAACCTATATTTATAGAGTTAGTAATGCAGATTTATTGTGTTTTACTTGTGCTTCCTGTTATAATACACATCGTATTTTCTTATTTGTTTGTCTTACAGCCCGGGACGGTCCTCCTCCTGCTATGACAATGAGATAGTGATGATGAACCATGTGTACAAAGAGCGCTTTCCTAAGGTGAGTTCTTAATGCTGCATTAGGGTTCATAAAATGCACTAAATTGCAGCTCTAATCCCATAAAACCACAATTATAACAAGCGGATTAAACATTTTCTGAGATTTATGCAACCTGATTTCGTGCAACCAAAAGTAAAAATCTGCTTCTTGGTTGAAGTTTTTTATTTAGAATATAAATATGAAATCTGATGTCACACTTAGCCAGAGTTAAACATTACTTCATCTTTGGAGCAGTAGCTTTTACTTTACAAACAGATATATTTTTGATTTTGAATTATTGCACATTTTCTACTGCAACATTTAGAAGAAAAAATGTGAAATTATTAAAACAATAAAATAATGTCCTAAACTGTCACAAAGTAGCTTCTAAATGACATATTTCAAATGTTTCTCTTTCTTCTTACCAGGCCACCACTCAAATGGAGGGGCGCCTGGCTGAGTTCATCAAAGTCTACTCTCCGGACAATACTCTTCCTTTGGCTGATGGAGCACTGAGCTTCATTCACCACCAGATCGTTGAACTTGCCCGGGACTGCCTCGCTAAAGCCCAGGAAGGCCTCATCACATCGGTCTACTTCTTTGAACTGCAGGAGAACTTGGAGAAACTCATCCATGAAGTGAGTGGGATGGGGAGAGCTTTTTTTTACATTAAGTCTACTCTCACACTATATGGTCTTAATTTGTAAACTTGTAAAATGCGCCTCAACTATTGAGTGGAATACCCTTTTATTTACCGCAAACTGATTCATACATTTATGAATTCAGGCTCTGTCATTTGCTTGTCTCCATGGAAATGTTGTTGCATTGCCTGTAATGTTGCTCAGTATGGCATTAAATGTATCCATCGTCTTGCAGACATGAAGTTGATGCCATTAGACCAAGTTATAGATCAGATCTGTGGAAAGAGCTCAATGTATTTTGAGCAATATAGACACCTGTAAATTAATAAATGCAAGAGATAATTTAAATACTGTACCGTACATTCAGGCAGAGCAATAACATCTTCTTGCAGACAAGCAGTTGGCAAATTCTTTATCAGAGGTGTTACATAGTGCTAGCCTGATTCATCAGCTGGTTTCACTTCGTGGAAAACGTCTGACCTTGCAGCATTAGGATTCGTTCACTCGACAGTAGACGAGTACTTTTTTTATTTCACCAATCGCTGCTATTTGGTTGTGATGTATTTAATGCGCCAAATCCCATAGAAAAAAGGGCAATAACATCTTGCCCCTTGATAAAATTCATCAAACATTCTCTTTGTTCTGTCTTTAAATCCTCGATCTCGAGAATCATTGCCATCGCAGAATGTATGTCTTCGTCTACTTCCATCTCGACCGCTTTGTTTACTGTTGTGCTGTACCACAAAAGGGACCCAGACAGGCACTTGAGTTTCACGTCATGGCTTCACAGCTCTTCGCTGATTGGTCGGTGCATGGTCTGCAACTTCCGGGGTTCTTGCAAACCATCTAGTGTATTTAGATTCCTGACCTAGTTGCTGGAGAGAAATGAAATTGAGCGAAGGCACTAGGTAATATAGTGCAGCTTTACCTAATGGAAACTGACAGATCGCTAAGTCAATAATTAATGTTGGGTCAGAGCCTCCACCTGCCATGACTGGACAGGTAGATCTTATACCAATAAATAACACTTTTGTTCTGAGGATAGCAATCAATATGTAATGCAGATAACAGGATTTTTAAGCAAGTATCTTCCTACTCACTATTGTTCATTCTGTCTAAAAATTAACTATTGACACACTGTGTGGTTAATCTTTCACAATGCGCCTAAAGACATGACTGATGCACGCTGTCTTGAGAGATGAGATTGAAATGTGCGTAGTAAATGAGGTGTAATAGTGGCTGTAGTTTGGCAGAGGAGATAACAGGTATCTCTCACATCCATTCTGAGCTGTATTGAGGAGACAGATGAGACGCTGTGATTAGAATGGGTCTGCGTCTGCCCGACTCTATCTGATGATGATAGTGGAATATAACTCCATCTTGCAGCTGAAAGAGAATTGGCTCTGCTGTCATTGCGTATTTTGTAAAAAGCAAAACCACATCTGTTGTGTTCATATCTTCTCTCTGTCATCAGGCCATTGAGCGATCGGAGAGTGCAGAGGTCACATTCATCACAGAGATGGTGAAGAAACTGCTCATCATTATCTCCAGACCGGCACGACTTTTGGAGTGTCTGGTAAGAAAAAAACATACAGCTTTAGAAGAAGTGTTTCCATGTGATCTGTAACAGTGCACTGCATAGGAATTTGATTTTTGGATTAAAAAATAAACATAATTTGTCGTATTGTTAAGGATTTTGTGTAGATATTATTAGGCCTGTCACGATAATTACTATATCGACGTATCATTCAATATACAGTATGATAGATGGAACAATGTTTTTTGGGGGTCAGTATTTATCATCATATTTATACATTTTCTTTGCACCATAGAGAAAATTATGTTACATTTTTCTGGGTATACATGATTTGAGCCATAAAAGGTTGGGTAACTATGACTCATTATAGATGCAAACTAACTACTAAAATGTTTGATTCTGCTATTTATTTTTTGCAGTTTGTAATTTCATATTGTATATTTAGAATAGTTTTGGGGTTTAAAATCTGCTCATCAGTTTATCACTCTTCATTTTTTTTTTATTGTGACAGGCCTGGATATCATGACAGATAGTGGAACATATTTCATCAAGATTGAAGTCTTTTCATTAGAAAAGACAAATCCAATTTAAATTGACTTTTTACTTTACTTTTTAGTAGGCTGTAATGTCATCGAATTCATCACCCAGATAAAGTGTAGCCCTGACTTTTAGTCCACGCATTCAATTTTCAAGTTTGAAGGTTCACTGTGTAACTTCTAAGGTGGATGGTTCATTACTTTTTGTTGTCTACAGGGAGACGTTATTGCTTTGCCTGGAATGTTCCACAATAGAGCATTAAATATAGGGCATTAAACATATCTCCCTTGCACATGTTCAAATTGCATGTGTTTTATAGCTCAATAATACCATAAAAACATGAATTCTTGTGCAGGGTTGCTTCTCCATAGATGAACTGTCATCAACCTGTCTCCATTGTGATTACCTAGTTTATTTCCATACTGTGGAATAATCAAAGCAAAACTCCATATCTCCTTGGAAACAAGCAGGTGCAGACCTTCCATTAGAAAAGTTACACAGTGCATCTTTAAAATGTTGCTCTTCTATCGTAACAAAACACCATAGTTCATGTCCTTTTTAAGCCTCATATCAAACTTCTTTAAACAATAAACATGAGCTCATACTCTCATTTGTCAGCCTATTATAAGTATTTAAGCACTGATATATTACACAGCGGGGGGAGACACAGATCCCAGCCAGGCTTGCAATAAAAGGCCCCAGTACAGCCTCTCTGGATAGAATTAGCATTTAGATGAAAATTTACCTTGCCACAGTCGACTAATGACGCCCCCTCACCCCCCTCGTTGCCAGTGACGATGGCCAAGTTTCTGTGTGGGGTGGGTCTCCGGGCTCACCCAAAATGGCCCTGCTCCATCCTCCACACACGTCTCCACAGATGAGTCAGAGGGCCTTTGACGCACTTATTTTGACTGACAGGACAAATGGGGAATTATCTGAGCAATCTCCTAATACAGCCTTGATTAGGGGATGAATAGGCTAGAGATTGGAGGCAAAGATTATAAGAACCAAGATAGTTCTGTAGTTTCGCTGTATTTTTTTGTATAGCAGCAGTATTGCAGTAAACTGGACCAGAATAAATGTTTGCCTCTACAGATTATGTCATGTAATAAGAAATAATGTAAATTGCAATATTATTTGTATATATTTAACTTGCAGTACACTGACATGAAATTGTATTTATCCTTTTCTGGAAAATATATAGTTCAGTACAGATTCTTGTTATTTTATCTTACTGTATTTAGGCTATTTTCTATGGAGTGTAATTAACCTTTAATTTGCTCTATAGGAGTTTAACCCAGAGGAGTTCTACCATCTGCTGGAAGCCGCAGAGGACCACGCCAAAGAGGGACACCTCATGAAGACTGATATTCCTCGCTACATCATCAATCAGCTGGGTCTGACCCGGGACCCTATTGAAGGTGAGAGCCGAGCGCATATTAAATCATTATATCTGGTTTGCCATATTATTTCTGTTTATACATTTGGTGATTAGCATATTTTTTGTTTACATTGTTAGCCATATTATAATGCATTTTGTTATTAGACTTAGACTTTGACAAACCTTAATGATCCACAAGGAAAAATATCTGGACACAGTAGCTCACAGATCACCGTAAATATAATCATAACGTTAAACACAATGGAATCCAGGCACTCCAAAGAGGTAAAAATCACACAAGGAAAAATATAGTTGAAAGGCCTTTATTTAGATGGCCAAAGCAAACATTTTTCAACCAAACTAGTCTTCAACAGTTAAACTTTAACTAACTAAGTTTTGATCCTTTTTCCAAGAGCACCCACTACCTGCTCCCACTGATTGGAACATCTGCAGCAAACAGACACATTTTTGTTTTTTCTGTACAAATATAATCAAAAATTGCAAAAATAGAAATGGTAATAATACATTCAAAATAAGTAGCAAACTGGTGTCAAATATGGCATAATTATACAAATGTACAAGTACAAATAAAATATAGAAATATAGTAATACAAAATATATTTCAGCAATATACAAGGAGACAGAGATGATGTGTGAGTAATCCTGTGAGCAAAACATTTTACCTTTTGAACCTTTTCTGGAATAACTCTTGAAAGTGACAAATTTTTAACTAATGAAATATAATTGCAGTAAATGTATTAAACACATAAAAGTTGTGCTGTTGTGTTCTGGCAGAGATGGTGAACCTGGACAGTTACGACAGCGAGGGCCCAGTGACGCCTGAGACAGATGACTCCACTGAGGTGAGACATTAGATCATTATTATTATTTACTCATTTCTTTTGCCTATTAACAGCTCACGTTTCATCTGACTTGGCTGGGACTGACTCCAATCTGCTGATCACTGGGCATATGTTATCCATCTCATTTAGCTAATTTATGCTCAGGCACTGAAACAGCACTCCTTCTCGCTCCAGGCATCGCTCCAGCTGCCCGAATTTTACTACGTAGACAAAAAAAACGAAAAAGTTAATTAAATGCAGCGTGTGGTACTCCTACTTACAAAGCTAAAAGGCTAATGAGAGACTGTTAATGAAATATTTATATTCACCTGCTCAATTTTGTGATCTTTAGGGAAAAATAAAAACGATGAAGCCTCCAGGAGAAGCCGACTTCCAGACCATCAAGCTGATCAGTAATGGAGCATATGGGTAAGTGGGTAATTAGGACATACGGAACGACAAATCACATGACAAAGAACAACATCACCGGCCCATCTCATGGCTATTGTGTATTGTGATTCTGGAAGGAAATATATCAGCATTAAAACATATAAGCACAGGTTCTTTTCATAACTTAAAAAAGTACAAAAAAATCTTAGTTTGAACTTTGTTTATTTTTACATTTTTGTTTGTTTTTTTTTCTTTTCATTATGAATGTCTTTGTGCAGGGCGGTGTATCTAGTGCGACATCTGGAGACTCGGCAGCGTTTCGCCATGAAGAAGATCAACAAACAAAACCTGATGCTGAGGAACCAGATCCAGCAGGCCTTTGTGGAGCGGGATATCCTGACCTTCGCTGAGAACCCCTTTGTGGTCTCCATGTTCTGCTCCTTTGAGACCAGGAGGCACCTTTGCATGGTTATGGAGTATGTGGAAGGTATGTCATACTGCTTCAATTATTTAACAATATTGTCATCATGGCAGAGACCTCAGTTAATCTATATAATAAGCAATTTATAGTTAAAAAAAGATATTTATGTAAAGGTGCACTGTGCAAATTTTCTGGTGGAGGCTCTGCCACCGTTTTTCTGCTTTGCCTGGAATGTTCCATGGTTTGATTTAAAACATATCCATATAGCATTTATTCATTGCAAGTGTTACTTCCCTCTATGAATAGGAGTGACTTTCCACAGTTTTAAATTGTAATGTAGAATAGCACTATAACCTGTTTGATAGGTTGATTTAATCTATATTGTGGATCATTCTAGACAAAGGAATAACATTTCCATTGAGGTGACGTTAGAAATGTTAAAGTTGGAGCTTAATGGCAACAGGAATTTTGAATTTATTTTTTATGCCTATGTTACAAAAAAAACAGATGAAGTTGAAGGGACTTACTTTACTAATTTTACAGCTTGGGTATTCAATTCAAGTTTAATTATATAACACATTTATTAGACAATACAGTTAAATCTCCAACCAAAGGAAAATGTGGAAAAGCTGTGATCACATTAAAGAAAGACAATATAATGTCATTGTGAATGGTGAACAAGTTGTATCAAGAAACATGATTGTCGGGGGTTTTCTTGCCCATTAACAGACATGTTTGTATTGCTGACAGGTGGAGACTGTGCCACTCTTCTGAAGAACATTGGCGCTCTGCCTTTGGAAATGGCACGGCTTTACTTTGCAGAGACTGTGCTGGCTTTAGAATACCTGCACAACTACGGCATTGTGCATCGTGACCTCAAACCTGACAAGTAAGAACTGTAAATATTGAATATTAAGCTAATGGCTACGTGCTAGAGGTCACAGAGTGTTCGTGTATTACAGGGATTATCAATAATATGCAACAGTCAATCACAATAGAATTTGTTTCAGTCACATCCTACATTGTGAGACCATGAAATTAACTTAACTAAACTTCCTTTCTTAGTTTTTACAATAGACAAATGGCCCATTCATATATTAGACACAGACACACCCATTTCAAAATGTAAATACCCTATTCATAACAGCTGAAATCTCAAGTCCAGTATACATCAAAAAAGGTTCCCAAGTCTTCTTAAAATGTCCTATGATGAAGCCAACACCTCAGGTAATGGAGAGAAACAAAACCAAGAACCATCTTCTGCCATTGAGTTTTAATTCACTAGTAGACTTTTTCTAGCACTAAAAGCCAGCATCCCGTACAATTTTCTATTATACTTGTTCTTCATAATGGGGTCAATTACACCAAGCAATAGACATAAAGGATTATTAGTCAAATTTACAGACAGAATTTGTTTTGTTTCTTGTCCAATCATTTGCCAGTACAATAATTTTTGTGAAATTGAAAAACATTATTTTCATGTACGTATTAGACAAAACACAACTGTTAACTATATCTCCACATTTTATAGCTTTATTTTTATATATATCATTTTGTCAATCAATATGTCTTATTACAGCCTTCTGATAACATCAATGGGCCACATCAAACTGACTGACTTTGGCCTGTCTAAGATCGGGCTGATGAACCTCACCACAAACCTGTACGAAGGGCACATTGAGAAGGATACCCGGGAGTTCCTGGATAAACAAGTATGAATTATGCATTGTAACTAATCCTACAAGACACACTCTCCTGTAACGTAGTGATTCATGATGCTATAATCCAAGCTGTGTTTAAATTGAAATTATACTTTGATGTCCTCATTACTATGTAAACATATTCCATGTCATTTGGTGGGAAGGAATAAAGTTGACAGAAGAATGGCCCACTAGTCCGCTATCATTAATACAGTTCGCTGAGATATTTTGGTTTCCCCTGTATCTCATTATGACCTGTCCAACATGGCTTCCTCAGTGCTGTTCATTTGCACTTGAAAATCTCAGCATCCCTTTTATCTCAGCATCTCAAGAGTGGGCTGCTCCGCCAGACAAAAATATGGACTGGCATTCATAGAAACAGACTGTTTGTTTGTTCATTTCAAAAAGGAAAGGTTGAACAAATATTATAAAAACATTAGAACAAAGGCTGCATGCAATATTAATAATCATATTCTCCAAAAGAAACTTGTTACTCTTAAATAATATGTAATATGTATTTTTACTTTAAGATGGAGTCTTTTGTTTAACATCTTGTCCATGTGGTCCAGGTGTGTGGTACTCCGGAGTACATCGCCCCAGAGGTCATCCTGCGTCAGGGGTATGGTAAACCCGTGGACTGGTGGGCCATGGGCATCATCCTCTATGAGTTCTTAGTGGGCTGTGTTCCTTTCTTTGGAGACACTCCTGAAGAGCTGTTTGGACAAGTCATCACTGGTGAGGACAAATTTTATATTCACCAGTATAACAACAATCAAAAATATCCAAGTCAATTATTTACTACTAATTGTTTTTTGTAGATGATATAGAGTGGCCTGACGGGGATGAAGCTCTGCCTATTGAAGCACAGGACCTGATCTCCTCTCTGCTGCAGCCTAACCCGCTCATTCGACTGGGCACCGGTCAGTAGCATTTGGTTCAGTTACTTCTCTAAAGACCCTTATACCTCTGCTTTGTTCTCACTTTTCTCTCTGTCTGTGCAGGTGGTGCATTTGAGGTAAAGCAGCATCCATTCTTCTCAGAGGTAGATTGGAACAGCCTGCTCCGACAGAAAGCAGAGTTCATCCCTCATCTGGAGTCTGAAGAGGACACCAGTTACTTTGACAGTAAGTCCACTGTTTAGAGCCCCAGGTTAATGTATGGTTCTTGTCTGTACATTCGCCATGGAAATAAGACACGCGTAATTGATCAGAGAGAACACTGGCAGCATATATGTGTCTGTGCAGATTCAACTAGTAGAAAGTGGAGTTTGCTACTGTGAGCCTCTGCTTGTTTGCTTGCCATTTATTGTTAGTATATGTTAGTGACAAACTGTTTTAGTTAGTAGTAAATGAAAGTAAACTGTATTCAGTGTTCTGTGAGACAAAATGCTAAAACCAATATTTTTCCTTTTTTTTCTCCTTTGGGATACTATATCAACTGTGTCTGGTTCCTCTCTCCTTAGCTCGTTCTGAGCGTTACCACCACATTCACTCATACGATGAGGATGACACTAATGATGATGAACCCGTGGAAATCCACCATTTCCAGTCCTGCTCCCCTCGCTTCAGCAAGGTACAGGAAAATCTCTGTTAAAAGTATTAAATATTCATAAGAGAAGAGCAGGTGTGGAGTGAGTGTACTCTGCCTACAGGTCTACAGCAGTATGGAGCACCTGTCTCAGCTGGAACATAAGCCCCATGGTGTCACCCTCCGAGAGCACAAGGGCCCGCGGGAGGACAGGGTGGAGAGGATGGCCAAGAGGGAGAGTCTGGGCAGCCTCACACTCCGAGACAAGAGCTGGAGGACTGGATCACCAGAACTGTGAGTGGAATAAGAAACAACAGACTTTTTCATGTGCAGATGAGCTTAAGATGAGACCGGCTGAAATGAAAAAATAACATAATCGAGACCGAGTGCAGTTATATAAAACCTGAGAGCTTATTCTTGGAGAAGCAAATGGAACCAGCTGTGGTTGGCTAATAGTGATAGAAAGGAGGTAAAAGGTAAAAAAGTTAAGAAAAACAGTCTCGTTCAATTCAAGTGACCAGGAGTTTTATTTCTTTTAGTCTGATATTGGTGTGGTATTTCCATTGGCTGAAGTAGCTCTTGACACATTTTGCTTCTCCATTCCATCTCACTTAGCAATATTCCCAGTGTGAAATCAGAGGTGGTAAAATCTACTTTTCACTGAATCACTGGTTCTGAAAGCTCTGATCAAATGTTTCCAGTAGGTGTTGATTAGTATTTCATTTGTAGAAATATTCACCAGTCGGCCGAACTCACAAGGTCACTGCAACTTTTTTTTTACACTGTGAAAATGTGCTGCTAAACGAACAGCACATTTCTATGAATTATTCACAGAAACTGAAGGACTAGGTTAAAAGCTACTCATGCATAGGACACGCAGCATATAAAATGACAGAATGGTATACCTAAATTACAAATTATTGTAATTAAAGCACATTTGGACATTATTTGTACAGTGTAGTTATATAATACTCCAGTGATGCTAATGTAGGTCAGTTCAGGTCTGACCCAGAGAAGGAGACACATGCTATTAATTTATCATTTCTTGAACATTAGTATTTCAGAAATTAAATGTATTTTTCAAAATGTGTATGTTTATTTGTGTATGCTCTGCAGAAAGCGCCTGTCTTGCTCGGAGTCATCATTCACAGAGAGTGACTCCAGCCCTCCTTCTGGAGTCAGAAGGAGGTTCTCTGCTTTGATGGATTCACACAGACTGGCCTCAGATCCAGAGCAGAGCAAGCAGAGCACAGGGAAGACCAGGGGCTCGTCACTAGAGGGCGCTACAGGTGGTGGAAACAACCAGGGAGATTTGAGGGCATTTATGAAAGAGAGTGCAACGATCACATCAGGCGGTAAATATTTACAATTTTCGTGGCGTTTCTTATTACATCCCAACATGAGGACAACAGCTGAATTTTCTTTATAAATTTGTTTAGACAAGTTGCTCAGACCGGACACTTCTCTGCCTCTGCCAGTCAGTGCCACAGTCCTGGGACTTCCAGACGCTCAGGGGCCTCGAGGGGCCATCACTGACCTGGTCCTGCGCAGAGCTCACCACCACCAGCTCACCACAGAGGGAGAAAAACGTAAAGTCATCAAATCTGCCTCTGCCACTGCTCTTTCTGTCATCATTCCTGCTGGTAAAATAATTTTACATGCAATTATGCATTCATAATAAAGTATAATGAGTTAATGGAAGATGTATTCTTTGTGTCTAGTTGAACAACATGGAGCATCTCCTGGCTAGCCCCATGTCCCCTCGCTCTCTCTCTTCCAACGCCTCGTCCAGAGACTCCTCCCCCAGCAGGGACTACTCCCCCATGGTCAGCATCTTACACTCCCCCATCACCATCCACCGCTCAGGCAAAAAGTATGGCTTCACCCTCAGGGCCATCAGAGTCTACATGGGGGACAGTGATGTGTACAGTGTTCATCACATGGTTTGGGTAAGACAAATTACTTCTATTTCATTTTATAAAGGCTCCAATAGCAGTTGGAGAGAGACTTTGAAACGCTAAACTAAAAATTATGAATTATGAATGTATTTGTTTTTCAGCATGTAGAGGAGGGTGGTCCTGCTCAGGAGGCAGGGCTGAGTGCAGGTGACCTCATCACTCATGTGAACGGAGAGTCAGTCCATGGGCTTGTCCACACAGAGGTGGTGGAGCTCATTCTCAAGGTAACACATAATGTAGTAAATTACATTACACATTATATTTGCAGAAAAAATACAATGGGAAATTTTACAATGAATAATCATGCAAATTCTCTGAAAAAAAATTTAAAATGCATTTTGTTTGTATATTTAGAGTGGGAACAAGGTGACCGTTACAACCACACCATTTGAGAATACCTCTATTAAAGTCGGTCCTGCTCGCAAGACCAGCTATAAATCCAAAATGGCTCGCCGCAGTAAGAGGAGCGGCGCCAAGGAGGGACAAGAGTAAGTGACTACAGAATATCCCCGTCAATTATGCTGCATTTAAGATCAGAACAGCATCCTAGTCCTGTAATTGGTGCAGATAAAATGTTTTTTGAATGTATGATATGCAGATTTTGTGGTGAATGAAAATAGTGGGATATAAGGAATATCTGTTATTATATTATATTATATTCATTATTATTTTCTGATCGCAATTACTATGTATACTTTTGTTTATATTATAGTAAGAAACGCAACTCGTTGTTCCGTAAAATCACCAAGCAGGCGAACCTGCTCCACACCAGCCGCAGCCTGTCCTCTCTGAACCGCTCCCTGTCATCTGGAGACAGTCTCCCCGGGTCCCCCACACATGGCCTGTCTGCGCGCTCCCCCACGCAGAACTACCGCACCAACATCGAATCATCTTATATGGGTACACTTTGAGCTTTTCTTATAATTAACAAATATATTTATAACTTCAGAGGAGTTAGTTTCATTTATTCTTACTTACTGCTTAGATAAAATTGTGTATACTCTTGAGCACAGATAATTTTATTATTTAATACAACAATACAAAACTATTAAATTAAAATTAAATAATTGTATTTATTAGAATTTTATAACCATTTTTTGCCCATTGTTATTATACTGTAATGTGGGAGCTTCTGTGATCAATAAAGTCTGTTTTAGTCTATTATAGTAAGTCTAGTAAGTATCCTAACTTTACTGTCTATTAAGAACTACATGCAAAACAATATACATTATTCAGATTCTATAATTAAATTTTTCTCAAAACAAAAATTTCCTGTGCATAAGTCAAATATGACATTTCCTTTTTTGGAAGTGGATTAAGGACTCAGGTGCTGACAGACTGTTTCTGTTTCTCCTTCAGGCAACTCATCTCAGAGCAGCTCCCCGGCCTCCAGCACCCCGAACTCCCCCGCTACCTCCCACCACATGAGGCCCAGCTCCCTGCATGGCCTCTCCCCCAAACTGCATCGCCAGTACCGCTCAGCTCGCTGCAAGTCTGCCGGCAACATCCCCCTATCCCCCTTAGCCCACACCCCCTCCCCCACCACATCATCTCCTCCTCCGCTCTCTGGACACTCTGTGGGCAGCTCCAATACAACTCAGACCTTCCCTGCCAAACTCCACTCTTCTCCCCCGGTGTCGCGACCTCGCCCCAAAAGCGCAGAACCACCCAGATCCCCTTTACTGCAGAGGGTGCAGTCGGCAGAGAAGCTAGGGGCCCCTATCCTTCCATCTTCATCTTCCTCCTCATCCTCACCTTCTCCTCTGACTGGTGGAGTCTCCCTGCGCAAACACAGCTTGGAGGTGACCCATGGTGACTACAGAAGGGAGTCATTTCACTGTGAACATAGCTTACAGAGTTTGCTAGAAATTGAAGGGGAAAATGGACCTGCTCCTCCCTCGCCATCATCTTCATCATCCCCATCACCACCACTGGGAGGAGAAATCACAGGGTTAAAACCTTCACGGAGAATGGGACGACAAGAATCTCCTCTGAGTCGCGAATCTATACTCACAACTACAGAGAAAGACACTCAAGCGGTTGAACTTAAAGGGCCACTAACCTGCAACGCAGATGCCAGTACTGTGAGGAGTACATCTACAACACATGTAGAAAAAACATTGGAAGCTGCAGCTGAAACAAAATCTGGCAATGTGGATAAAGGCACAGTCATTAAGAGTTCACAGTCTGAGTCAGCAGTCTCAAAGAGTAATGAAAAAAGTGACAGGCAGCAAAGTGCGCAAGCAGACAGCGTGACAAAAACTAAAAAGCAAGATGGCAAGCAGGCAGAATGTGGAGCTAGTGAAAAGACAGAAGACAGCAAGACAGACCACGTGACTAAAAGTAAGCAGCAGGATGGTAAACAACAAAATGCACTCACAGACCAGGCAAATAAAAACAAACAACAAGACAGTAAGCAACAAATTACACCAGTGGAAAATGCTGCTAAGGCAAAACAGGATGGCAAGCAACCGAGCCTGCCCACAGACCAATCATCTAAAGCTAAACAAGATAGTAAGCAGCTAAGTGCACTGGGTGAAAATTCTAATAAGGCTAAGCAACAAGACAACAAACCTCAAAGTGTGCTAACTGACAGTGGTAGTAAAGCTAAGGACAAGGTTGAAGATAAAACAAAAACTACACCTGTGTCTGACAAGGCAAGCTCCCAGAAAAATGCAGAGCCCATTGCAGCCAAGTCACGCAAAAGTTCAGACACATCAGAAAAGGCAGAAGGCACAGAAAAAAGTCTAACTACCAAATCGAAAGGACAAGCACCACCAGCACCAACGCAGGTTCAAGCTGGAATTACACATGCTTCAGCAAGGAACAAATCTGAGAAGCAGTCAGCCAGTAGCTATCGTACAGGTAAAGACGAGAGAGCTCACTTAGAGGCCCTAGAAGAAAACCCAATGTCTCCATCTTCTTGTACGCCCTCACCATCCTCAAGCAAATCCAGGCCTATGTCTCCTGGAGATAAAAACAGCTTTGTAACTCAACTCACAAGTGTGGCCAAAACTGTACTGGGGCCAATCAAAGGGGGGTCACAAGAAGGGGTTAAAGTCAAAGACAAAATCAGTGAAGAAAAGAAAGGAAATGCAGCAGGAAAATCTGAGAACGGAGGTGGGCGGAGAGGTGGTCAGTCTGCCCAGTCTGATAAAACGAACAGCCGAAGCGCCAAGCATCACTAGTGACAAAGACTTTTCCCACAGACTTTCCCATGTAATGCCTTTTACTGTAGCGCCATACCAACATATCATAATTAACTGAAAGGGACAAAATATCTGAAAATAAAAGAAAATGCTTGAAAGACCAAAAAGATTTTCAAATAAAGTTGTGAACAAACAGCATTAGCTCCTGTGGCTATCATTAAACAGGCCTGTGTATGTCCTGAGCACTACATTGTGTATAGTTGCATAGTAATGCGCGTATGTCTTAATGCATGTTTGACATTGTACATGAATAATACTGAAAAGGGAAGGTAAAGTGGACCTTAAAGGAGTTAACACTGTGAACATTTTAAGACATTTCACCACAGAAAATGTATGAAAACTGGATTCTGTCATCAGATATTTTTGTGAGAAGATTACAGCAAATGTTCATTGTTTGTGAAATATGCCGTTTAACATAAATCTTAACAATCTGGCATCAAAGGTCATTAATATGATATTAAGAGCCTGACTGAAAATATTTCTAAATTATAGAAAACGTTCCCTACTTATGAAATAAGAAAACCTTGAAGAAGGACATTTTGAGAAACTTTTAGTTTTTTAGTTAGTAAATAAACATGTGACAATAGTTGGCAGAAGTTGAAAAAAGAAACCAGTTTTCATATGGACAAATCCAGTACCATGCTTTTGTCAGTTCAATCTGTCATAATACCACAATTCCCTCTTCCATGTTAGTGTGGGTTTTTCAATTCCCCAGAGTCCACTTTACAGTTAAGATCACCCCCGACATGGACCAAGACACCAAATCGTTCCTAATGGCGTTTGTTTGGGATCTGTTTAAAGGGCTGCATTTCTGTGGTAGATGAGATGAACTTGCACAGGGGCACCATGCTAATTTCCTATCAATTTTGGTGTCCCCGGGTTTTATGTTTACATTTGGGACTTTGAGAAGCAGTTAATGAGAAAGAAAAGGGTTGCAATAATCCAAGCAAACATACATCCATCATGGTGATATATGTGCAGTTTTATACCTTAGCCTTTTGTGTGAATATATAGCAGAAATGTTATTGCAGATTTTTGAGTTATTTCAAATACAGAAAGTGCGCCACGTACCACAAAATCTAGCACTTATCAACAAATAGGCTACAAGTAACCACTCACTCTTTTTCTATCCATTCAAATATATGTAATTTTTATTGCTATGTGTAAAAAAGTGCCAGTGTTTTATTTAGGGATATTGTGCTATTTTTGTTTACAATATGTAGAATATTATGCAATCCAACAGTGCCCGGTTCTACCAAACTGAGCACCAACCTGGTCAGTTGTAGATTAATAAAAAAAAAAAAGAAAAAAGCCTGGATTAGATTGTCAGTTTAGTGGTGAGTTTGTGATTGTCTAAGATGTTAGAAAATAAAAGACAATTGTGGATAGATGGCTCAGAGTTGTATAAGACTGCCACCTGGTGGACTAAATCAGACCAAAAGATTGACAAATATTTTCAATTGTAAAAGATGTCTTCTTGTGAATATCTCAGTCTTTTGATTCTGGTAGAAAAAGAAAAAAGATGAACACATATTCCATAAATGTCATAGTGTATCCAATGTAATGGTTTAAAACATATTTAAACCATCATTAGTGCACTGACTGATTTTGTGTTATGTGATAAAATTGCACTTTATTTTGTGCTATTTAGCCTATTTCTATGTTTTATTTATAACATTTTATTTATTATTTTACATCTTTGTATTCATATTTTGATTTGTCATGTTTTCAAATATGAGGATTACCAAATCCATTTGGTTTACCGTTAAGATTATTATTCCTTGAAGCTAAAAGGTACCATGTCATGTCTGCTCTGTGTTCTGTACATCAACAACTATCTCTGAATATTGTTGCTCTTTTTCATTCTGTTGGTACCTAATTGCTAGCCATTGTTGTGAAAAATACATTGCAAAAAAGCCACACAAAGAGACAAAATAAAACAATTTAAATTTAAGTTTTGCAAACTGGTTTATTTGTCATGGTTTATTTTGTTTTCATTTAGTGATGTGTTTCAGGTACACTATTTCTGTTAGCACTGGCAGTATGCATATATTTTTCCTTTTAAAAATATAAAACATACATTCTACTAAAATTGAATTGAAATATTTACTACACTCACCTGTGTTTCATCCAAACTCTAGATAGCTATATTAACTTAAAGTTAAATTTATATAAAGTTAAATAAAGTTAAATTAGACAGTCTAAGAAGTTAAAGTTTCATTTGTACATCAATGTACCAAGAGTAATGATTGACCAGTGGTTTAATACGTAGACTATATAAAGAGTAGATATATGAATTACATAAACATGGTACATGGTTTCACATCAGAGTCCAGAGTGTGTCTCCTCCCATTGGTTCCTCGTGACCAATCATTATAGAGTCTCCACGTGACGAGGACAAACAGGAAGTGTAGCTGACCGCATAAATTGCCATTTAATTTTTACAGGTAAAGACAAAAACAAGACTTACTATGTAGATTATGTAGCACAAGACAACGGATCGTCGGTATGAGGAGGATGGAAGAAAGATGGGACCATGAAGGTAACATGAAAAATCAAGCAAAATGTCGAGTTCAGAGGAGACTTTCTCTGTTTAACTGGAGAACAGAGTACATTATTATAAAAGTATCGTTAGGCACAATGTCTAAGTGGAAATGAGTAATTTTTTTGTAAAAGTGAATTTGCTAATTTGCTATTTAGGTTACAGCAACCTTTCTCAAACTACACAAGAAACTCGTGGTAACCAGAAGTTGCTTCTTCGCTCTCTTGTTTTGAAATAGGCGTGTATCTGCTTAAAACGACTGGCATAGTAATTAATCACTGTAGTTTTCAGTTCAATATAAAGCGTGTCAGCCTTTTCAGCCTTTGTTAGTTCTTAATGTTGTGGTATGTCTGGGCAGATTCTTGTGACTATGGTTAATTGAGTTGTTAATACAGAAATTTCTTATTCCATGTGATTGATGACTGAGGAGTTGTGGCTTTATGGGGCAACAGTACATTTTTTCTGTCCTAATTGCAAATCTGTTCTCTTTTAGGGCACAGTGTATGCAGTATTAGCCACACACTTTACTGAAACCCAAATCACATGGTTTCCCCAGTCTCAGGCTTTGCTGTGATTAATGAAGTTGGTCACACAGATCGACAAACTTATGTCACATGTGAAGTCCAACAAAGCAAAGTAATGTTCTTCCTATTGGTTTTCAGCTCAGCCAATATGTGAGCATGAATCCTGTGTTTAAGCTGTAAACATGGATAACAGTATGTCCACGGCAGAGTGTGAGGGCCAGTCTTTGACAGAAGAAGACTTTATGGACGAGTGGCTGTTCCTGTCCTCAGAGTCTGCCTCACCTCCCAGCCTGAGTGTGGGCCAAACAGAGGAGCCAGAGACAGACCGAAGGAAACTCAAGTCTAAATTGCTCTCAGCATGGAACAGCCTCAAATATGGTCTGTATGTTTTTTCTGGCTGTAGTTTTAGTTCCTTTGTTAGTTGCAAAAATGTTGAAAATCTCTTATTTCCCTCCTAGTATCTCCTTGGTCACTCAAACAGAAATCCAAATTCAAGAAAAGTTCACCAGTGATTATGCTTGGGAAGACATATGAGCTGACACATCCAGGTAAGTTTTTTTGTGTGTGTGTTTTTTTAAAGTGTTAGACAGCGGACTATTGTTTAGTTCCTCAAAAAGGACTGAAAATAAAGAACACAAGTCCCTGTGGAGTGGGTTGTATTTGCTTTACATGTGATCTGTATGCATTTATGAGTACAAAGGTTTGAAGTTACATTTGCCTTTTCTGTGCTATAAAGTAGATCAACTATGAGACTATGAGAAAAGTAAATATTATTTTTATTTTTTTATATTTATTCTTTGCAAGTTATTTCTCAGTATTGTGGTAGGCTGCTACATAATTTGAATAATTAATAGTAGTTTTCCTTTAATTTTCATAAATTAGATAAAGCATGCCATTGGTAATATGTGTGTGTGTTGTTTATTTGTCCTAGGTGACAGGGAGCACTTTCGTTGTTCGTTCTTGTCTTTGCTGTGGTTCACCTACAGAAGAGGCTTTCCTCCTCTCCCTGGCTGTGGCCTTTCCACTGACAGTGGCTGGGGCTGTATGCTCAGGACTGGACAAATGCTGCTCGCTCAGGGAATAGTGTTACACAAGCTGCCTCCAGGTCAAAACATGAGTAATAATACAATATACAGAAGATTATCATCCAATACTAGTTTAGATTGCAAGTATGGGTATTTAACCACCACCATCTTTAGGGTTTTTGTTTTACAACTGAGATCTGATCATTGCAGACTGGTCTTGGACTCCCAGCCTCCACTCAGTAAAAGACGATATGGACCTCCAGGATGGCCACCCTTCAGTTGGCTCAGACCAGAGACACAGAAACAGTAAACTGGGTCGACAGTTGAGCCTGGGGTCCCTGCTAGACAGACCCATGGAGGTCACTCACAGGAGGGTGGTGTCCTGGTTTGCAGACCTCCTGTCTGCTCCATTCGGGATACATACACTGGTGGATCTGGGGAAGAGCTCAGGAAAGAAGGCAGGGGACTGGTATGGACCCTCCATAGTGGCACATATACTCAGGTGGGTGTACTGTACATCTGTAATACTTATTTCACATGTAATATTTGTATTTTAAGAGGGTAATTTCTGTTTCAGGAAAGCTGTGACTAAATCCCCAGATCTTCCCAGACTCTCTGTGTATGTTGCACAAGATTGCACTGGTTAGTAATGTCCTTACCACTACCACATACACATCTTTAACAAGCCAACTGAGAGAGATGAAGAGTACTAGATTTCCACCATGCAAATTCATGTTTTGCCAATGTGTTGGTTAGTCTACAAAGAGGATGTGAGCAGTTTGTGTGAGTGGCCTGGCTCCAACAGTGCCACCTTCTGGACATCTGTCATCATCTTGGTTCCTGTACGGCTTGGGGGACAAGAACTCAACCCCAACTACATCTCCTGTGTTAAAGTATGCAAAAATATTATTTCTTGATTTTTTATTTTTTTTTCTATGACCTTATGCTTTTGTGTAGATATTATAGTAGTATAACCAGCCACATAACAATAATAAACACCTTTTTATGAATAGAAACTGCTCGGTTTGCACTGCTGCATTGGAATTATTGGGGGGAAGCCGAAGCACTCGCTGTTTTTTGTTGGCTATCAAGGTATTAGCTTATTTTATGCAATGTCTCTAATGTAAACTCAAATAATTGAATCATTTTCATTTAAAAGATAACTATTTGCTGTATCTGGACCCTCACTACTGTCAGCCCACCGTGGATGTGAGAAAGAGCAACTTTCCCTTAGAGGTATGAAGTGAACACCTTAGGCTTCTGTTCAAAAATTGTTTAATGTAAAGAATAATAATAATAATAATAATTAATTTGTATTCAGTCGTTTCACTGTAAACACCCAAAGAAGATTCCCTTTTCTCAAATGGACCCCAGCTGTGCAATAGGATTCTATGCCAAAGATCAGAATGACTTTGAAACACTCTGCAAAGATGTCACTGAGGTAAGCTACTAGAGTTGGACAGTTGGTTGTACATTGACACATTTCAACTGAAGAACAAATCAAGAGCAAATACTATGAATCAAGGAACAATATTTATTTCTCAAATACATTCATAGTCTAATTTAGGAAAGACAATGCTTCAAACGTTTTAGGTTAAAAAGCCCTTTTTAACTGTCAGTACATGTATTCATAATCTGTACTTCCACAGGCTCTGCTCACATCCACTGACACATATCCCATGTTCATTTTCGAGGAGGGCCCTGGTCCACAGGAGGAAACTGGCAGCATGTCCACTAACCTCACTTACATCCAGAGGAAGAGCTCGAGGAAGAGAATGCCCACCACCAGCAGCATGGACGAATTTGTTCTACTCTAACTCTATGTACACTACCATGTTTTAAAGATTTTTTCTATTTCTATTTATTGTTTTATAAGGGGCTTATTTAATTTATAGTAGCAGAACAACACTACAGGTCAGGTGGGTGTGAGCCCATATACAAACATATAACTATAATTTAATAATGGTTCATGTAAAACCTGCTACAGTCCAGGATGCACACTGCAGTCATGTGACACGATGTGCCCTCACATGAGCTTAATCTGTGTGAATGGATTAGAAAACGGGATTTCTGTAAACATGTGACTGACTCCAGGCAAACTCTGGAGCACAATATGAGGCAGGTACCTGAGACCTCAAAATGATTTATTCTCTGCTGAATTATTATTTTAAAGTGAATTTAATGAATCTGTTCTGACTAGAAATCAACTGATGTCATTTTTTTTTGTTTAATAAAGGGTTTGTGGGAAAAGAACATCGTGCACTTGTATTATTATATGTTAGATTTGCTTCCCTGTTTTAATTGTGTCTTATGTGGATATTATTATCTAAAGTAATCAAGTTTGCAGTAATGCTTTGTGGAATCCCGTCTATGCATTGGTAATGGAGACTATTTGCATGCATTGGTAAGTAAGAGTACTTGTTTGAGATAATCCTTGGTTTAGATTTTAAGCGCAAATTATCACAACAACAGTGAACACCTGTCCACTGTTAAAGTACCCATGTCAAACTTAATTTAATTTAACTACACTGCAACAGTGTATTCCTGAATAACATTTTCATGTTTTGATGACCTTGGAATGTCCTAAAGGACATGCTGCCATATTACATATTACAGTCCCCTGGTTTCATTCACACAATTCACAGTTTTTAGACCTTTTAAACAAAAGTTTATTTGGAACTGAAGAAGCAGCTTGGATGAGCTGTGAAATGTATTCGACCAAATAAACCTTTGTCCAGTTGACAAATTGAATTTCTCCTTTGCCACATTTCAGACAAGATTTGTTGTATGTTTTTTTTTTAAATCATAAAGTGATAATTCAGTAACTGAGTTTCCTATGTTGTTATTGGTGATTAAAACCACATATTTAAAAGTATTAGATGAGTTATATTATATGAGATGAGTTAGGGTATAGGGTGGGTATAGGGTAAGTGTTCAAACACAGACCTCTCTGGTATCTTCAAACTGCGACAGCTACACAACAACACTGTAACCAAAGACATGGAATATCAACCTGCAAAACTGACATTGTAGGTTACTGTCAAAAATATCGCTATACTTATCCTAGTTTGAAATAGGCCTACTCCATATTGATGTGAAAATATGCCCCTTAAAGCCAATTTCTTAAAATACAAGACTCCAGTAGGGTAACTCTAAACTGCAGACATTGTGTCATAAGTCAGTCACCTGTAAGAGATGAGTGCCTATAAAAAATGTAAGAAATGTGATCCCCAGAGAAATCATGAGTCCTGTCACTTGGTACCTCCAAACATGCATGCTAAAGCTGTAGAGAGTCATCCCTGTACCCTATTCCTGTTCTTTTCTGTTGTTGTCTGCATTTGCATGCTGCTTGAACCCAATTGGACAAGGGACAGTGGCAAGGATTTGAGGTCTTAAGAAGATAATCATGTCATCCTTATTTACACAGCCAATTAGCACATAGGCCTACCAAACAAGGTAAGTAAGTACAGTTAGTTCTTAATATTTTTTTTAAATCATAATTGATAATATGGCAGTCTTAAATAGCTTGATAAATTAGAGTTAAATTTACACAGCTGTCCATTGTCTATTTGATTAAAAAAAAAAAAAAGACCAAATTCCAAGGTTTGAGCTTTTATGGCATAGGCCTATGTCCAGAATTATGAGATGGGCGTTTTGAAAGTTCAAATGTTAAAGGTTTCTGTTGACCCACATGAAGATTTTGCTTTGCTTTGAACTATAAGCCTCCAATTCTTTAAGAAATAATGTGCTATTTCAAGCCACAATAAAGACTGGTACACTATTTTCTAATATTAATGCCTAAGTAGCACCAACAAGCTCTAAAATGTAAGACTTCAGGTTGCAATCTCTTTGGGAATTGCAGACGGACAGCAAGATTTCATGGCAGCACGGATTATTAAAAATTTAAATTTAGCCTAGCAATTTAAAAACTTTGTTTCATAAATTGTCCCTGAAATCCGAAAAGCATCTGATTTCTCGCCCAGCCTGTCGATTGTCTCATGATGTTGTGTCTCCCCTCCCCCACTGCCCTATCTGCGCGATACTGTAGGGGGCGCTGCGGAGCGCGGAGGCCTGTGGGGGAGAGCAGGGAAACCACGGGCAGCTCGGGCTCGGCTGGCTCCTCTTTGTTTCTGGTTGGGAGGAAAATCTTGAGACACTGCGACCGGCGAGTTTTCAAACATCACATTCGGGCACTTGGGTGAGTAAACTTTACTTGTAGGCCTTTTGGGGCGGCAGGCACTTGTTTTTATGAGTATGCCTTTGTCTTTCGGAGAATATTGACCGCTTTTGTTTCGTTTGTGAAAAGCTGAGAGCGACATTGAGCGGCGCTGCCGTGGCGCGGCTCAGGCAATGAATGAAAATAGTTTTTGGAAATGTGCTCAGAGCGGAGCGCTGGCCAAGTGTACGGAAGGCGCGGTGGATCAATCAACTCCACACATGAATGTGCTCAACATTTTACACTTCTCTGAAGATATTTCCTCATCTGTCTGATCTGACTAATTGGCCTCAAAGAGCATGGTCGGCTAAGCTAGCAGCTAGCATGCTAACCCAGTCAACAGTGGCTTGTGTTGTTGTTGTGTTATTGCAGAGGTAGTCTTGGACACTTTGTCTGCATTTTGTAATTCTGTCTCAAACACAGATGAGAAACAACCTGTTCTTAATGGAAGATCACTTCCCAACTAGTTGGAGATCAGGCTGTGTGACTGGAAATGTAGGCTTTTGCTTTAACGGCACGCTAAGATATTCAGTCTATTTTCACGGCTAAGATAACCCAACTAAAACTACTTTGAACAACTTTTACTTGAATAATACAACTTTCAACTTTAAAAGTGCAGAAATCACTGTTTAGCTTCAGCCGGGTTGTTATCCGACAACATTTGGAGGTTTCTGTGTGGGCAGGCCCACTGACAGTGGCCAGAGTATGCGCCTGTGATTGCTCGAAATTGATACTTTTAGGAAATGCTGTTTTTTTTTCTTTGCCAATGTAATAGTCTGATGTCTTGCATTTAATCTTGGAAATGCTGCTCTATAAAACAATTTTGCTTCTGTCTCTTAGTACTTGCAGATTAGATATGTTTGTGTGAATCATATATGGGGCTTTTTCAAGGGGGTTAGAAATTGCTTTTGTTTTACATTAGTGATGAAGTCTATAATTCAAATATGCTTAATATCAGTAGACATATTACTTGAACCCATCGCAAACACAGCAGGGTCATGGTAAAGATGCTGGGATGTTACAAAACCGCAACCATGGAGACCTCTTTTCCAAAAGGCAAATTCATTTTGCTAAATCGCTGTCTCAAATCTCTCTTCCAGTGGACCTTGGTTGTCCCGTACATTCCCAGATTCTCTCCTGAGACATGTCCACTCCGGACCCCCCTATGGGAGGGACCCCTCGGCCCGGTCCCTCCCCGGGCCCAGGGCCCTCTCCGGGAGGCCCGTCTCCAGGTTCAGCCCACAGCATGATGGGACCCAGTCCGGGACCTCCACACCCCTCTCAGGGACCCACAGGATATCCTCAGGAAAACATGCACCAGATGCACAAGGTATGTAATTATATTTCACTTTTTAGATAGAATAATGTGAAAATCTGCGTTCTTGTTATAACTGGGAGAAAAAATATTGTGATAAAATATTGTTTGATGAAAATGTCCTGTGAAATCATAGATTCACTTTAATTTCATATTACAATTAAAACTTCTCACACAAGGAGTAATTATTGGGACACATTTGAGGTTTTCCAGCTTTATTTACAGATTTTATTCTGAGTTTCTTATGATTAAAATCATGTACATAAATATTTTTCAGCCCATGGAGCCCATGCATGACAAGGGGATGTCTGATGATCCCCGCTATAATCAGATGAAAGGCATGGGGATGAGACCAGGTGCACATCCTGGTATGGGACCTCCACCAAGCCCCATGGACCAACATTCCCAGGGTAAGGTTTGATATTTGAGTTATATACTAGGCATGAAATGAGCTGAATGGTTTGCAGAAAGATGTCTATTATACATGCAATTGTGATTCAGTGCATGTATTTATTTATTGTTTATTTGATAGTGACAGATGCAGTAAACATGCATTAACTTATAGTAATCTGCTGCAGGTATCAGAGTGTTTAGAGAGGGTAATTCTGTCTCTAGGAGGGCAGATTTTTTAACAGATTTTACAGTGCAGTATTGTATGGGTTTAAGCAACAATAAAAATGACTAATAAATACAGTGAATATGTCAAGAAGACCATTGGGCCATGATCATTAACATAAAGATAGAAGAATAATGGTGATTACAAAGTGCACAAGGAAACAGATATTAGCTAAACATTGCTCAACTTCCTAATTCTAAATTGTAGGTTAAAAATACGTGCTTATAATCAAAGTCTGAAACTCTATTGCTTTTTACTGTCTTTCTGTTCAAAGAAAAGCTCTCACCTGGGAACAAACCCATCAGACCAGTTTCTCTGCTTTGGCATTGTTCATTTGTGAGATGAGAGTCGAGTCAGGACACCAGTATAGTGACAGTTTATGTAGCTCAGCTTTTGGGGAAGCAACACTTTCTGCTCTGTGTACCATACACAAGTTTGCCTGTGGATTATGCTGAACATACTGACTGTAGATGTGTTCCCTTTGCAGGTTACCCCTCACCACTGGGTGGCTCAGAGCATGCCCCCAGCCCTGTCCCAGCTAATGGCCCACCTTCTGGGCCTATGATGCCCGGTGCTCCCTCTGGCCCTGGGGCTGGTCCCATGGAGACAAATGGGGACCCCAGCCAGGCAATGGCTCAGGCCAACCGCAGCGCTCCCACCGGTCCAGCGGGTCCTGCTGGACCTGGTGCAGGACAGGGCGGTGCAGGGGGGCCTACACCCTTCAACCAGAACCAACTGCACCAACTCAGGGCTCAAATCATGGCATACAAGATGTTAGCGCGCAGCCAACCTCTCCCAGAGCACCTGCAAATGGCAGTGCAGGGCAAGAGACCCATGCCTAACATGCCCACGTCTGCTGTGCCTGGTGGGACACCAGGAGCAGGGCCTGCACAGCCTCAGGGAAACTATAACCGACCACACGGTAAGCCACCAAGCCAACCACACTATGGCCACACACACAATATATTTTTTTGTTTGTTTGTATTTTGTTTTGTTTTTTAAGGAACACCTTTATTCAGCTACCCCTTTCTGCATACAGTTTCATGTTATGTGCTCATTTCCATCTTCAGGTATGGTTGGGCCCAATATGGCTCCCCCTGGACCTGCTGGAGTACCTCCGGGTATGCCAGGTCAGCCAACCAATGGACCTCCTAAATCATGGCCTGAAGGTATTTTTCTTATTTTGTGTCTGATTTTCTGACTTTAAATACCCTAAACTCTTTGTGTTTGTATTTGTAGGGCCCATGGTGAATGCTGCTGCTCCTTCTAGCGGCCCTCAAAAGATGATTCCTCCCCAGCCCACAGGCAGACCCTCTCCTGCTCCACCTTCAGTGCCTCCAGCCGCCTCTCCGGTAATACCTCCACAGACCCAGTCCCCCGGCCAGCCTGCCCAGCCTCCTCCCATGATGATGAAGCAGAGCCGTATCACCCCCATCCAGAAGCCTCGCGGGCTGGACCCAGTTGAGATTCTTCAAGAGCGGGAATACAGGTGAGGAAAATTCATTATTATCAAGTATTTGATCATATGATGATACTGAGACGGGCACAGAATGGAAATTGGATTGACATTCAGTTGATATAGGGTGGAAAGGATGGAGAAACTGATTATTGTGCAAGCATTCAAGATTTTTAAGAAACGTATCTATATATATATATATATATATTTATATAATTTTTTTTATTTTTTATTATTAAACAGTAGCCCAGGTTAAGTGCTGAGCTGTGCTTACTATACCTCTTAGTTGTGCAGCATTGTAGTCACTTTGTTAACCAGGCTAAGCACAGTGTTCATCTTTCACAACATCTGTTCTGACAAACCATGAAATACCAAGCAAAGGCATACTGAAAGAAGCACATGTAAAGGCCACTAAACAATACAAGTAATTCATGATGACCTATGTCTGAACATTACTGCTTTGTTTTCTCAGGCTTCAGGCAAGAATAGCTCATCGTATCCAGGAGCTGGAGAACCTGCCTGGGTCCCTGGCTGGAGACCTCCGCACTAAAGCCACCATAGAACTTAAGGCCCTCAGACTGCTCAATTTCCAGAGACAGGTACAAAAAATATATATAATAACATTATTCTCTTAAGAACGGTTATATTCATATGTAAATTAATTTCTTTCAACAGTTGAGGCAAGAAGTGGTGGTTTGCATGCGCCGGGACACCTCTTTGGAAACTGCCCTCAATGCCAAGGCTTACAAACGCAGCAAACGCCAATCTTTGCGTGAGGCTCGGATCACGGAGAAGCTGGAAAAACAGCAGAAAATTGAACAAGAGCGTAAACGCAGACAGAAGCACCAAGTATGTGAAAATCCTACTTTATTCAGTACTGAGTTTGAACTGGATTTAAACTTATTTTTACATAACCTGCCGATAGGAATACCTCAATAGCATCCTTCAACATGCCAAGGACTTCAAGGAGTACCATCGTTCCATCACTGCCAAGATCCAGAAGGCCACAAAAGCTGTTGCTACCTACCATGCCAACACTGAACGCGAGCAGAAAAAAGAGAATGAGCGCATTGAAAAGGAGAGAATGCGGAGGCTGATGGTACGTCATCATCTAATGTGGAAACTCTTGGCTTTTAGCTCCTGAGTGTTTCTTTATCACAAGTGTTTAATGTCCCCAGGCTGAAGATGAAGAAGGCTACCGTAAACTTATCGACCAGAAGAAAGACAAGCGCTTGGCGTACTTGCTGCAGCAAACAGACGAGTATGTGGCAAACCTCACAGAGCTGGTGCGAGCTCACAAGGCTGCACAAGCACTTAAAGAAAAGAAAAAGAAGAAGAAAAAGAAGGTATGAGACTTATTTCAGAACATTTTTACATGTGATGTTGAGGTTTTTACATTTTGTTTCTATTTGCAGAAGCCTGAAGCTACGGAAGGGGGCACTGCTGCTTTGGGACCTGATGGAGAGGTGTCAAAATTATTAAATTTAACCTAACTAAAATAAATAAATTGTATTGTATTGGACTGACTTGTTTTTTGTTTTTGTCTTGTAGCCTTTGGATGAGACCAGCCAGATGAGTGACCTCCCTGTGAAGGTGATTCATGTGGACAGTGGAAAGATTCTGACTGGGGTGGATGCTCCCAAGTCTGGTCAGCTGGAGACATGGCTCGAGATGAACCCAGGGTCTGTAGTCTTTTTGTATTTATAAAGCAAACCTACCCCTCTTATTGTATCAAACTACAATATTTGCTACATGATTTGCATTTTATTTTCCATCAGCGCACATTCATTATCCTTTAGAGGACCACATGTACAGCTAGCATTTAGAAAAACAAATTAATTGGTGAATGTTTTGTCAAATACTGTATCCTTTTTTTTTCCAGATATGAAGTAGCTCCTCGATCAGACAGTGAAGACAGTGGGTCAGAGGAAGAGGAAGAAGAGGTATGTTTTGAATGGACCTCATCCCCACTTCCTTGTATTTTGTATTTGTCTGAACTTGCCTTTGTTTGTGTTAGGAGGATGAAGAGGAGCCTCATACCTCTACAGCTCCATCAGAGGAGAAAAAGAAGATCCCAGACCCAGACAGTGAAGACGTGTCTGAAGTTGATGTTCGACACATCATTGAGTATGTTTCTGTATATATATATATATTTTTTTTTATGCTATGTTAACCACTTTAGAGGATGGAAATGTGGGTGAAGGATGAAATGTCTCTGGTTAAAAACACTAATTAGTAGGTGTGAACAGTTATTTGGTATCAGGGTACAATTTATTTAAACTTTCACACACTTTCACCATTCACGTCAAAGCGTCCAGTTTCTATGTAAAGTCTATGTGGAGACGCGACTAGAGCGTCCTGCGTTTTTGCGGTGCATGTTCGGCATCAACGAGGCGCAAATCTGCGCTCTAGACGCGCGTCCAGAAGTTGAAAATGCTGAACTTTTCGTGTCAGACGCGCCGCGTCAACCAATCAGGGACGAGTATCCAGTGACGCAGCGACGTTATTATCAGGAAGATAGACCCGAGAACCAGAGCGAGAGCCACAAACATGAGCGGAGAATAAATATATACGCCACAATCACCGAGCCGATCGCCTGGACCAGGACTGATCCAGTGTCATTAGCAGAGTATAAATATATATACGCCCCAGTCGTCGACCCGATCTCCGCTGATGTTTTATGTCATAAAAACACTCTATCAGTCTGGTCTGACATTGTTTCGGGAAAAGAGCGGGACCGGGCTCTTGTTTCCAGGGCAACGGACGCGCGTCAAGTATTTTTCTCCCGTTCGTCCACGGCGTCAAAGACGCGCGTCTGGGGCGTCTAAACTCAAATGCAAAGGCATCCAAATAGAGGCGTCAAGGCGTTTTTTGATGCTTTGGTGTGAACGGCCCTCTAGACATTTCTATACCAGGGTATTTTTGGTGAGACATTATATTCTAAAAGGATATATAACCTGACTACAAGGCCTAATTCACATCGCCAAGCCAAATGACTTGACAAAGACAAACCCAGACATAAACATGAACTAGGTGGATTAAAGCTGCTCAAAATTTAGACTCTGCCATACCATTATTAGTACTGTAATATTATCGATATCTTTTTAAGTGATTAGGCCTCATCTGTACATTTCTGACAAGTGATTCCTTCTTGTTTTCTCCAGGCACGCCAAGCAGGACGTGGATGATGAGTATGGCAGCCAGTCTTTCAACAAAGGGCTGCAGTCATACTACGCTGTGGCCCATGCTGTCACTGAGAAGGTGGAGAAACAGTCGTCTCTCATGGTCAATGGGACACTCAAACAATACCAGGTAAACAAACTAGCCAACTGTACTAGCCACTAAACTGTTATTATGCAAATGAAATATCAGTTCAGAATGACTACAGACCAAAAGTGATTTGCATTTCGATTTCTAATAATGGGAGGTGTGGGAATTTTTTTTTGGTTGTTTTTGTTTTATAGTAGTTTTGGGGTTTTTTTGCAAAAAAACTCTCATCACAAATATAAAGGCAAGAGGTAATTATACCTTGTTAACAAATGCAATTAGTGACCCATACTGTAGATATGCTAATATACATCAGTCACATTTAGAATTAATGTTAAATTGCTTCTCTTAAGTATGTCTTCTTTCTATTGCAATCCATGTTCCAGAATAATTGTGAATGGCCTAAATTACAGTTTAGACCAAATATTGCTAAATATGTTTATGAAATCTTGTTCCCAAAAAATAATTATTTCCGCTCCAATTTACATTTGAAGTACATTTTACTTGTTTGTGCCATCATTTGGCTTCAGTTAAGAGTCACTTTCCAAAATGCTAATAATGTCTTTTCGTTTATCCGAAATGTCATGTTTGTAAATCATCATTGTCTTCTCATATTTTATTACTGCCATGGCAAAAAGTGTTTTTTTTTCTTTTTGATGGATTCTAACCTGGATAATGTATACGCAGATCAAAGGTCTGGAGTGGCTGGTGTCTCTTTACAACAACAACCTCAATGGCATCCTGGCCGACGAAATGGGCCTGGGCAAGACCATCCAGACCATTGCACTCGTCACTTACCTCATGGAGTACAAGCGCATCAATGGACCCTTCCTCGTCATTGTACCTCTGTCGTGAGTACCAACGTGATATACTGATAATATCTGATATCTAAATCTGAGTCTAATTCTAAAGTTCTAATTTTTGTGAATGACTTTAGAGGCCTTTAACTGGGACAATGTTAAAGTTTGATGGTTCTGGACCTAAAACCTTTTGCTACACTAAGATTGTGTTGAAGGCCGCAGTCTAAAGCTTGTCTTGTGTTTTCAGAACTCTATCAAACTGGGTGCTGGAGTTTGATAAGTGGGCGCCATCAGTTGTCAAAGTTTCCTACAAGGTCAATAATATATCTGTTTAATTAAGTAAGATGTGTTCAACATGGGGAAAAACCAAGAGATGTTCAAATATTTATATCAACATTTCACATTTAGCATTTCTGAAGATGCAGTTGAATCACAATTGTTTTTGATTGTTTAATTCCAGGGCTCTCCAGGTGCTCGCCGTGCCTTTGTTCCCATTCTACGCAGTGGCAAGTTTAATGTGCTGCTCACTACATACGAGTACATCATCAAAGACAAACAAGTGCTAGCTAAGGTAATGAGATATACTTCATAAACTGTACTGCCTCACCTGTTGGACAAGTTTGTGACTGTCTCCTCGCTGCTCCTCAGCTTCGGTGGAAGTACATGATTGTGGATGAGGGCCATAGAATGAAGAACCACCACTGTAAACTGACTCAGGTGTTGAACACTCACTACCTGGCCCCTCGCCGTCTGCTTCTGACTGGAACGCCTCTCCAGAACAAGCTGCCCGAGCTCTGGGCCCTTCTCAACTTCCTACTGCCCACAATCTTCAAGAGCTGCAGCACCTTCGAGCAGTGGTTCAATGCTCCCTTCGCCATGACTGGAGAGAAGGTCAGTTGCTTAGGCTCAATAAATTTAGTCAGATATGCTGAATTATATGTTCATTGTGTCTTTGCCAATGGATTTCTGATACTGATAAAGTTGTAGTTTTTAGTCTGCTCTAGGACAATTATTTATATTTTATGTACATGACGTATTATTGGTCTCACACATTAGGTGGATCTAAATGAAGAGGAGACCATTCTGATCATCCGTCGTCTTCACAAAGTTCTCAGGCCTTTCCTCTTGAGAAGACTCAAGAAAGAGGTGGAGGCCCAGCTGCCTGAAAAGGTCTTTATGTTACCATTTTATCAGTCTTAATAAGATTATTTTTTCTCTTGAATGCTTGTCATAGATTTACCTGTGTTACCTGTATTTTAATTTTTGTGTAGGTGGAGTATGTAATCAAGTGCGACATGTCAGCTCTTCAGAGGGTGTTGTACAGGCACATGCAGGCCAAGGGAGTGCTGCTTACAGATGGATCAGAGAAGGATAAGAAGGTATATGGCCAATGTGCAATACATTTACACAGCAGGCCACAGATAATATATTGTTTATGTAATGTCTGAAATGTTTGATTCCAGGGTAAAGGTGGTACGAAGACTCTGATGAACACCATTATGCAGTTGAGGAAGATTTGTAACCACCCCTTCATGTTCCAGCACATTGAGGTATATCACACTTTTCACTTTTATATTTTTAACATCACCTTGATTTTAGAAACTAAAATTATACAATAAGCAATAATAACACTTATAAAAGACATAGATCAACATATGAAATATTACGTTTTCACAAAACTTGTGCATACATTGAATGCGTTTAACAAAACTTCATACTCCATAAACTGACTTTCCTTTGGATACTATTATTTATAAATTTTTTGTCTCACAGGAATCCTTCTCTGAACATCTTGGCTTCTCCAATGGAGTTGTAACAGGGTATCTATGACTACTATATGTATTTTCTATGGATAAAGTAAAGATGTATTTTGATCTACAGTCATTGGACTACATGCATGTTGTTGCGTATATTCCCAGCTTTTTCAGGGTGTTGGACACAATTATATAAAATAAGAGGCCAGTCGCTATGGACAATATACATATTGCATGCATTGCTGCTTCCTCCAGACATTACAAATACAAAACTATATTAAATCTAAATATTAAGTTGTTTTATAAAATACAAATATTGTATGGCTGTGGAATATTGAAGAAGTAGTGCTTATTTTAGTGCTGCTGCAAACAATATGGCTATAATATCAATAAATTGTTGATGTGTACAGACCGGAACTATACCGCTCCTCTGGGAAGTTTGAACTGCTGGATAGGATCTTGCCCAAACTCAGGGCCACGAACCACAAAGTGCTGCTTTTCTGTCAGATGACATCCCTCATGAACATCATGGAGGATTACTTTGCCTTCCGCAACTTCAAGTACCTGCGCTTGGATGGTAACTCACTTCTCTGTACCATTAATAAAACTTGGGATATGCATTCTCTACATTTTCTTCATTTGATTGTGGACAGCGTTACCAATTTAGCAAATAATCCTCAAGCAATAACCATTGACATTTCTAATTGGTGTTTCTATTTTAGGAACGACTAAGGCGGAGGACCGTGGGCTGCTGCTGAAATCCTTCAATGACCCAGCCTCTGAGTACTTTGTGTTTTTGCTCAGTACCAGAGCAGGAGGTCTGGGGCTCAACCTACAGTCTGCTGACACTGTCATAATCTTCGACAGTGACTGGAACCCTCACCAGGTCAGCCTACAGAAGCAGCATTTCGAAAGAAACCATAATGCACCCACCACGCTCATACATTTCTTTCTTTCCTGCTTGTGTTGCCCAGGATTTGCAGGCCCAGGACAGAGCACATCGTATTGGTCAGCAGAATGAAGTGCGAGTGCTTCGACTGTGCACAGTCAACAGTGTAGAGGAGAAGATTCTGGCAGCTGCCAAGTACAAGCTGAATGTGGACCAGAAAGTCATCCAGGCTGGCATGTTCGACCAGAAGTCTTCTGGGTGTGAGAGGAGAGCTTTTCTACAGGCCATTTTAGAGCATGAAGAGCAGGATGAGGTCAGGGCTCATTTCTTTTTTTTTTTGGAGAGTAATATAATTTTCATGGAAAACATCAAAAACAGTCACAAATGTTGAGCCTAATAATTTCTTTCCTTCTTTGCAGGAGGAGGATGAAGTTCCTGATGATGAGACAGTCAATCAGATGATTGCCAGAAGCGAAGAGGAATTTGAACAATTCATGGTAAGTGAAATATAAATTGAAATAAATTCATTTTTGGCCGATATTAAGTCTATACTCGGACACAGTTGCATCAGGTGGTGTTCCCTGTTTGTCCTTCATTTTTGCTTTTAATAATTCAATAGTTGTATAACATGTTAAACATTCCCATGAGAGCTGTTTGTAACTTGTTCCTCCTTTTTTTCAGCGTATGGACCTGGATCGGCGGCGTGAGGATGCACGTAACCCTAAGAGGAAGCCTCGTCTGATGGAGGAAGATGACATGCCTAGCTGGATCCTGAAGGACGATGCTGAGGTGGAGAGGCTGACCTGTGAGGAGGAGGAGGAGAAGATGTTTGGACGAGGGTCACGCCAACGTAAGGAGGTGGACTACAGTGATTCGCTCACTGAGAAACAGTGGCTTAAGGTAATTCTGCTCTTAAGTACAGTACAACTATAGGAACTACAATGAAAAGGAAGACCAAATTGATTATTTTCTAATGTGTATGTTGTAAAATACC
The DNA here is from genome assembly GCF_026225935.1 of Boleophthalmus pectinirostris. Lineage (NCBI taxonomy): Eukaryota > Metazoa > Chordata > Actinopteri > Gobiiformes > Gobiidae > Boleophthalmus > Boleophthalmus pectinirostris. Next base: position 21,025,838 of record NW_026571115.1, on the reverse strand, counting down.
AATTCCTGGAAAAAGGATGCATGTACTTAATTGCGTCATGTGAAGTACTAAATTGCTGGGTTAAAACATTTTATGATTAAAAGGCAAAGGATTTAAGAACATGAGCCCTAAGTATATGCATCTCCACAGGCCATAGAAGATGGCAACCTGGAGGACCTTGAAGAAGAGGTGCGTCACAAAAAGACCACAAGGAAGCGCAAGAGGGACCGGGATGACTGCATGTCCACCCCCAGCAGCTCTGGCCGGGGGAGGGACAAGGATGACGATGGCAAGAAGGCCAAGAAACGTGGCCGCCCTCCAGCTGAGAAACTGTCCCCTAACCCACCCTCTCTCACAAAGAAGATGAAGAAGATTGTGGACGCTGTGATCAAGTATAAGGATGGGTGAGTAGAATAAATAATCTAAGTATTTCTCAATCACAATTTTCAAATAGATTTTTGCTCTCAGTAAAAACAAACATGACTTTGAAGCTGAAGGTTAAGTAACATGGACAATGTCGTCCCTTTTTAGCACAGAAAAAAATACATAAACTAAAAAATCGCAATCCATATGCTGTTTACTGTTTTAGGATTGACTTGAATAGCCCCATGTCGATTTTACACGGTCCTAACTTGTTGTGTCTGGTACTTTTGTACAAAAACAAGTTGATCCAAGCCTTACATGGGTTTTGACAAAATAGTCAAAATCAGTATAGTAACTGATGGCAAAAAACTGCTTAGCCCTTCATGTATTTAACTTAGTGTTAATTATGCTTGCAGTAATGGCCGACAGCTAAGTGAGGTCTTCATCCAGCTTCCCTCTCGAAAGGAACTCCCCGAGTACTATGAGCTCATACGCAAACCTGTGGACTTCAGAAAGATTAAGGTACACATACATTCAAACAATTGCAATGTTTTTATTTAAAAAGAAAGGCAATAGAAATGTTAGTCTTTTGAAATAACACTGTTTATGCATAAGTTGGTTTTATTTTTGAGAAGACATTGTGTCATAATTGAAGTGGATAATATAATTGATAGTATAATGGTATACAACCCTTTTGGCATAACATTAGTGCATTAATTCAACTCAAGGCGATGTCTATGGGTAATCAACACCTTCTCAGTTTCAACAATCATGAAGTCAACTTGTTCACTGGGTTGTTTAAATTACAGTAACTCAAGTCAAATCTATTGTTATTCTCTAGGAGAGGATCCGTAGTCACAAATATCGCGGCCTCAACGACCTGGAGAAGGATGTAATGCTGCTGTGTCAAAATGCACAAACATTTAACCTGGAGGGCTCTCTGGTTAGTAATCTGCCCTATCATCATGTTTCTGTGTTTAGATCCTGAAAATAATCTAAAGAACTTTGTCTCTGCAATCTTTTTCAGATCTACGAGGACTCCATTGTGCTGCAGTCTGTGTTCACCAGTGTGAGGCAGAAGATCGAGAAGGAGGAGGAGAGTGAAGGAGAAGACAGTGAGGAAGAGGAGGAGGAGATGGATGAAGGCTCAGAGTCTGAATGTGAGAACCACAACTCGCCATTTATACTGATTTAAAAGTTCAGTATTTGGTTTATGACATTGTGTCATTTGTGCCCTCAGCTCGATCGGTGAAGGTGAAGATTAAACTGAGCCGGAAAGAGAAAGGTGACAAAGGGGGCAAAGGTCAAAAGAGGAAAAGCCGAGGGTCTCGGGCCAAACCTGTGGTGAGCGATGACGACAGCGAGGATGAGCAAGAGGAGGTGAGCTCATACATTCTACTCTGCTGATGTAAAGCATTTAACTCATTCTTTGTCAGTAACTGAAAGTGCCCATTTATTTTACACAAAAATATCAAATTAATCCTAAACTTTAACATCACTTAAAATCAGTGAGGGGGATTTCATTATTTTATTTAAGTTATATTTTTTATAGATTGTAAAGTTGTTCCCAATGGGCATATTTGCAGTTCTGATCAAATCCAAATGCCATACTACTATCTGAAACTGTTCCTCTCTGCCTTTTTATATAATAAGTTCATATGTGTGTGTTGTTTACAGGATCGCTCTGGCAGCGGCAGTGAGGACGACTGAGCTCTCTTACTCAACGCCCACCCCCTTGCCCTTTTGACTGTGATTTATATATTCTTCTTAGAAATGGCAGGTCTTAGTTTTACCTAGAAGAGCTCATTTTTAGTAAGACTGTTCTCATTAAATATAGCATTAATCAAACCCCATTAAACTTAAGATATGAAGCACCCATTCCCATATTTAATGCATTGTCCTGTATGAATTGTAGTGTCTTTTGTTTAAATGGATCATGTTGGAGCCTATTGTAGACTGATCAAGGGTTTAAAAAAAAAAAAATCTTTTTTTTAAAGTGATATTAATTTTCCTTGTATTTGGGACCAGGAGTACTTTTCTGAATGCATGTTTGTCTGGATGTGTCTTCACTAGCCTCTCTTAATTTAAAAAAAAAAAAAAAAAACATTCTCAGCGGGTCTCGGCTAGTCCCACCAGCAGACCCCCTCCTCTTCAGGTTTGTAAATGGGGAGGGAGGGATAAAGCCGTTGCCTGTGTTGCTGTCACTGGACTCAAATTTCACAATAAAGGCATCTCATAATAAAATTTGGACTGGACTCATTGGTTGCAATTACACAATTGTACACTAGATGGCATCACTGCAATGTTGTTACACCTTTAGGCAGTTTCCTCATGAAACCCAACATCACCCTGGTCGTACATAATGTATGGCTTATCTGTCTCATCTGGGTCGACAACATGTTTACATTCATCAGCTTTAAGAACGTTAAAAGGCTCATGCATAAACAGTCCAACCAACACTTCTGTCTTTTGAGGGCACCACCAGATGTTTCCTGATACTGTATCAGTTTTTAAAACTGCCAAAAACTAAATTATGTAAAATATTATTCATAATGATCAAAACTGAAAAAGAAATCATTGACTAAGGTTTTTTGTACTGTGATCGAGGGCACTTGCTACAATATTTGTCTGCCTGTATATCCTTTGAGCTTTGTTTAGTATTAACTTTTGCCAGACTGTATCAAAGTGTTTACCACTCACAAGATCGTCTCATTCTGAAATACTATTACCTCAGAGCAGTGTGTGCCTCCAAAATCTACTTGTCATGGAGTAAAGGTCCCCATGGTCCTCTAATGCTCCTAATCACTCCACTTTTGTCCACATGACCAGGCTTCCACCAGGTTGTATGTGACCTCTTCTTTGATTAATCATTGCTAAAATGGTTCTTCGAAAAACTAGATTTCCATGGTCAAAAACATGACCATCTGATGTTATACAATTTCCGTGTTTGTGTTTGTTATTAACTTATGGCTTTATCCTAGTTTACAGAGTGTCACTCACACAGCTTACAGTGTATACAGCAGAACTCCCCTTGACTCTTGACACTATGAATCTGACCTTGTCCTGTGCACATAACAGAGCAGTCCAGTGGCAGTGTGTGCAGGGTCACAACAGTTTTGAATATTGTGCAGTCAACACTGTGGTATGCGCTTTAAAGGTGCACTGTGTAACTTTTCTGGTAGAAGGCTGATCATCTCTCCATGGATAAACATATTTATCTTCATGGAGACAAGCAAGTGACACTATCATGCCATGTTATATGTCAGAATTATGGAGAGGCAACCCACTCAAAGCCAAAATATGTGTTTTTTCTTTATCATGAAAAACACCTTTAATTAACTGAATACAAGCTTGATAAATGTAATATACAGTGGAACATTTTAGGCGAAGCAATAATATTTTCAGTCAGTGCTGGGCCCCTGGAAAATTTGTATTTGACAAGGCAGAAGGGGAAGCACTGTCTATGATTGGCTTGTTTGTGACTGACAATATCTTTGCTGATTGGTCAGCCCAATGCTTTTCTCAGCCATTTCCAGCAAATGCCGAACCTTAACCTGACACAGGCCCACAGCAAGGCAGGACCAACACAGCCAATCAGCAGCCATGCTTCCCCTGCCACCCTGCCCAAAATAAATTGGCAGAGTGCATGTCCACATGTCTTGAAAATATGTAGAAAGCTTCTGAAATCAGTTGGGGTGACTGTTATTTTGATGGTAAATCATCTTTACAGCAGGCCAGATGGATGGTGTTGTCTCAGCTGTTAGCTAGATATATGCATTTTGCACTTAGACCCAACAGGTACCCCAGAAGGAGGAGGTTGTCAGCAATGAAATTAAGGGAGAATATGAGAGACATTTTATTTGTGGTGAAGAGGAGGAGATGGAGGGGCTGAGGATGCTGATTCTGCAATAAAGCTGGAGAAAAAAGGGTTGTCATTTAATTTAAAGATTGAAGGGAGAGCATAAATGTATATGACTTGATTTCAAGGAGACTGGTTAGGGCTAGAGTATTAGGCAGGGCAAGGCAAGTGTATTTGTGTATTTGTACACAAAGTCATCCAAAGTGCAAAGAAATACATTAAAATCACAATAAACACACGATTCAAATCTGGGACCTTCCTGTTGTGAGAGGAAGGTGCTACACCACCTCACGTTGTGCTTAAGCATTTTGTTTTTTGTATTTTCATTTGTATATTTTTGCCTTAGAAGGATAAATAAACAGTGTTATGGTAAACTGGCACAAGTCAGTGTGTGTAGTTATCTTTTATTGTTATTATGACCAACAGATTTCAAAAAATGGACAGATCTGAGTGTGAGTCAGTTGTTTTTGTTTTGAGTAGTTCTCCATTCAAACATTGTTCTCCCCTTTGCCACATGTTGCAAAGACAGTCTATGAGAGGAGTGTGGGGTAATAACAGATACTTTGGAACCCCTAGAAGTTCGAGGAAATTTTCACAGCGGTGTTGTGTTTCAGAGCAGGGGCTGGACCTTCTTGGAAAGCAGGGGGCAGAGGAGGGGGTAGCCCTCTTCACGTTTGGGGCCATACCACATACCACAGCTGCTCATGCCAAAATATACAACTGTAGGCTCCAGCCATTCTACTCGGCCCACATAATGTAATGCTTCTGAAAATACACAAAAAGATATAGGCTAAATATGATGTCTAACTAAGGGACTTTTTACTTAAATGTTTGCATACAAAGACAATGGTACAACTCATTTTGCCCTTGTAGGAAATTCTAAAAAAAACCCAAAAAACCAAAAAAAAAAACAATAAGGCAATAGCATGTCACTGCTCTGTGAAGCTAGTGTAATAGTAATAATTAATACTGACACCAGGCCAAAGTGATTCTATAATAAATAGACTTTTTATTTATGTACAACAGAACAAAAGCTAAAACAACATAAGTAACAAATATTTACAATTATCCACATCATATGTACATACGCATTATGGACGCAATCTATGTACAGCTGCACACGCCCTCCCATAGGTTTCCCTTTTTAGACATATTTACATGACCTCACTTTGTAACTGTTTCTAGTCCATCTAAAATCCCACTGTAAACAGACCTAAACATTTTCAACCTTAGGACAAGGCACACATCAGTCAGGCATTTAAAGTGAAATATTTGTTATTCTATATTATGCTGTGTTAGAGCCACTGTTAACATGTGGCTTAAGTTATGGGGGAATGCACAGGTAGGTCCGGCCCTTCACCAAGATGTAAATAATGTCCACGTGAACCACACAGAAGGCAGCCATTACTCACATATGGGCCCATCAAAGCACCCGTGATGAACAGGAATGTGGTCGTCCTCCTGAGAGGAATAAGGCAGGAAAGATTTCCTCTAACTAGTCCTGAGAAAGTGCAGTTTCACTTTAAAAACACAGAGGGGGGTCATGGAAGAGTGCAGTGACAAGGCACAAACAAGTGTGGCTCAACAGTGGCTTAGGTCCCTTTTTTTGAGAATACATGAGGCAAAGGCTGCTTTCATATCACAAACTTATACACACATGGTGAGGTCACTATGGTGAAAGTAATGAGTTAGCAATAATTAGAGTGGACATTCATTTGTTTTTAGTTCAAAAATAGAATTAGATGTGATGTTTTTTACAAAAGACTATATTTTTTCAAGTTACTTGAGTAACTGTAGATTTACCCCAACTTAAAATCGTAAAAATAATCTTCTAAACTTGGGATAATTTCTTGACCCTTTTAGGGTGACATATGAAAAAGAACCTCATCACATCTTCTGATGGGTTAGCTAAATGGAGATTATAGATTGTCGATGAAGCTTGTACTCCTGATATCTAACCCTGGCTGTCCACTGAGTGCTATATCTTTACACTATGTGAGGTAGACGTCTTCAGTTTTCAGTGAAGGCTGGATTGTCTGCTTCTTCATTCAAGTCAACTATTTGTCTCTGAAACAAACACAAAAGATTAAATCTGTTAAACTAGTCTTTACACTGTTCCAGTGTTGTACTTTTAGAGCCAATCCTTACTTTTGGATATATGTAACCAGCATCAAAACTGCTGCTCCTCCAGATGCGCACCTGGTCCTCGGTTGTCTTCTGGTACACTGGGTTGTCAAAGTGAATCGTGTTGGTGTTCTTAAGTCGATAGTTTCTCCACAGCAGCAATCCACCAACAATCACCATACAGACGATGACTAAAGAGACACAAGTCACATTAAGAGAAACATTTTGGAATGGACCTTTACAGTGACATCAGGACTAAACCAGATCTAGAACACCATAGAACTATGCTAGACCGTGATAGAAGGCAGAGGTAATACACTAAACTTACTTCTGAGCACTACCAGAAAAAAATATCCATACATCATTAGAAGAACACATATCAGTGTGTGAACCATTGCTCTAAAATCTTTAGCAAAGTCAAAGGCACTCACCTAAAGGCAGAGTGATGTACAGAGCGATGGGGGTACTTGAGGCTGTACTGGGTATAGCTCCAACGACATGTCTGGAGTCTGAGGGGAAAGTAAACAAAACATTGATATGGTACTAAAACAGCTCCTGTGTATGCTGACCGAGAGCAATGTACACTGGGGCTCAGGGTCTATTCATGAATTTAGAGGCCCCACAAGGTAGTTCAGGTTTATTGACAGCGAGTAGGGAGGTAGCAGCCCAAACAGAAAAGGGGTCATGACAACGTATGGGTCATGACGTCTATTATGATTCTAAAACGTAGAGTCAACATGCTGAAACAACATGTTTTCAGTTTGCAAAGTCTAATAACACTGTGCAGGTCTGTTTACATGGTGACACAAAAATCCAAGCTGTCTTTGATTGTTAGACCAAACAAAATCACTTGCCGGTAATTAAAAAAAGTTTTATCTTTGATTTTGTGAGTTGTTTTTAAATAAGAGTTTTATTCATGTACGGTAATTCCTTTAAAATAAAGTAATTTTGCAATCATATTTTCTATCTATCATTTGTTATTTGTTTTGGTATTCACAATAAAAGGGTTACCTGAGGTAGTGACTGGAACCTGGGAGGTGGTCTGGGCTCTGGGAGGCACAGTAGTGGAAGTCACAGCTTTAGGTCGGGGGGTGCTGGGTGCAGCAGTCATCTTCACGGTGGGTTTAGTGGTGCTTGGAGCTGGGTGGGTCACAGGTGTGGGGGGAGGTGTGGTCACTGGTTTATGGACCACTACAGGGGCCTGGGTGGTGGTGGGGATCAGGGGCTTAGCTGTGGTTGTGGGTGTGGTGGGGGGCTGCACAATCTCGGGCCTGGTGGTGACAGGACGGGCAGGTGTGGGGACGACTGGAGAGGAGCCAACAGTGAACATTAGCTATCATTTGACAAAACCCCTGTAATATGCTTTATTCAAGCAGCTTGAATATTGCATATTGTTGAGCATTAATAGGCTTCATAACAAAAGGGACAGTGTAGTCCTTCATTCATCTATTTGTCCATCCAGAAGCCATTTTCAATTTATGTTACAGGCTTAAAGCACTGAAAACTTAGTTAACTCAGGACAGCATAAAATCCCAGGGCTTCAAGACAGTTACATCAGTTGAAAATGGCTTCTGGATGGAAGCCAATACATCTTGATCACAAAAACAGAGTCCACATGAACACAGATGAAACTTTCTTTACACATAAAAGGTTCACATACCAGGAACACATCTCCTCATGTCTCGGGCGAGCGTCATGTTGTCAGGACACACACAGGTGTATCGTGGGGGGTGTCTCCCCACCTGAGGGGCTGCCAGACACATGAACTCACAGCCACCGTTGGACACTTGGCACCAGTCTCTGCCTACAATAATACAACACAACATTCTTTTACAGGCTATAATAACATCCTTAGTATTGATTACAGTTCAAGAAACAAATATAGGCTAGTATTGGAACAGTATATGAACACAACAGTCTCCTACCAGCAGGCTGCTTGAGGTTATGGTACAAAATAATGTCCTCGGGTGATGAGAGGTGTTCGGCCACTGGTCGTATGTCCTCTCCGGTCAGTCTGTTTGCACTTAGGATGGCATTGTTACTGACGTCAGTCCAAAATACTCTCTCCTGTAAATTACACAACAGCATTAGAGCTTGTTTTATAAAGCATTAACATATTACCATCAAATTACAGACAGTATTTAACCAATCGTTACCAATAAATCATTTGGGATGTTTGGATGTGGGCTGAGAATAATCTAGTTTATAATGCTGTATACATACCTCAAACACAGTCAGTCCCAGTGGGTGAGCCAGCTGCTCTTCGTCAATAATAAGGGTGCGCCGCCCCCCGCCTTGCACATCGATACTGGAGAGAGTGTGTAACTTGGAGTCCACCCAGTACAGCCGCTGGTTCAACAGGTCTGTGGGAGCAGGGGTGGAGGTCAGACGAAAGGATCCATTATCACAAAGGATGGAGGAAAGCCAAGTGTTTACCCAGAGTGATGCCATTGGGCCACTCGATGTTGTCAGTGACCAGAGCAGTGCGGTCCACTCCATTCAGTCCACCCTTCTCAATCTTAGCAGGGTTACCCCAGTCTGTCCAGTACAGGAAGCTGAGAAGAAACATTGTTATTTTTAATGAACAATACACATATCTTATGTTATAGATGATAAAAAAGTGCATTCTATGCTAAATTGACTTTTTGAGCAAGGTAAGGTAAACACCATTCTGTATATATTACTTTTGAACCTAATAAAATGGTGTTTTTTTATCCTCAAGATTAGCATCATCATTAGCAGCTCTCTGTGTTTCTGAAGAGGTTACAATGACTTTAAAACTTACTTGCTGTGAGGGTCAACCACAATGGCCCGGGGCTTGGACAGTCCTTGGTAAAAGAGAGTTTTTCGGCGTGTCCCATCAGCGGTTACTACAGAGATAGTGCTGCGGATGCTGTCAGTCCAGTACAGGTTCCTGTGGATCCAGTCAAAGGCGATTCCCTCGGGAGCCTCAATGTCAGTACTGATGAGTATGTTATGACTTGAGGGGTTCTCAGCCAAATCCATCTGAGCTCTAGAGAGAAACCACAATTTAAAAGAAAATAAAAGATCATTTATACTACTTCATTGTTGTGTTGAATAAACTACCTGTAGATCTTCTTTTGAGAGATGTCAGACCAGTATATGTCCTTGGTGGCCATATTCATGTCCAGAGCCACTGCGTTTTTCAGTCGGGGGATGACTCTAGTGTACTCACTCTTGTCCAGGGTCATTTTCCTGACCTCATGACGGTTGGTAAAGAACAGGTAAGCTATAGTACCTGCAGGATAAGAAAAATAAATCATGCATTGACTTTAAAATAAAATAAAATAAAATAAGTTTAAAATGTATAATATGTTTAAATATGGAACATCCATTCATTTAAAATTTTTACTTTTTTCCAAAAATACAAGTCACTTTGTACTCAGAAGATTACATTTACCAATAGCTTTGCAGGCTTTGGTGGCAGGGTCGACTTGATATCCCTCCTCACACTGGCATTTGTAACTGCCAATCTGATTTATGCAGATCTGACTGCAGGTGTCTGGATTGGCACACTCATCGATGTCTGATTAAACAAAGCAAAAACATTACTTTAAAACCAGTGTAATTTATTGAAAGTAAATAATTTGCAAATAATCAACTCTGTGACCTGAGTGAGAGTGAGTAAATAAAACATGCAATAAGATCAAGGTTCCAAACTATCGAAAAAACATTTGATTAAACTCAGTTACCTTCACATCTCTTTCTATCAACCAGATAGAACCCGGATGGGCAAAGGCACTCATATCCAATCTTAAGGTCATTACAGATGTGTGAGCAGCCGCCATTGCTGAAGAGACACTCATTTTTGCCTGCAGTGAAGAGAGGTGAGTAAGTGTTTTGTTTGTTTTTCTGTTTGTTGACAGACTTGAGACACAGAGGTTATAATTAAGTATAAGAGATTGAGCTGTACTTACCACATTCTCTGAGCGGCTCATCGGACCAATCCCTGCAGTCCCTCTTCCTGTCACACACTTTGTCCATTTGGATGCACTCCCCACTACGACATCTGAACTTTTGAGGGCCCTCGCACTGTGTCACTGAGGGTGAGAAACCAAATATTACAGCAGGTAAGGAGGGAGGTGGGAAAGATATCATGTGTAATTTGGCATCCCTAGTCAATGTTTAATAATAAAAAACAAAGCTAATTTACAAAATGAATTGTCAGGCTCACAACATAAATTATGTTTTGCGATTTCACTGTGTAATGAGTTTTAAAAATTTAGCATTCTGTTGCATTTTCATTATGTTCCCATTTTCCTGTGTTAATAAACATATTTAACTTTAAGTAAAAGGGATGAAATGCGGTGCTTGTTTTCTGTCCAAGAACAATGACACTATTAAACTATTATATTCAGGGACACTGTACCATTGACACAGCCCAGCTCATCGCTCATGTCCTGACAGTCGTACTGGTGGTTGCACTGGTGGCTCCCGTGGATACAAGTCCCATCTCCACATTCAAACTCATCAGGACGGCAAGTCGTGCGAGCTACAAAAAAAAACCAGCTCAAATGTAATAGAAAAATATTTACTTTTCAAATTATGAGCTAAAAATAAGATAGTAGTTGGAGGAAATAGAGCAGCCATGTCTTTCTTTACCAACTGGGTTCATATAAGGTAAATATTTGATAAAGGTATCAATATTAGTTTTAGTCAATTTACCCAACTAGTCAATTAGAATCTATATTCTACGCCAATATGATATCACACATCAGTTGATTTGATAGTTTATGGTTAAGGGACCACATTTTATTGGCTAACTAATAGTAAAAGGCTAAGGTCAACAGGTCGAATTTTAAGTATTCAGCCACTGATGATGTTTGTCCCATTAAAACAGTTCATTAACATTGTTAATACAGCAGTAGATGATTTAGTACCTACTAAGAACCACTAACTACCAATTACCACTTAATTATCAAATAATATGTGAAGCCTAAACTAGGTTACTTACCACAGTTCGCTTCATCGGATCTGTCCATGCAGTCCACCCCTCCATCACACTTCCAGTTGCTGTGGATGCACTCGCCACTGCCACACTTGAACTCTAGAGCGGAGCAGCTCTTGGCCGCCACAGTGGTCCGGGACCCGCAATTAGAGGGCCACTCGTCAGACCCATCGCTGCAATCCAAATCCCCGTCACAGGCCCATAAGCGGGGGATACAGGCCGAGCTGTTACACCTGAAGCTAGCGGAGCTACAGGTGATCGGGGGGCATGACGCCTCATCACTGCCATCCTCACAGTCCGACTCTTCATCACACACAAACGAAGAGGAGACACACTGGCCTGTCCCGCACCTGAACTCTGAGTCTGTGCACTGTTTGGGAGCTGAGGGGAAATGAACAAAGGGGTACATACATGAGACCATGCCCCCTTCCTTTTTTCATTTATTTGTTGAGTTTATCAGTGATGTTGGCGTACCACAACTCTCCTCATCTGCTCCGTTCTCACAGTCCGCCTTTCCGTCACATTGCCAGCTCTTTGGGATACACTGGTTCAGTCGGTCTGCGCAGGTGAACTCTGTAGGTCTACACGATTTAGCCACTGCAAACAACACACACAAAACTTAGAACTTAACTATAACTACTTCACAATGCCCTACTGTGGTGCTTTCAAAACACATCCAGGTCATTTAAACATTTGTGTATTGCCTTGAAATGTTAGGGTAAAGTATTTTGACATCATATTTAAAAGTGAAATTACCACAGTTATTAACTAAAAAAATACTTACGATACTTACAGTTACTGAAGCCCATGTATAATGTATTTAACTATTGTAATACCCCAGTCAAATGCTCCATTTCTACAGCCTTTGTTCATTCTTGTGAATACTAGAGGAGGAGTACACTGGGTGACACTTACAGCAGGTGCCAGGGAGCTCGTCTGTGCCGTCACCACAGTCGTCTGTTCCATCACAAACCCATCTGGCCGTAATGCATTTCCCATTGCCACATTGGAACTGTCTCGTCCCACAGGTAATGAAAGCACCTGTTTAAAAACAGTCAACATTAAAATTACTTTTACTTATAGAAGTAAGATAATTTAGCAGTTTTTCCAAAAAGGGAAATAATTATGATATACATTTTTGCCCTTAAAGCTTTGCTATGAAGAAGAATAATTTGCATATTTGCATACATTAACTAGTTATTCATTGCACGTGGGGCACCTGTTAGAATCAAAGTAGCTATCCAATCCCTCTTCAAAACCAGAATGCCACTCCCTTGCCGTTATCGCAGTTGCTATTAGTGCAAGATAAATTGTATGCAACTGAAACTCCCAACTAAATACATATTTTTTTAAAGTTATCATTATCAACATCAGTCAAAAGTGAAACTAGGTTTCTGCAACTGCCAACATCAACCCACTTTGATATGACATTTAAGTAGGTTTACACAGCATGCTCATGTTGCTACTTGTTGAAACAGGGCAGAGTATAGTTAAGTCAAACACGCCTCCTGGCTGCACCTATAGCACGGCTTCTGGTTATCGTCATTTGTCTATACGCATCATCACTGTTCAAATACATAATATTTATGACAATCTTCCCTTCCCCCAATGTTACCCTCACAACACTACTAAAGCTGCATTAGGCTGTGCTTAAGAGGGCATGCTCCCTGAAGACTCCCTCAGGAGACCACCTGTTTGTGATGGGCATTAAGACACTAACGCACCCAAACAGCAGCATTAAGACAATGGACAACACTTGTGGCTGTCACTGATTGTTTGAAACGGGTGCTTTGACTGATACTGTTGAAGATTATTACAGTAATGTTGTTTATCATAAGAAATACCATGAAAAGGTGGACTGTTTCTATTGGTCTAACCTCTTCTCTTGTACAGAAGATCTGCATGTTTGGATTATGAATGGAGATCACTGCCATAGGTACTGAAATGCTTTATATGGCTTCATGTGACAACAAATAATTTATCATGGGAGTTATTCCTATTAGCAAATACAAGCATTCAAATTCATTCAGTAGACTCATAAATGTAACTGTCAGTACTGTAATTATTGATGTTTTTAATACTCTAAAACAGACTATTTAATATTTTGTTACTTCAGTTTACTGCCCCCTTAACAGTAAAACGGTGGATGACAGTACAAGTGTCCCAAAAACATCTGGTTTCCCAGGATTGTGGCTGTCACCTGGACTTGGTTCACGTGGCATATTTACAAAGTGGGCTTAAAGTTCAGCAAACCCCCTGATGGTAGTGTTATTTTTTTGGTCAGTGCACGGGTTATATAAAAAACAAGACATGTTTGACTATTAAATTATTCTCTGTTCAATAAAATGCAATATTATGATGCTTTGATATTGCTAATCTTAATAGTCTCTTACAAATTGTGTCTGAAGCCTAAATCGAATGGGTTTAACCAAACTGCACATTTGATCATACTGTAGTAGTACACTTGTTGTGGCCTCCTTAATCCCTAAATGAACTAATTAGTAAATACTGTAAATTAAAAAAACGTACATAACACAAAGACAACAGTTTCAGATAGGCTGAAACAAAGAGTGTTTTCATTTGTAGTTGTAGGTTTGACCATGGCCTTGGAGCCTCAGAAACAATACATAGCATTCTTCCGTCGCGGCTGAAAGGTGGATTGGTTTGAGCCAGTTCGGACAAGCTTCACCATAAAAGCACATTTGCTTGAACCATACAGTAGAGCGGTCTGAAGCTCTCCCCATATGTTTATAGTATAAAGCCCCTCCCTTTTACTAGAGCGCGGGGTATTTCAGGTAAAAGGAGCAGATCAGTTCCATAATCCAAAAAGCAATCTAACACTTATCGGACTATGCGATATCCAGATTCTTTGGCTATTCCATCAGGGTGGGATTCCACGCAGTTGGCTGATGCAATGTAATAAATTGTGCCATTTTTCCTGATCATGTGCCCAGAATGGTTTTGTGAGTTGCTATTGGCGCGTATCATTGCATCATGAATAACAGCACCGAAAAACCGGCTTTTCTCTCACTCGACTGGAAACCGTATTCTGGCGCTCCTTGAAACCCATTGGCTACTATGAGCGCCACTGTATCCAAACTATGCCGCTCCATTCACACACCAGCCTGAACAAAACACACCAAATGCACTCGAATGAATAATGCAAACTTTATGATGGAATGTGATCTTTTTTTTCCGATTACACATTTTCTTCTTTGAAAGCAAAGAGGGGAGAGGGGGAAAAGAGATTTGACCTACATTTCGAGGAATATCTGTGCCCTCCCCCATCATCATGCATCCGGTACAGTCACCGGAGTGGGCAATTTAAACTACCCCGTGCTGTAATTGGCTCCATTGGCTAATGCAAACGTGAGAAAGTTTACTTTTGGGAAAAAGCGCCAAATTGATTCCCAAACGCATCGTATTTAATTAATGATGGATTTGTAATTTTTCTCATTAACAAAAAGACAAATATAGCCTATATGAATTCTTAAACTACTTACTTGTTTGATAAATGGTGAAGATGAGGAAAACGACGTATGCGTAAAGCAGTCGTCCCATGTCTCCAAACGCGCGGTTGGTTGAACTATGCGCGTCTATTCTTCTGCCCAATGTGACAGTGGATGCGTGCCTGTGAGTGATGCTACTGCTTGTCACTCAAATACAGGGACCCTAATGACTGAATGAAGTAAGTGCTGGGAATATTATTCCTATTTCAGGTCCCGTTGGTTCGGTAATTAGATGGTCCAGTTGATGCTCAGGGCCGGGATGCTCCACACACTGTTCTGTTTGGCAACAACATCAGACCCATTTCAATGTGGTCCAGGGTGGGTGGGACCTGCAGGGGCCCCTGAGAGAGAGGCGGAGCCTGTAGTGGTGTGATTTCTGAGGCACACAGTCCCAAAAATCCGGGGCGGGGTCACGTGCCACGGATTCTACTACGAGTGCGTTAACCCTTTACGCCTGCAAGCACCCTGTAGGAACTGAATGTATGTAGAGTGCTGCTGTATTTGTGTACATTAGCCTCACGGCGGGGCCTGACACTTTCAAGAATTTGACCTCACCATCGCAGCTCGGGGCCCAGTGTGCGTTAGAGAAGAATGCTCATATTTTATACATCATTTATACAGGCCGTGTCAACAGATGTGAAGGCAGACTATATCTACACCCATCAAATGTTACCATTTTGAGATGGGCAAAGGTGCATATAAACATAAATATATTATGGGGAAAACAAGTAGCCTATATGATTCTTTATTAGATTAATAAGGTCTCATTGCTTTTTCAACAAGCCATAACACCAATGAATTATGTCAGTTTATGTAATAGGCTACTAACCATAAGAATAAAACTGTGTGTAGTTATACATGGAATTCCTAACTTTGCAACTGCAGGGGCTGCCCATTTTGTTCTATATTCATTAGCCTAAACCTTAAGGCATAATTTATGTTATGTTTATGTAACATTTTTGCCCTGAAAATGACACAAGCTAGTTTCAACCCATCCCTGCCAGTTCTGGATATAGGTCTAAAACAAATCTGTTTAAATCAGTAAACAGTGCTACATGTCTGAAGTCCACACTTTGTCCCTATTTGAGAGATCACAACTGTGCACTAGATTGACAGTCATTACATGACCACGTAATAAAATAAACAATAAAACTACAGTGAAGAAGAACCTACACTATAGGTTAAAAGGGAAGTGTGATAAATATAGCAACAAACTATAAAATAATAAAGGTTTATGTTTACTCACAATGACTTCCGCTGACCCATCTGTCATAAAAACAGTACGGTCCAAAGTCTGTGGCCCTCATAGGTCCATGTAGTTTACAGCAGAGCAGCACCAGATAAAATGTCTAAAGAGATAAAACATCTAAACAATCTTGAACCATCATGAAGAAGACAACAGCATTAATGAACCAAAATGACACAATACTTTTTTTTCACTTACAACTATAGAGGAACAGAGAGGAGACAAATTATTTTATAAGATTAAACAATTATTAACATCCTATAGAACTTGGCCCATTTCCACATTCTCTTACATCTGTAGCCGTATGAAATGTTAGGGCAAACTGTGAAAGCTGGTACACTGGGGTATTCTCAGTATATCTCAATATCTTCTCAGTTATATGTAAGTAGTCCGAATATTACCACTGTATTCTTTTTATCAGGCCTCATCCTGAACCGGCCCACCTCTGTGCACTGTGGGCTGGGGTCCGCTTAATCCAAACTGACAAGGAATTTTCAGGCCTCTGCAGAAGTGGGTGAGCTGCCCTGGAGATGCCCCACCGCTAACAGTCACATGTAGGCCAGGCTAGGAACAAAAGGACAGAGATCACATTGGGCGTAGAGGTGGGAGAAATATTTAAAAAAAAAAATTATAACATCCCAGTTGTTACTGTGGAGAGTATATTGCCTATAGTTACAGTAGTATAAAATGCCCATAAAAAGAGATTGAAATGTTTAGTGTAATCTCCCAAACAAGGACATAAAGTGATATTTCTGTACTGTGGCTAACTTTATGGTCCAGTCAAGGTTTGCACTTCACTTTAACCACAACCAAGACAGTTACAGGCGCCTTTTAGCACATTCCTGATGCAATTGTGAAAATGTCATCTGAATATAGAGATGATGTAAAAAATACTGAAAGATACATTTTTGTCAGTATCACCTATCCCTAATTGGGTAGCTGGATTTTTTACATGGATCACTAAGATACTCAGTCGTTGTTGTTTTTTTTTTGGGGGGGGGGGTTGATGTCCTTACTGTAACTGACGGGATATGTGATTTGTCATACTCAAGGATAGTCACACCGCAACACATGATCAGACCGATTTCGTAGTTGAAACTTGTCTCTGGGCTACAAGTAATGCCTATTTGGGAAATAAACATAGGGGATACTGAAATGACAAGTTATACCATCTTTATATTCCATAATAACTCAATACATACCTATGAAAAATTTTAATCCACTTTGATAATGTTGGACATCACTAATTTGTTTTTTTACTGTATTTATGACTGGTCCTCTTATTACTTATTTTACTTATTAAGTCTCACATCTAGCTATATGTTGTCTTATTTCTAATTTCTACTGTTTTTCTATCTGTTCCTAAGCTGAATAAAACATTGCACAAGATCCAACCTGGCTGCTGTCCCATGCAAACTGTTAATGGTCCAGCTCAGAAGAGGAAACCAGTGCATATAAGGTCAAGTTCTGAGCAAACCACACCCCCTCTCCTCCCATACTGCTACACACACCACAGCAAATATTTCAGGTTGTTCCACTTTCTACCCGCCACAGCCCATTCACATTAAACAAATTCACTTTTGGCAGAAGGACTTCAATTTGTCACCCCCCCTTAGTTTTCCCTTGAAGGTCAAATCAGGTTCTCCCAGAAAGAACAGATGCAGAGTAGCTCCTCCCACCAAAGGAGATTGGATCGCGGGGATGTGGCTGTGTGGGCTGCGGCCAAGAGCACAAAGAAAAGACTTGTGTTGCTTGCACATAACTTTGTAGTGATGATCTATGACAGTAGAGTGCATGGATATGGTCTGCCTGCTGTCTGTTTGTGTAATGTAATGCATATGGAATGGATTTTTCTCAGAATTAAAATAGAGATGAATCAGGCCAGAGAGTGGATACAATAACTTAAGACTATTGATTGTCATTTTGGGAGCCATGAAATGTATTTTTAAATGTTATGCATTGCAGCTGTGTATTGTAATTAATGCTCTAATATATTTCAATTGCTTATATGCTGAATCAAAACAGAAACAAAACATTATGTAGCTTGCATTAACATTCAAAGAAAGTGCTTCATGTTTCCAAGTGTGCACAAAAGAATGCATATGGTTATTCACTCTAGACATTGTGGATATTTTTTCCACTAACAAGACTGATTAAAAAAAGAAGATTATGTCAGAAAGGGCATCAGGATTTAAAGCAATAAAAAGGCAAACATGCAGGAGTTACATACATGTGAGTTACTGTTGTTCTTATTTTATTCTTTGGTTACACTTAATAAATATATACACCTAAACATAATAAAGCCTTGATGAAGAAAGACATAATTCATAATGAACAAATACTTTACTAATTAATTAATAGCAACAGCAAAGATATAACGTGTGACTGAAACTATGCTACCTAAGCTTTAAGTGTACAATCTTATGACTTAAAGTGCCAGACCCTGAGGTAGGCCTATAGGAGTAGAAGTGATCTGTGATTGTAGAAATGTAAACCAACATTTTAACAGAGAAATAGAAGGTCTATGGGGAGAGATACCTTTTCGTTCTTTAGCCCACACCCATGTTTACTCAGGTGGGTTTCTGAAGATAATACAACAAGGGCCCCGAGATGTTCAAGAGTCAGTCACGTGAGGAAGGGTCACGGTCAGAATCCTGTGAGATAGGAAAAGATTACAGACACCAAATCAGGTCACTTCAAATAGACCACATTATTACTGTAAAGTGTGATTCATATTAGTGCAAATATTCTTCCTCATCCTTCACTGAACAGCTGCAAAAATAAACAAAACACAGTGACAGGGGCACATAATGGGCAATATAGACATAATGTGCAAACACAAACACCTAATTCCAAGAGTAAAATGTATCTCTGATCTTCAGCCTTGCAATAGTCTAGTCTGCAAATGAGAATCTTAAGCAAAATCTGCAATCACCTGAAATCAAGTAGCATTGTGGTGATTACTTCATTAGTCTATTTCATTTAAAAAGCCACGTTTCATACTTATTTCCTAATCATCCACCTGGAGTAGTGTTTTGTTTTAAAGGTGCACTGTGAAACTTTTCTGGTGACAGTCACGTTTCTGCCCACAGAAATGTTTTGCCTAAAATGATTAATTAGCAGGTGATGGCACTAGGCCTGCTAGGTATGTGGAGAGGTGAGCAGCAGTAAGATTGCATGTTTTTGTGCATGTTTAAATCTAGAGCCCACAACAGTTGCTGTCAGGTGATAATAGTGCTCTTCTGTGTTTCTTAAGTCTGGACAGCTTCAAGTTCATCATCTTTTAAAGTCTTACATTGCCGACACTAAATCATCTGAACTAAAAAGCAGAGGTGGGGACTTGCAAATCGTGACTTGAACTCAAGTCAGACTTGAGTCACTATTTTTAAGACTTGACACTTAACTTGATAAAATGGACTAAGACTTGGGACTCGACTTGGACTTGAAGGTCAGTGACTTGGGACTCGACTTGGACTTGAGGCCTGTGACTTGAGAAAACTTGAGAAGCGCTTTTAAATCTGAATTCTTTCTATTCTGACTGTAATCATTCACTCTAAGATCTTGTCAAGACATATAAAAAGGAAAAAATTGCATTTCTTATAATCTCTTATAATACACTCTATAAATACTGATATAAATATACTATGACTATATTAAAAGTCATATAAATTGCAAAAAATATAGACTTGAAATTACTTGAAACTCAAAGCAGACGACTTGGACTTGACTTGGACTTATGAGCCAGTGACTCGAGACTTGACTTGGACTTGCCTGTATTTGACTTGGGACTTGACTCGGACTTGAGGTCAAAGACTTGAGACTTACTTGAGACTTGCAAAACGACGACTTAGTCTCACCTTTGCTAGGTCCTCCAGACTTACACGAAATAAAAACTATGTCAGTGCGCCCTCTGCTGGATGCGGGATAAACTTTCGAGCACTCCGTGAAACAGGAAACCACGTGGTACAGACGGATCCACGGCGACGCTACAGCTGGCATGAAAACACATTACTGTACATCATTTATAATAAAATATAGACGCTTATTATCAGACAAACATGCCCGAGAAAGCGGAATTTAAAATCAACTCGCAGTTTGCGCAAAGATATGACAAATATCGCCAGAAAGAAGAGCTACAGAAGCGTAAGTTTGCAGCCGCTAGCTTACCGTGGCTAATAACACAACGTGGGAACAGCGCAACTTTGGTTAGCATGTAAATCTGGTTGATATATAGTTGCAATCGTGTTTTGCAGTGAAGGATCGTTTCGGAGACAGAGATGAAGACAGTGAATCCTCCTCAGAATCCAGCTCAGACGACAGTGAAGTGGTGAGCAATGACAGTGAATCATCTCATTTAGTCTGTAATTAAAATGTATAAAATCTGTCTATCCACAACAGAATCCCATGTGTTGCCAGAACATATTAGTAGCTAAGCATATTATGGATTGTCATTATCAATTTTGTCTAACCTTAGGAACTTGACCCAGAGCTGGAGAGGGATTTTTATAGAACATTATCACTGCTGAAAAAGAAAGACCCAAAAATCTACGAGAAAGATGTGAAATTTTACTCCGAAGGTAAGTTTGGAGAGCAACATCAAGTATTTTCCTTTTTCCAATTACATGCCTTCCAGGACATTTGTTTAATGTACAATGCCTCTTCTTTAGCTCCATCCACTAGCGATGAAAAACCCTCAACCTCAAAGAAAGCAGTGAAACCTATGTATTTAAAAGATTATGAGCGGAAAGTCATCCTGGAGAGAGAGGGGTGAGTGGTCTGCTCATGTAGCTTATTCGCAGCATTTTTCATCTTACGCATGCTTTTATTACAGCAAATTTGAAGATGATGATGAAAGTGACGAAGAGGAAGCTGTTAAGAGAAATGAGGTATGTTTGTGTGTCTTATGTGTGTTTCAAATGTTTTGAATAACTATAAACTTAAAGATTAAAAATTTATTTAAAGACTTTTTATATTGTCTCTTTCACCACAGAGAGCAGCTTCTCCAAGTTACATTCAAGAACAAAAGGAGCTAAAGGAAAGGTAAGCAGGTAAAGTGTGTTGATATAAGTCTTAAAATCATGATATTAAATGGAAATTTAAAAATTATCCTTAGTTTTCGCAAGTTCATCCAGGACAGTGATAATGAGGAGGAGGCAGGTGAAGATGGCGTCTCAGAGCTGCTGACCAGAAGGATCAAAACACAAGAGGAAAAGGTCTGAATTGCATTTGCACAGAATACCCAGTCTTTAAAAAAACTACACAGTATGCTTATTACTATGATTTGTACGTAGGATAAAGAAGAGGCGGATTATGTGGAGTGGCTGAAAGGCCAAGCCGAGCTCGACGACCAAGAGGAGGTGACGGACATGGTGAGGAACTCAGAAGTTAGTTGTCAATATTGCCAATTTGAAAATGAGAGTGCAAGTGTTCTCAGGTTCTTCAGACACCAGAGTTGAACATTTTCAACTCAGCTTTACAGTACAAATTGTCTGTTTGTAACAAAAACATTTTGTGGTTGTGACAGAAATATTTGCGAGACTACTGGAATGACCCTGAGCTGGATGAGAAGGAGCGTTTCCTCAGAGACTATGTCCTGAACAAGGGTTATCAAGAAGAAGATGAAGATGAGGATCGGTAGGTCCACTAGAAGACTTCAGTGTTTATAAAGAAACCTTACTAACCTGAAACTGTACTGTTGTGGTTAGGATTCCCACATATGATGAGCTGGTCCAGGACGAGGTAGAGGACTCTGAGGAGGAGGGAGAGAGCTTCCTAGAGCGACAGGAAGACTTTGAGAGGAGTTACAACTTTCGTTTTGAAGAGCCTGATTCTCAAGAGATCAAAACATATCCTCGCAACATCGGCACATCTGTGCGCTCAAAAGACGACAGCAGAAAACGCAAGCGAGAGGAGGTGAAGGAGCGCAAGAAGAGGGTACGTGTTAATTTGAATCCTATGCCTTATTGTGGGTGGAAAAGTACTCTTTCATCTATGGAAAAAAGAGTATGCACATAGAAAACTATTCAACAATGCAAATTTTGATTATGAAGACATAATTGTTGGATGTAATGGTTGTGATTACCCTAATATAAGATTCATATTTTAACTAATTATAATTGACAGGAAAAAGAACAGAAGCAAGAGCAGCTGAAGCAGTTGAAGAACCTGAAGCGTAGTGAGATAATGGAGAAGCTGAAGAGGCTACAGGAGCTAACAGGAAATGAACAGCTGGCCTTCAGTGTGGACGACCTGGATGGAGACTTTGATCCTCAAAAACATGACCAGCTCATGCAGGTGCAAATTATGCATATTACTACAAACAGCAACGTTGCTTTGGGATCTCTTATTATTCTTATTATTAACTTCTGTGTTGTCTTTGTGTACCGTTTATCTAAACTTTCCCTTACTATAAATAACATCTGACTTTAATTTGCAGAAAGTGTTCGGAGACGAGTACTATGGGGGAGAGGAAGATGAGAAACCTCAGTTTGATGATGACGAAGAGATTGAGGGTCAGTACAATGCATACATTTTTTATTTTATGTAGATAAAATTAGACTTAAATCTGTCATTTGCAAACCAGAGCATTGGAACTGGGATACATGGACCGGAGAGAGAGGAGAGGATGAAGAGTATGAAGACTATGGTGAAGAGGGGCAGTATGAGCCACACTGTGATGACGAGGGCTTTGTCGTGAGTCACATGTCCACTAATCATCGAAAACATATTTGAGTTTTGTTATTTATAAACTTGTTGCTCTGTAGATGGACGCGGACTATGACCCAAGCCAACACATATCCAAAAAGCAGAAGAAAAAGGAGAGGCAGAAGCTAAAGAGGGAGGACATGCCGCAGATGGGCAAGAAGAAAAAGAAGTCCCACTTTGCAGAAGTTGTCACAAAAAGCAAACCAGTATTTGACCCAAGTATGTCTTACTACTAATGGAAACAAGATGTGATGAAAAGACAAGTATTACAAGTATATTTCTGTTGTAGAGGAGAAGTCCTTTGAACAGTACTTGGATGAGTACTATAAGCTGGACTATGAAGATATTATTGATGACCTTCCATGCAGGTTTCGGTACAGGAACGTAGTGGCAAATGACTTTGGACTGACCACTGATGAGGTGAGAAATACATCAAGTCCATGTTTTGTGATAATTGGCATAAAATATATTCTAAAATTGTTGTTCTCCAACATTTCATACATTTCATTCACTGAAGACTACTAATATGTGTTGCACCTAAACAAGAAAGATTTGGAGCGAGGCAAGGAATTTGAGTTAATGAAAAATGCATTGCTTTAATTCCTACATAACCTTAGCTCTTGCATGGTCCAATGGCAGTGATGAGTATGCAGAGACTGACCTGGTATTGCTGTCCTCTGCTCTGACCAGGACATGATCTCAAATGTTTAATCTTCTCTCTGAGCTTAACCCAGACAGTCCCATTCTGAAAGTGACAGAAGTGTACAATACCTGGTGAAAAATATTTTGCTCTTCATTCAGATTTTGAATGCTAATGACAAGGAGTTGAACCAGTGGTGCTCCCTGAAGAAGACCTGCATGTTTAGGTATGACAGTCTCAGAGAGTCTACATTGTTGAAAGAAATATAACCATAAATACAATTTTGGTCTAACTTCAACGTTGTGTCTTCCCAAGGTCTGAAAAAGAAGAGCTGAGTGATTTAAAGAACTACAGCATCAAAGCTCGAAATGAAAAGAAGAAAAAGGAGATTCTTGGTTCAGTATATTCACAGTGAGTATATTTTCTTCTTCAAATTAGGATTTAATGTAAAACTGTAGTTGAACACAGATTTTTATCCAAATGTCCACAGGGAGGAGCAAGAAGTGGCTGAGGCTAAAGGTAAAATGGGCAAAAAACGTAGAGATCGCCTCAAGAACTCTGAGAAACGAGACAGAGCTGCTGAAGAAGGGGACACGTCTGCACCTGCTCCCACTTTAAGCGTAACCGCAGAGGAAGAGGAGCCTGAGGAGGTCCTGATACCCAAGAAGAAGAAGAAGAGACATACAGAGACTGAACAGAAAGTCCCTGTGGAGGCAGAGGAAGCAGGGGAGGAAATGAAACCAAAGCCAAAGGACAGATTAAAATGTGTCAAGAAGAAGCCCAGACGTCTATCGCTCCTGTCTGCGTCTGGACTTAAGATCGGAGGGAGAGAGTTCAGCCGACAAAGACTGAAGTCCTACGGGCTCAACCCCAAGAGACTGTACTTCAAACAGCTGGGCCGCCAAAGACGCAAGGAGCAGCAAAAAAAGGAAAAGCAGCAAAAGAAAGACTCATGACTGGTGTTATGTACATGAACGGAGTGAACCTAGTGTGGAACTAACTTTAAATCATGTACTATAAGATTTTTATATGAATTTATTCAGTTGATAACAGTTGATTTTTATGACAGCATAAAATATAAACATTGATGAATATGTTTCCCTTTTATATCATACATGACTAGTACAGTGTATGCGTGTATTTTATCTTCTAGCTTCTTACTTATGCACATTCACTTGACCACCTTCCAGGCCAAATACGTCCCTTTGGTTGACTCTGGCTGGCCCATTTTAAGCTAATTTGGATTTACAAAATAAACATATTTTATAATTTTACCTCATGCATGGACTAAAGCTGCATTGCTCTTATTTTAGAGGTGTTTTTATGACTTATTTTTTGTAAGGCAACCTCATTTTCATTGCTCAGTCATAATATACACTCTACTTACTGCTTTTTATAAAGAAATACAATATTATACAGAACTGAGGTAAGCATTTTGGTTCAGCCCTCCACTAAATTTTCTGTTTCTCATGTGGCTCATGGAAAAAATAATTGCTCACTCCTGCTCTAAATAGTCAGTATTACTATACATAATTTTTTTGTTAGAATAATTGGTGTAAATACAGCAGCTTCTAGCCTGATTACATCACAGGTTAGGAGTAAATCTAAATCAGGCAGTGCTCATATCTTTATGACAAAGAAACTTTATTTGATCCTCATTCGGCATTACATGTTTTCTCCAGTGGGATAATTAACTGAACATTTGCAAATAGGAAAATCACTTGATTCAGAAAGAAATGAGTTGTAGCTGGTCCAGTCCAGCAGATGGCGCGCTACGCTCGTGCGTCTGGTGTCCGTCATAGAAGAAGAGAACAGGCGCGATCAGGAAGTACGTTTGAATCAAGACAAAAACAGTAAAGTGAGTAGTTTTTCTTATTTTGTCCAGTCTGCGATTTTTTAAAGGCTATTTGGTAAATGTAAAATTAGCAAAACGCCCGTATGGGTTAAGTTAGTTCCCATTTCATTAGTGGCATTTTGTAATCCGATTCTCAAAAGGTAAACAATGCTCGAGGGCAGCGTTCGGCATCTGCCAAATAGGTCGCACAAGAATTTCGGCACAAATTTGGCAATTTTAAAGAATAAGCTGTGGTGACCAGACGTCCCTGTTTACCCGAGACAGTCCCAGTTTTGAGCCCTGTGTCTCCTGTCCCTGCAGATTCATCCAAAACCAGTGATTTGTCCTTGTTTTATACAAGAAATGTCCCAGATGTCCCTATTTTTGACTAATTTGATCCTTGACAACAGTAAAGAGAAGCATAAAATGTAATTTGTTTAGGTGAAATACAAAAAAATCTGCTTAAAAACAACCAAAAGACAAAGAAAATGTGACTATACTGACTCACATGTTTGTTATGAATGGTCCCTGCAATTTTCCTTAATTGCGCACTCTTATCACAGTTTTATTATTACCAACCACATTGATGTCACAGTTTTTTATTTTGAAATTCTGGTCACACTAGAATAAGCATCAACGATTTTACAACGTGACACATAACTTGCTTAACCCTTTCTGTCTGGCGTGCAAATTGTATTAGTTATGATTGATTTCAGCGTTAACTGGTTAAATATGCCAATGGTTAGATCAAGTTCACCAAACCATTAACTGTGCTTTTGGATTGAATCCATATTTCCTGACAATTGTTTTAACATATTTTTCCTGTCTCTCTGTTGTCAGTAGAAGTGGAATGGCCCAGGGACACAAGTTTCAGGATCTGGAGGAGACGGGAGCAGCTCTGGTGGACTTCATCAACAGCAGTGAGCTCCACAAACTCCGAGGGGTCAAAGATGCTCAACAAATGATGTATGACCGACACACAGAAACAAAGAAGACTGTCACACAGATTCTAATGGGCAAGTGACCATATTTTTCATTATGTACTATGGCTTATAATAAATCCATCCCTGTAAGATATTTTTATTTATTTATTTGATGTTTTAAACAAAAGAACAAACAAAATATCACATATTTGTCTTGCTGCTGACAAATAGGTAAACAATAGGCACAATAACAAATTCTGAAGCACAATATATTGCTACAGACATATATAAACGATAATATTGAAACTACTTTATGCTACTGACACAATAACAATAATGCAAGGTAATTTCAGTACACCAGTATTTAAATAGATAGTATCATTAAAAGGCATGCACTGCAACAATCAAATAGCAGAATGAACTGATTATTAGATATACTAGAAATTACTTATTCAACTATCTACAGCTCAAATCTTATAACATCTAAAATAACCAAACTCTCACCATTATTACAGAGAAAAAGTAAACACGATAAATATTGAACCCAAAAATATACTATTCCAGTTATCATATTTTGAATATAGTAATTACTGTGACAGGCCTACCAAACAAAATGTATTTATCTGGAATATAAAATATTTGTTGCATGGTTGTTAAAATTTATAGCCATACCTTTTGCCACATTGCTTTTCTATTTCCATTTTTCTCACTAGTCTGTTCAAAAAGACAAATCAAATGGAAAATTAAAACATATCTGGGTTAAATACATTTTAAAATAAGTGTGCCAATACTGTTTTCTGAGAACCCTTCAATATCACTGATACCAAAATTGGAACAGATATGTGGCCCATCCCTAAATATTTGTGGTTTGCAGCATATTTGCAGTTATTAAAGAGGTGTGTCAGTACAATTATTTGTGGATTTTGTCTGTTACTGTGGAGTGTGTTAAAAGGCGCCAGTATGAATGAAGTTCAACAGAAATGGCTACAATGATTATTATTTTTCTCCAGAGGTGGCCCAGATTGAGGAGAGTGCTGGGCAGAGGCTGCTGGACATGCAGAAGGAACAGAAGAGAAGGGAGCAGGAGTGTAACAGTCTAGAGGAACAGCTGAGGCAGTGTACAGCCAAGAGCCAGATTACAGACTCCGAGCTACAGTATCCTTCAAATATCTGTTTATCAACAGCCAATCATGTGGCTGTAAGAGCGCGTCATGCTGACGAGGCTGATGCTTTTGTTTAAGAAAAAGCAGCCTGAGCTACAGTGTGTCCCTTTGTCTTCTACAAGTTCACATGTTTTGACTTAAATCTGCACAATTTGACTATGACTATGACAATTTGACTTTGCCCAGCTCCCCCTCCCTCTCTGATCTAGCTCTTCACCTTTTCTCCTCTTTCTCCCTTGTGCTTCTTATCATTATAATCCAAGTACCAAAAGTAAACGAGTGTTTTCTCACCATTTATGAGTGAAATGTATGTATGTTTTTAAGTTTAATACATTTCACAAATGCATTCCAACCTTTTAAATGTGAATTTCTCTGGAATTATTGGTCCCATCAACAAGAAATAAAAACTGTAGTGGTCCTGACACTCTGCTTTTATGCCTGAAGTCTACATGTCTATGTTTTCAATAAGATGGTAGAAGATCGAATCAAAAATCGAGATCAATCAATGTGGGGGGAAAAATTTTGATTCTTATGGGAAAGCTACTCTTTTTTTTTTTTTATTTCTTTAACACACTCAAACAGGTTTCTTCAAAAGGAGTTTGATAACTTACTGAACAATGAACAAGAGCTGGAGACTCTACAGAATGAGGTGGATGAAGACACCACAGAAGTGATCCCTTCATCTATGTAAGACAAATTTGTCTTTAAATGTTTCATTTATTTTTTTGTTACGGCTATTTCCTCAATGCACAATAATATGTCCTCTTAAACTATTACCATACATGCATATTATCTTTTGATTATTCTCTTGTTCCTTTCCTGGCATTTCTGAGTTATTTCTGTGTAAAAAAACATGCCTATGGCTGTAGCTGACAAATATACAGATGCTCTAAAGACACAAATGCAATATAAAAAGACAAAATATAGGGCAGCAACTTGTTCTTGTGGTAGCACCTGCTTGTCCCCATGGAGATAGGTAGAACTAACACCATACAACAGAATATTCCAGTCATAACAACATTTCTGTGACCACAAACACTGGCGGACCATCCACCAAAAAAAAAAAAAAGACACAGTGCTCCTTTAAAAAAATTTCAGGCTGCATATTTTATACATTTAAATGATGGTTGATTGTGGAGTGTATTACAGCACATGTGATTGTTACCAAATCCCAAAAGATTCAGTGTTACAACTTTGTTTTCTCCCCCCTTTCTCTCCTCAGTTATGTTGCAAAATTGTATTACCTGATAACCAAGATCAAGTGGGAGTACGACACAGAGCCCCACATTCTCAAAGGAGGTAGTTTGAATAATTGAAACATGTCTGTACCCCTTGCCTGTTGATAATGTTGGTATTCTAATATGTTTTGTAGTGCACTATGGGGCAGAGCTGGCCAGTCCCATTCATATAGACAAGTCCAGCCAATCTCCAGGAGAAGTAAGTGACCATCTCTGGAGCTTTGTCAACTCTGAATGGTAGAAGAGGTTTTACTAGAAGATAAGAAGAAGAGGAACTATTTTATGTGTTTTACATGTTTGTCATTTTTATGTTATGTTGTTTATGTCAACATCATTTATATATCTGTAATAAATATCTCTTTCCAATATTATTCAAAGTCATCTCATTTTTAACAAAGGTAGTTCAGCTTTGAAATAGAAATTTGTTCAGCAAGCTGTTTAAATAGTACACATTGTAACGTGTATTACAGAGAATAGGATGAATCCAAAATGTACTATCGTGTTTAGGCCTCTAGATGTCGCAGTGGTTCAGTGATTCATGAAAAACATTAATGGAAATCTGTAACCCACTTATTTTCAGTCGAATCAACCATTCTGAAAAGAATCTGAACTAGTTTGTATTCCAAACTCAAAAAAAAAAATAATAATAAAAAGCACCAAATTTGAATAGGACTTTTGTATTAATTCTGCATGGCCTTCTTTTAGGGATTACTTATAAGTCCCTAAATCTCATTTTAGTGAATATGCTTCAGCTTTGTAATGGGGATTGTCAAGACCAAACAAATGCTCAGTCTGTTGTCTACCAGGGACACCAGTTTTACCTATTCTTATATTTATCCCAAATAATTCAGGCACAATTTGAACTCTGACTTTCCTCTGTGTAGAGCTAGTTCCCATTTACATTAAAGTAGACCAGACAGAGGTCAGAACTGCTGAACACCTTGACAGAGTCCAACCATTTGTCATTTGTGCTCCAATTGAATCAAGACTCATTTTAGTTAAAGGTTTCAGGAAAAATAAGCCAGAATGGAAAGAGGTTTTTACATCATAGTTTAAGGATTTTTTGAGGATGCATATAAGGTATTTATGAACACATTTAGTTTTGGTTTAGTTTTTTTTTCTTGTTTGTAGCAGTAGTTCGAGTGGGCATAATGACATCAGACTGGTAGAATCACTTCTGAGAACAGCGCATTTTGCTGTGGTCTCTTTAGGAAAGAGAAAGGCTGGTGCTCTGTGGTTCATTTCGGTGCTGTGCTGCTGTGCACGGTACGGTTTACAAGTGATGTGTGCCAAGGTGGAACTTGTTTTTCTCACCACTGTTTTCAGTCATTTAAACACAAAACCACAGGCCTCATTGACCTATACATTTAATTATGCTGATGTGTCATTGTAATTGGCAGTCATAGAAAAGTCTGTGTCAGCATTTATTAATGTCATGATGAGAAATTTAGAAAATTCCATTTTCCTTGTTTATAAGATGCTCTAGAATTAAAAAAACACACGTCAAAAACAATCAGGCAGCTGACAGTTGAGGGAAAAGTTATTGTCTATTGTTTCCTTGATGCCACAGAAATATTTATATTTATTTCAGAAGGATAATGCTCATTTTCAGTCAGGAGCTTTCATGTCACATGCTTGCAACCAGAGAAATATGTACTCTGCTTCAAAATACTGGCCTTCAAAAATATGAATGCATTTTTTTTAAACGTTTTATTATTTTTTATTAATTTATTTTTACTATTATTAAACAAGCACTTGAATTGACAATATTTCTTAGAACAAAATTCAGAAATGTGATTTAGTTATTTATCAATACAGTTTTACCTATGAAATATCAATAACAAAAGAAATAACAAATGGGAAGATTTACCAAAGGCAAGGAGAACGCAAGACCATTATTTATTAACTTTGGCATAAATTGTTTAGTTTGCTATAATTTACATTAAACAAATGTAGATGAATCACTATATACAAAATATTATTTTTAGAAAGAGTCTTTAATGTGAAATTAAACTACAGTGATCTACTTGCTGGGTAAAGGTATTTAGCATCAGACCCTTTAATTAACTACATTTAATTAAGTCTAACTGGATGTAACTTACGTATGTGAGGAAGAACACAAAGCATAAGATAATGTTAAAAATCTTTAGTGATTCAAAAATAAGAGTGAAACTTAATTGTTCGCATACTGAGTGTGTGCACTAGTAAAGACTGAATCGATGTATATTGTACATAAAAGGAAAAAAAAAAAAAAAAAACGCAACAAAATTAGTTTAAAAATGATTCACATACTATTGTATTGTTTATTCAGTGCAAGTATAAAATTGAAACCATAACTTAAGAGTATTTAATAATACAAATGCCACAATGAAAAACACAAAAAGATTACACATATGTACAATACTATGTATATGAGACAGTAAATAATATTTATATATTTTACATTTATATACAGAAGACACAATTATCATGTCACAAGTCACAGTAAAACTGCAGACCCACTTAGCTTCATCGAAGTCAATGGGAAATATAGTATTTTGTAGAAGATGAAATGCCCATATGTGATATTGTGGTCCATAGGCGTCACAGCCCTGGCTGTCATGTCTAATGCTACTTTTATTCATCATGTGCTGCTACATATGTTGTGTGGACCTCCAGAGCTGCACCACCAGCACTGCACCCTGCCCACCACTGACCAACACTCGCATGGCTTGATTACAGATTTGGCAGCACATTCTGGGTGTGGATACTCTGTGATGGCTAACAACGTGTGATTATATGCTACAGAAGGATAGGCAGGGACGATAAATGTCTCTTTGGCCTTCACCCCCAGTCTGTCAGGCGGACACACACACACACACACACACACACACACGCTGCTGTGTGCTTTAATGTCAGACGCCTGCAACCACACAATTATCATGTCAACTGCTTGGACTTTTATTAAAATACTGACTTTGAAAATGTGAATGCTTTTTGCCACACTTTCAATATTATAGTAAAATCTATTGCTACATAAATTAGATTAATGGGAAGATTTAAGCATGCCTGAAATGTGGGACTACTGTATCATTCAACCATTTTTCTTGCTTATTGTCAATATTATCAAACTTAATTGACCCAACTTAGAAAAAAACCTATGTATTATTGACATGTACAAAAAATATTTTTTTGTCTCAACTTCATGTAAACATGCATATTACTTCAATCACATTTTCAATTTAGAAGCAACTTGTTCAAAAGTGGTTTTGTCCATTATTTGTTCTCATGATGGTGTCATGATTTGGATATTTTGGGGTAGATGGCTTTAATTGTTGACGGTGTGAAGTTTCCAGAAGACACTGTTGTCTCCAAGCCTTCTAACCTGTGAGAGGCTGCATCAGTTTTACTGGTGCTACACTCCAAAAACGGGATGCCAATCTTCTTCACTTGTCCATCTTTGGTGAGGAGGCAGTGTCGACAGAGCAGCCTCAGAATGGCACGTCTCATGTCTTTGCTCGTCAGTGTGTAGATGATTGGATTGAGGAGAGAGTTGAACATGGCAATTCCCAAGAAATAGTCAGCTTTGAACAGCACTTGGCAACTCTTAGCGGGGCAGAAAAAGTCCAGAAGTAGCAGGATAAAGAGGGGTGACCAACATGCAATAAAAACTCCCAAAACGATTGTAACCGTCTTGAGTAGTGCCAGGTACTTTTGTGACTTGCGGTACAGTCCTTTTCGATGGGGCCCAGAACCAAGGCGCTGTGTGTTGGTCTTGACGATGCGGAAGATTCTCACATATAAGACCACAATCGACATCAGTATAGCTGTAAAAATTGTTATATTGAAAAGAATATAACTTTTGGCATAAAGGGGAAGAACTGTGGAGCACTGTTTTAGTTTTCCGATGCAGTTCCATCCTAGTATGGGAAGAACTCCAAGGAAAATAGACAGCACCCAACTTGCACCAATCAAGGCAAACATTCGACCTTGTTTGTCTCCTTGGTATGGCTTCATCCTCACCATGGTAACGTGTCGCTCAATTGCAATGGCTAGCAAACTAATGACAGATGCAGCTAGCATTATGAAGACACCACCTTCTCTTAAAAACCAAAGTAGAGGAGTCATGCTAAGAGTGTTGGCACCAGATGTGATGATGTTGACCATGTACGTAAAGCCTGCTAGCAGGTCAGATAGAGTCAAGTTTCCCAGGAGGTAATACATGGGAACATGGAACTTCTTGTTTCTCCATAATGCAATTAGAACAATGGCATTCTCAAGCACAATTAGCAAACAAACCAGCAAAAATGCAATGGCTTCTGGTTTCAAGCCCTCTTTATATTTATTCTCCTTGAGTTTGCCTGTAAAGTTATAGTGCTCAATGATAACATCGTTGCTCTGATAATCACCAAACATTTTAAGAAAATTCCTGGTGGATGGAGTTATGGGTTGCACAGATGGAGGGACAGCAGCATATGGAGAATGGAAGGCATCTGTTGCCATTATTTTCCAAAAAAAATAAATAGTTCCTTTCAATGTTTCCTTTTGAAACCAGAAATTAGAATCCAATTGTCATAAAGTTACTGGATGGAGAAATGTCTTCATTGTCAGAAAGTCAGTTGTTGCTGAGAAAGTGGAGCCTTGTTTTTGAGCGTCCTGAAGTTGGAGGATTATCAAATCAGATGTCTCCACTGCCAGAGCTTTGCAGCAGGGGGCGGTAAAAGCTGAGCTGTTGGGAGACATATTAGAAAGTTAAATTTCCACTCTGAAACAATAGAAATTCTCAAGTGAGTCATTTCTAAATAGTAGGCTTATTTATTTTTACACTTTCAATGCAAAGTAATATTTACACTATTAATTTTAGTCCAACGGTAATTCATAAAAAAAGAATAACAATTAAAAAAAAAAAACTGTCAGATTTCAACAACTTAAAGTTAATGCTCTTCCACAATTCTGCAAAAAGCATATATAGACTGCAGAAGCTATTTCATATTCAAGTAGGCTAGATTACCAAAGAGGCCAAGTCACTGCATTATAACCAAACAATAACACACTGGGCATGAGCTGCGTTGATAGATCATATATTCATGAAGTTAAAAATAAAGTACATACGATTTGACGTGATTAGAAATTGTCGTTTGTCCCTGAATGTTTAGAAGCTGTTTACACATACGGATCAAGCCAATTAGATGGTTCCATTAATTAGATGACATGACACGAGCTACTTAAGTAAACTTAACTTGAAGTTTTAACAACAGGACCATTTCCACTCTGCTATGCCAACCACTGTCACCATAATATAGACATAAGGGTTAGACAGAAATTCGCTTAAAGCATTATAACGCACAAGGACACAAGCAATTTAAGTTGATTTTCTACTCTACACTATAGTCAGTATGATGTTTAGAGAGCAAGAGTATCTTGCTGATACAAAAATGTTATCTTTAAGTGCAAAATATAGGTCTAACAGGCCTACAAAAAGAAGTTTTAGTTACGCACCTTTTGGAGAAGGTATCCGCACGGAGCGTGTCACCTCGGAGGGATCAGAATCACATGTGAGTGAGAGAGGGGAGTGATGTGGGAACGAAGCAGGGCAGGACTCGACACGCACATGTGGGCTGGTCTACTACGGCGCTGTTGCCCTTCAAACACCCCGCTTCACCCCCTCCCTGCGTCCCACAACGACTCCCTCGGGCTGCTCTGCTCCCGTTGGCTTCAGAGGAACTGCACTGATGTACTCGAGTTTGGCAGTGCGCGCGGAGAGGTGAGAGTTTAGCGGTTTGCCCTCGGGCACAAAGCTCTGCCACTGCCAGGAAAATACTAACTTTTGCTCATGACTGGAAATTCAGGTTTGGTCCCTCTCCTTTCATGTGCCAGTGACAAATTAAAATTAAATATTACGTTTAAAATGTGACTCATTTTATTAAGTATTTCCCTCAGTTGTCAACATAATAACCAACATTTTAATGTTCTGTGCCTCCAAATTTGTTTCAAAAAACAATGTAACAGGTCATTAATTAATATTGGCTTCCCCTTATGAGGATTTAGTTGACTACTATTTACTGAAATATCCAATATCAAATCAAAACAGTTCAGGGTAAAATTTATTGTAATACAGTAACTAAATCTCCATATGTTTGGCTACTGAGTGAACAGAAGCTGCTATGATGAATAGTGATTGAGCCTTTTCTTCAGTTGAATTACAAAGTGTCAGTTACAGTTTCTATATAAAAAAGAAGACAAATTAAATAAACCCTGAAGACTAGTCGTCATTTATTTGCGCTTGTGTCACTAGTTGTACCTGAGTCACACAAATATGTGATGAGAGAGCCGCAGGGAGACAGCTGTTCACAGATGCACATCATGTCAGTGAAATAGATATGGCCACACAAAATACAATAATTGGTGACTGTTGTCTTGTTATTTTTAGGGAAAATGAGCAACTTTGTAGAAGCAGCCTAAACATCAAACTCTAAACAGCCTTATACAGTTAGTGCTAAAGCTCACAGAAGTTGTTCAGGCCAGAAACCCCAGATTTCAGAAAATAACTTGAGCCCTCATCTGTAATTATCCCTCACTAACCATCAAAACACACTCTTTCAGGAAGCTTGTGCTGTAAGTTTTGACTACCATTACACATGAAGACAGCCCAAAACCTGCCCTTTTGATGAACTGCTGTTTGTTCTGCATACATGTGGACAAAGAAGCAACATACACAAATGCTTCATTAATCCTTATTTTTGGCAATTTCCTGTTCCAATGATTTGTTTATTTAAAAGGGACAGAACAGCAGATATTGTTACATTTACAATAGCAGCCCCAGTTCCACCATTGTCTGTTTGGGGATAGAAATTCATTATTAAATCATATTGGCAATATAATTTCTTTTTCAGCCATCAGGGACTTGATATGTAGAATTACCCAAACAGCTCCTGCTGTCTAAATGTCTTTTCACACTGTTGGCTTTCTGAACTGTCATCGCAAATATATATTATACATATATTAATGTCTGCCTTTTCATTACTCCCGATTTCAGCACTGAAATGTCCATATAAGTGACATAATGACTTAACTGAAAGCTGCTCCCTGAAGCAGTGCTGTGTGGTGACAATAGCGGGAGGCAGGACGAGGGGAAATTACGTAAAACCAAGTTCGTGATGGAAGGCCGGTCCTGCTCTAAACAGGAAGAGGCTCATTGTGCCTCGAAAGGAGCGGGATATCCTTGAGAAACAGATGAAGTCACGGGTGCTGGGTGACACATGAGAGGGTGACTAACAGTGACGTCCCAGAATGATCAGTGTAGCCATCATGTCCCACTGGGAGAGATAAAGGCGTTTACTGTATAAGCTACAGGATATTCCTGCGTATATGTCATGGTTACAGTTAGTGTTGTCATGACTGTCATGTCATGACATTTCAAACTCAATATCCATATACAATATCAATCAATACAACAATGAAAATAGAATTGAACTTGCAAGCTAATATAATAGTACTTTGTTAATTACCATGCTGTCTCATTCTAGTTCTGATGTAGAGCAAGATCATTCTAAGACTTTTAAGGAAAAGTCAAGTTTTGTTTTGTTTTTGTTTTTTTAAATGATGGTAAAAATGGAAAACTTCTTTTTGACACTAGTTTTAATATTATATAAAAACTTTTGACAGCTCTACATTATTTTGTATGTTGTCACAGTAATAAAACATAATTTACTTCAGATTCATTATTTTTATAAAACAAAAACAAAAAATATTTAAAAAATTAAAAAAAATAGTTTCACCATTTTACAGCTCATCAGAGACTTAAACGCTAAGATCTTCTTGTCATCTTCAGTAGCCAAACCCTTTTAACCTTTATTCACCAAACATCATATTGAGTTGTAGCTACATGTCATAGCACTTGCTGCTTTGGTTTAAATGTGTCTTTTTTAAGTGATTTCCAGTTGTCCTCTCATCGTACCTGACCCCCACAGTCAGTGTTTGCTCCTTCCCTCTCTCTCTGGAGCCCAGTGGCACTTAGCCCCCCACCAGGTCACTGTGACAGCTCCCTGCAGGACCCCCTCATTAGTTAACACACAAAGACTCGGACAGCAGGACTGCTCACTGGTTCTTCTTCTCACAGTGGGCCACTGCTCCATCACAGCCGCTCCCCCCTCTCCTCTCCAGGCTTTGGTTCAGCACTGGTCCCACCCAACTGCTTCGCTGGCCGCAGGGGCTTTCTGTATTCTCACTTTCCTGTGACGTTAGCGTGCTGGCTGAAAGGAAGCCACTCAAGATGCTTTTGTCATGGCTCCCTAATTTAGATGTTCCCTGTCTGTTTGGACACAGTGCACTGGCTATTATGTGTCACTGACTGATGGACAGTGTTGGGAAGTAACTGAATACATGTACAGAGAATAACTTTTGAGTAACTGTATTCTGGTGCAGTTATGTTTTCATTTGATCGTATTCAGAATACAGTTACATTTCTACAATACATGGCAGTACTTGATCACACAATTTAGGGTTAAAACTCACAATATTAGTGAGAAAAATAGAAAACATTGCTCTTAAGTGATTTTTCCTTCTCTAATTAGTGAGTGTGCATGAAAGTATCCTAATATTCTGAATACAGTACTCTGATTGGCCCATGTATCAGAATATGTTACAAAATACATTTTAATGAGGGTATTCTGTATTCTTTAACTAAATACATTTTCAAAGTATTCTTCTCACCAACACTTATGGAGTAAATAACACTCGAGTGGGCTGGCTTTTTGTGTATATAGTATATCATGTCATAGGTTGTTGCAATGATGGCACAATAAAATAATAATAATAAAAAAAACAACAACTTAACCACTTCAGACCATTTTCTTCACATATTGGTCTTCACATATTGTTCTTTCATATCATTTGAATTTATATTTTGTAGAGTAATTCTCAATCTGCGTAGCCCTGTTTGATGGGAACTTTGTAAGACATTTTGTAGATCTACTGCCGTCTCATTTCTCATAAGTCAGTCTTTGCTGAAGTGTGACGAGTGGCCCATTTGATGCAGGTCACACCTCACAATGACAGTTTCACCTCAGCTGCATTTAATGTTGTTTTACTCGAACAATAGAGCACGTTCACACCTCCTCAGCTCAGACAATTGGCTGAGTTAAGAGCTGAGCTTAAGAGAATTAACACTCTTCAAAGGAAACTGCAGACTTTAGCTTTCACTTCAGTGGGCTCTGTGTATTCACACAGGATAATATACACAAGGTCTATGTTCACATATCAGGAGGTCACATCTTTGATTTTCTGGGGAATGGGTCCACATTTACAGAGTTTTGTCCACTTTTTAATCAGCATCAAAATAGTATATGGCTTACACATTCAGGACACCCACTTTTCAACACCTGATAAAGGATATATGCATACACTATGCTAATAGTAAATGAGCCAGATAATGCTAATGATAATTGCATTACATTACAGTCTTTCACTTCTGTTTGGAAGAGTTTTGATGCAGACCCACTTCAAACCTCTGGATACAATTAATGCAGTAATTTTGATTTACAAACACTTTGTAAATCGAGAGGAGGGCTGGCCCCATCAGTGACTTCATTATGCGTCTCATCCTTTTAATCCTTAAATCTTAATTCATCTCACAAATACACATGATGCTTATTGAAAACGCAAAATTATGTTTCATTATCAACTAAAAGACAGATCATGTTTCCACTAGGAGAAGTGGCTCATTACATTTTTTACTTGTATCTTTTTCTTCATATCAGAGTCAACATAATTCCAATTTGAATGGGCTGTTTCACAAATCCACAGGGTTATAATACCAGATTGTCCTATTCCTCAAAGTGAGGCTGAAAAAAAGATTTAAAAAACAGAGAACACTGGTGGGTGATGTTGTGACTGGCAAGCATTTTTAGGATTCCTGGAAATAGCTTGGTCCGAGTGCAGCTCTGTGCACAGTCTGGACCCGGAGCAGCTGTGCCACCAGCTCCTAATAAGGGGAAATGGGAAGAACACATGGAAATGTGGGAATGCTGCTTTTCCATGGATTGACCCTGTTCCTTCATCATGAGACTCCAGCTGCTCTGGCTGAAAATGTCTTTTCTTAATCATGGACCATCGACCTCTCCATTACAGGATTTGAATTGAGATAGGATAAAAGAAGACAAACACTGGTCTCAAACACAGCAGTGGTTTTCTTACTCTATTCTTATGTTGCTCTTTTAATGACTTCCCTCTGTCATGCAAACATTTGTAAATCCAGATGAGAAGGCCTGTGACCGCAGTAAAACGTAACATTTACATTGAGTGTGCTGTTAGTGAGGCCCATGTGTAAAATATTTCCATAAAGAAAGTCACAAGCTCACACTTGTTTTGCGAATACTGAAGCTAATTTCCTTCAATTATGGAGTTGTTATTGTTAAAATAATCTCAAATGTAATATGACAATAGTGTGTTTGGTGTTTTGACCAGGAGTGGTCCAGAAGTTGCATCCACTCCACATTTTTTGCTTACTTAATGTAAAACATTTTGATTAATCTTGACAGATTTTACTTATTAGTAAAATCTTATGACATCCTGTCCTAATCTCTATACAAGGAGTATCTAACATTTGCTTGGCCTACTGTGTATTGCTGTATTATTTTTTATATTTTTGGAGGCACAAACTTTGTTGGTGAAGTAGCTCAAGTCATTACTCATTAGGGATTCTCTGGTCCAAATAAACACAGGAAGGGGCTGCCATTCGAGTGGATTTTAATTAGACGTGAAGCAAGCGCATGTGAACTGTCACTCATGTCCATACGTGAACACTAACATCCTCCTCCCCATGTAAACCTTCGGTTGGCTCTCATTTACAGAGTGAACTCTTTCCATAACACGGATAAATGATTGTTTGGCCATTTTGTGCTTTTTCATGACTTTCCACTAAGAACCCTTACAGCTGTGTTTATTAAAATAAGCAATGGCATCAGTCAAATTGAAACCATACGGACAAAAGAGCGTGGTTTGAGTTTGAGACCGCAGCTATCTGTCTCTGCCAACAGAGGAAGTTCGCTTTGTGTTTGTTATTAAGACTAGTTCAGTGAGCATGTTGTAACCATTTTGAATTATCTTTGTGGGACTTTGGGATTTTACTTTTTCTCATTGTCAAAGTTTTGTCCGTAACGCTAATTGTCCTCTATGTTAATCCATGGATGCTAACTAACTATTACAGCCTGAGATGTTTGCTCAGGTAGTGGAAAGCTATTTTATCTAAGTTAATAATAATGTGTTTTCTTTATTTTGAATGATATCAGTACCTATTATTAAACACCTACTTTATTAAATTCAACTAAGTAAACCATGGGGCAAACTTGACTTTTCTTGATGTAGTTATTTTTATCCTCTATTTTGAGTGTGTTGATAGGTGTTCTCTTCAGCTTCACAATTACTTGATGATAAAAATAATTCTTTTCTGGGTAATCAAATACACTTTACATTGCATTATTCATTTTCTCCAAGTGGTGATGGTAAACTATTTCTGTGGCCACAGCCGCCCTGACGTAGACTGACAGAAACAATCTGTTGACAATCTGTGACATCATTCCCCCCTCCAACCACAATGTCATGCCTAAAGAGACAACAACAGTGTGCACTGGTCTGCATATTTCACCCTCCAATAGTTGGTTGGGTTGTTGGACTAGTACCTTTCTAGGACTTGGGCTTTCCAAATAATATTAAATGTGAGAACCAAGATTTATTTGACACTATTTGGGAGGGGTTAAGCATGATTGCGCCTTTGGATGAAAAAAAGAAGAGCTAGTTATTTAGCATTTGGTTGGTAAAATTTTTTCTTTGTAATGTAATGATTGCCAAAAACTGATATGACTATAGCTCTCTGATCTAAGGAGAGACAAGGTAGTGTCCCTCAAGATTTAGACATTTATGTGTTTCACACAAAGTAGACTTTAAACTCAGCATTTCAGTCGCTATGCAGTTTGGTATGATTGGCTTCTAGTATTATCCATAATCAAACCAGTAAAACCATCACCACAGACCATGGCATGTTCTTAATCAATCATGTGTAATAAAGTTAGTTACATAATTTATTCCACAGATAAACCACTATGTCTTTGTCATGAGCCTCCACATTCCCACATTTTAACTTCTAACCTCTATCTCATTTACTGCATGGCTGACATTCTCTGATAGAGCCACATCTTGATAAAAAACAAAAAACAACACATTCTTTCCTCCACAGTCTCAATACATTACTGTGGAATCCCTGCTAGAGCCTGTTACATGTTTCTGCCATGTGGCATTTCCCTTCATTGCACATTCAATGACCAGTCATTCCATGCATATGTATTTTTCCGGATTAGCTGTGAATGTGAAAGTATGGTTTTATGAAAGGTGGTTTTGTTCGTAGAGCCACAGTTTGGGATGAGTTCATTCTGGAGGACAGAATGGAAGGAACGGGCAAAACACAAGAGTCAAAGAGCGTTTCCCACATGCGGTGGACAAACAGGGAGGAGAGGGGTGGGGGTCCGACTGCTGGTTGGGATGAGTCATGTGAATAACTAGCTAGACCCTGGAAGAGATTTATTCGTCAATTAACAATGCGCTGAAAAGCCACAAGAGCCTCACTATCAGGGACAGAATTCTGGGAACAGCGCCTCAGTCCCACTCAAACAGGGATGGTGGGATTCACATAAACATCTCCATTTAGAAAGGTTGGGGAAATTTTAATCGCCAAATTTATATGCTTTTGACATTAAGTTTAGTGTTTCTTGTCTTACAACACTTGGAGTATCTGGCAAGTGAACCAGTTGGAGAAATACCTGGTTCGTTTATGTAAACAAAACAAATAAAAACACATTTATGATTTTCATAAAAAATAATTAAGTAATAACATGCATAATTATGAATAATCAATGAGCAAATCACTTTATGTGGTGATTCCAACATAAAAACTGCAGCAGTTGTAAACTTGGTCAATTTTACATTAGTTGGCCTAGTATGCTTTCCCACAAGCGAATAATGCTGTTTCAAAATCTGCTAGAACAGGTGAGACTCAACTTTTTACAGAAACATTGTGATACCATATAATTGTTGTTGGGAGAGTGAGGATAAAAAAAATAATACTTATACCTAGAGTTTACAAATTTTGTGCTAGTTTTTAGTTGAATATGTTCATCTTATGTCCTACTATGTTTCCTACTTGAATATAATCATAATTCATAGCATCTGCTTTGAGGTATGGGAGAAAACTCAATAACAATCCTTCAATCCTAGTGTTTGAGTTCAGTTGTTGTTCTTTGCTGATTTGGTTTAGGACAGTGCATGTTAATGAACACAGGCTCATGTAAACACTATTAGACTGGGGCATATTTCCATTTGTTGTCTTGCTCTTTGTTTTTGCTCTCACTCAATATCCATAGACACTGGAAACAAGACATAAATGAGCTGCCAAAAGGAAAATCATAAATAGAGATAATCAGAAAATAGAGATAGACCATATATCTCTGAAAGTAGAGATTTTAAATTGGAAAAAACAACAACTTTTGTTTGAATTTGAACTACGCTTGTGTGGATTGTTAACAACAGTGCCGCTCCATGCAAAGGAAGCTGACACCAAACAGGTACAGCCAGATTAGGAATACAATAGCCATTTAACATGCATTCAGGAAATGTCAGAGTTGTTAGACCATCAGAAGAGATTATAAACCATTAATACAGTAGCAGTCATTCGGTACTTGGCGTCTTGGTTAAAAATGCCTCCATTGTCTCATTTCAATAGCAGTTCCTTTTAAGATCCACTCCCACCAACACATACCTCAAATCAAAAACGGTTCACCTCCAATAAAAATATAGTTGGTCCCTGTTACAGCTAGAGTAGATAGACCCACTTCCTGTCAGGAAAGGCTCTCCATATATAAAACACATTGAAACTAGAGAAGGCTGATAAGACTACAGAGAGGCCATATTGGGCAAATTGTGCAGAGCCAAATTACACCCAATCAAGTCTATTTTGGTTCGTGGCCATGCCTACATCATCCAGATAGTGTTCTCACAAGAATACAATGTAGGAGAATAGATAGATCAGAATTTATTATTGTCTTAACAAGTCAAAAGTCAGAACTTAATTTCCCTGCAGTGACAGGGTAATTGCTTAAAGGTTGATAAAGAAAGAGAAAACAACATGTAAAGATGGAAAGAGCCCCAAAACCAACATGTGACTTCAGCCATCTTGAGTTGACTCTTACTCATACTTGCAGGCATTGTGTCCCATACACATACAGCTACAGTTGTGCAGCTGAAGTCAGAGGAGATAGCGTTTTAACAGTGCATTTACTCCCCTTTGGATGAATTGAGCTCCACTGGGAATAAGGCATACATACATACATACATACATACATACATACATACGGCTCTATACCAGTGAAAAAATTATATGCCTGTCATACTAACAAAACTTTAAAGTACAGTGTATTTGTTTCAGAAAAAAGATTGCTGAATGAATTTCCTAATGAACATGAGCAGCAAAAATACAGTATACAAAGAAGTACAATATACTGCAATGAGAAATAAGAAAATGTTCCCCACTAGAGTAAATAAAAGGAACACACAAGATTATTGGGCCCCAAACATTTTGGTCATCTCCATTTTGTTGATATAGTAATTGTTGTGACAGGCCTACATTACCCCAGTTGAAACACAATACGATCTATTCACTGAAATTTGTAATCACATTTGTTTATTGTACATTTTACAGTCAGCCTAGATATTTTTCTCCAGTATGTTCATTGTACTTGAGTGTTGATAGAGTGGATAAACCA
The DNA here is from genome assembly GCF_026225935.1 of Boleophthalmus pectinirostris. NCBI lineage: Eukaryota > Metazoa > Chordata > Actinopteri > Gobiiformes > Gobiidae > Boleophthalmus > Boleophthalmus pectinirostris. Next base: position 20,982,497 of record NW_026571115.1, on the reverse strand, counting down.
GTTTCGGCATCCATTAATGATAGAATGCTGGGATTTGTCTAAGCTAACACAAAAATTCATAAATCATAACAGTTACAATAGTACTGTAGTTATAGTCAGTGTGCTGTTCAGAGTATTTTCACATGCACATTTGACAGATCTTTAAACATTTAGTCTGTGACCATGAGTGCAGATAATGCTACGGTACAACCTATAGTCACACATTTGAACTTGGACAAGACCACCCATAGAGCTCTTGTATGGTGTGAACCGGAGCAGACACTTCCACTGCGTATGCTCACATGGTTTATATGAAGTTAATCCTTACTGCATTGTTCCTGTGTGCTTCCAAAAACAGCTGAGTCTAACTGTTCATTACTGGCGGGCGCTGAATCCGGAGGCCTGTATTTAGCTCAAACCGAAGTATTGTTCTTTCCTCTCTGGTTTCACGAGTGCTCTGTAAAGAAGAACCAGCAGTGGGAGGTTTTCTGACCGATGGATGTCACTGTGAGAAAGTTCAAGTGCAGTCACAGAAGCAGAGAGGCCTTGTTTTCTTTGGCACAGGAACATTATCAGACGCTCAGATACAAGGCTCGGTTACACATAGTCATCCTCTCCTGGCAACCGTATTATTATTTCTGTTCAAACTAAATATTCTCTCTCAACATCAGTGACAGAATGGAATGGATTGATGTGCACAGCTAATTTGTTTGATTGTATAAAAAATTGATAATAACATCTTAAAATTGCTCATCATAATTTTTGGGGATGTTTATGTCAAATCATTTTTGATCATGCATGCATCTGGATCAGATGAAATTCTTTGGAACCTGGAAGGGAGAGGGAGAGAGCCCACGCACACACACAAACATGCACCCACAAAGTACAAAACCAGGCTGGGTTCATCACACCTTTGTCTTGGCCTGTTTTTTACATCCATCACACTCAACAATAATAAAAGGTTAAAGATTTAACCATTAAATTGGACTGAACAATAGAGAAAAAGATGCCATATTTGATAACTATGTTTTCTATTGCAATAACGATATTATTGTGATATTTAAATATACATTAAGCACTAGGCAATAAGTTTGGTTAGTTCAAAACATCAAATGAATATGCCTTCATTTACTAGTCAAACTGGGTCAAAATAAACACTAAGACAAAACCAAAACAAACTCAAGGCTAATGTAGAACCTAAAAAGGAAAATCATGAATGCAAAGTTTTTATCCATTTTATTTTCTAAAAACACTAAATTTCTGTAAAATGGGGAACCTTGAATTGTTGCAATCTATTTATAATAATATAATACACATTTACACTTACATATTTAAAAAAAAATATTTGTGTTTGTGTGTATGAACATCGATGTGTATTGGACTGTGTTCTGTATTGTGTATGTGTGTATGCCAAAAAAAATTCTTTTTTTGTGTTTTTTTCTGTAAATAGTTCTGCCATCTTGTATCCTGTTCTATATGTTAATAGGGTTAGGCAAAATAAGTGTTAAAACTTCAACCTAAACCCCTTCGGTCTTTAGTCATATGCATAAAAAGCATACATTTTTGTGTTAAATTATTGTAATATGATGTATGATTATGTTAATTGACCAAAGAAAATAAACAAACTAAGTAATACCACTAATATGCATTTGTCATCCGTACATGAATTTAGAATGTGGCTATTACAATATTGTCCTTTGTTCTTTCAACTGGTCTGGACGACATAAGGTTTTAGATGTTGTGTGGATGATCTAACTGTTTTTGATTGGACAAGAATCATTTATTTGCTTTGTCAAATATGCTTGGCTCTACATGGTAAGGGTAAAGCCTGTTATCGCAAGAAGGTCACAAGTGTAATTCTCGGAGTATGCGGGTCTGGATAGGGTCACCCCGTCAACCTAAAACATACAAAATATGCTGTCTCAAAACTCAAACTAAGTTAGCTCAACATCTGGGAAATAGTCTCACTGGTAGCACGGTCTTAACATTAGCCTTAAATGTCTGGATGTCTAATGCACAGATGTCCTCCTCAATATGTTTGGGCCAATTTCCTTCTCTGTGTCTAGCAAAAGTGTGAACATGTTATTGTAATCATCCTAACCTATTGTTCACCAGAGACAGAACAGCTCATTTGTCTGAAGCACTTGGGCTTTGGTGAAACTCTCTGTACAGGAAGTGAATTGCTCAACGTTTGGTAGGTTCTTGTGTTTTTATTGGCTGACATGTCCACCCTCTGGAACCTATTAAGACCTGTTTAGCTTGGCGCACACACACTGGCATACGCATGACGAAGTGTGAAGTATCATAATGTAGATTTAAACCAAACGTGTTGTGAAAAGTTGTTAAATGTATGCATTCATTGGGGGGTTAATGCATTTAACATGGTGGGGGTTTGGTTGAATAGAAACTTATAATTGATCTTAAAACCCATAAGCAAAGAACTCATATACATGCATTTTCTATCCACATATAATGCCAAGAGGAATCCTGTTGTAAAAGTTTAAAAGTCATTTTTATTATGAAACTACCGTGGCAGGATAATTGTGTTGAATACTGCAGTTTTTTAACATTTAACAGACATGTAGCAGAGTGCATTCTCACACCCACACACTTCACATTTGCCAACTTCTAACTCATACTACTGAAAGCAGGAAAATACCCACTCATTCATGACTCAAAGTGCAACTGGAATTGGCCACCAACAATGTTCTGCAGGTGGTAAAGAAGAAATGTCTTATTCACTTGTTTTGCAGCCAAAAGTCAGACTGATACAGCTACAAAAATCTGAGTGTTCTTAGAAGAAAGCAAACTTAATTTTGTTGTCTAACCTTTGTGCTCTTTTCAAGACAATTCAGGGACACATTCTCATTCTCTTTTGTGTGTTTTTGTCCCAAAGATTGAATGGAAAATGCAGAATATTACTAGCCAGCGTGGCGTCACCTAGTGCCTCCACTCAATTTCTTTTCTCTCCAGCGACTAAGTCAGGAATCGGAATACACTAGACGGTTTGCAAGAACCCCAGAAGTGCGAGTCCGGGCACCAGCCAATCAGTGAAGTGCCGTACATTCTGTCTTGGAAACGATTCCTGAGATTGAGGATTTAAAGCCAGAACAAAGAGAATGTTTGCTGAATTTTATCAAGGGGAAAGACGTTATTGGCCTTCTTCCTATGGAATTTGGGAAAAGCTTAATATACCAATTAGCCCCAAATAGCAGGGACTTTTTAAATAAAAAAAACGTTGAGCGAATGAATCCTAATGCTGCAAGGTCAGACAGTTTCTACAAACTGAAACCGACTGATGAATCAGGCTAGAATATTACATTTATGCCACAAAATTTTATACATCAAAAGATCCTCAAAGCTGATAAAGAGAAAAAAAAGTTGAGATTAAAGAACCGTGTGAATTGTACTATTTCAACAATGTAATAATTCAAAGTAAAACATGTGTGTTGTATGTTTAAGTTACCTAAACATTACAAACATTGCAGCACACATTTTACAAACAAATAAAAATATAGAAGTCAGTAATTTTTGTGACATTTACATACATACAGTAGTTTGATTTACTGAAAAAAACATCTCCTCAGATCTATCCTAATGCGTAAATAAGAGCAAAATTCCAAAGTCTGTGTGTAGAACAGTTGTGGGACACCAGTTGCTGCTGCGTGTGTTGTAAAAGGTGACAGGACCCCAGCCCTCGTGGACATAAGTACTGGCTCTGTTACCAGGAGTTGTAAAGTTATGCAAGCTATGTCACTGTAAACGCCAACAAGACCCATATTCTTTACTGCCAAAAGTGTGACCTATGGACCAGATTGCTGCATGGGAAAGGCTGAATTCTGCATCTCTGGAACACACGCCTCATCTGGAGAAGTTTACAATAAAAACATATATGGTTACCCTGAGCAACAGTTTGAGCTGGTAAATGACAGACGGGATTTTGGCAGACACATCCTTCAATGCACCAAATGTCAGCTGTCGACAGAGGGTAATTGTGGCTTGATTGCATGCTTTTTCTGCACTCATCATGTTATCTGAAGAATCTTACGCAAATTGTGACATGCTTCAAGATGAACAGACCAGACTGAGCAGACCCCAGGCTAGCAATTAGAAAAGAAATCAGAAAATGGACAAAGGGTCACAATCAAGATTTCTACTCAGATAGCATGTTTTATATATAGGCTATACCAAGCCTTTTACTATATATATATTATATATATATAAGTATTTAAAGATGCAATATGTAACTTTTCTGGATGATCTGACATTTGTTTGTCTAGATGGTGATGATTTTGCATTGCCTAGATGTTCCACAGTACAGCATTAAAGGGACAGTCTGGAATTTTGGACATAGGACCTAATTTCCTAGTTAACCAGAGTGTTGGAGTGTGTTTTAAAGTCCTTGTATTTGCAGAGGTCACTGGTGCTAGGCTAGCGCATGTCGACGGATTTAGTTATCCTGCCACTAAAAACAGTCTTACCTACTCCACAAAACACCCGAAGCAAATCAATTATTACGCCAGACTATCGATGTGAATGTCTGTGTTGACAGAATAATGTTTGAAATAAAACTAACCTCTAACATCGCATGAATCGTCGCATGTTGAGGGACTATTTTCTCATATATCAGTCCACCACTGCCAAGCTTTCTATCAGGGAGTACAACTTGTTGCTGCTGCTCAGACATAAATCCTTCAAATGCAAGGTTGGTTTTACTTCTAAAATTATTCTTTCAACACAGACATTTACATTAACAGTCTGGTGTTATAATTGTTTTGCCTCGGGTGCTTGGTGGAGTGGGTAAGACTGTTTTTAGTAGCAGGATAACTATGGTCATTGACATGTGCTAGCCTAGAACCAGTGACCTCTGCAAATACAAGGACTGGATGGAATATTTTAAAAAGTGTCTCCACACGTCTCCAACACTCTGGCTAACTAGGAAATGAGTATATGAGTAAAAAAGTTACAAAGACCTCGCTTACTGGGGATATAGATTTTTCAAGCTAATGTGCAGTGTAAAAGCATGCATACTGAATGAAATGAAATGCAGTGCAGGTACATTAAATGCCACTATGGATACAAGCAGGTGGCGGACCCTACACAAGAGTCGCTACATAGTGCTCCTTTAAAATGGACTTCATTTTACCTAAAGTCACGTCATTCTTGTCAGGCCATTGACATACAGTAGGTTTATTTGAACACATGGTTGCAGTTGTGTGAGTAGTCCTCTGAGATTCCATATTCCGTGGTCTCATCTGCTTTTGGCTTTTTTGTCCTCGTCTTGTATCAATTCGAGTTAATTACCCGCAATCTTTTCTCCCCTCCGTCCAAGCCACTTTGAGTCACATGTTTATTCACCGATCCTTCCGCAAATCCAGCCTTAATCACGACCAACGCATGACTGTGGTCTGGGACTTGAACTCACATCAAATACTCCTGGCCTGGGACTAAATGAGGTGGAGATTATGAAGGAAATTCTTGTTTGGACAGTTACAGTATGATCTGACGTAGCTAGCATGTGGTACTGTGCTAACCAAGCTTCCCAGAAAATATATGGACAGCACATGTTCGTCTGCTATGGAAAGACTTTAGGGCCACGATCGGAATCTAGAGCTGGACGTCTGCAGGTCATTGGTCATATTTCTCCCACACACAGACTCCATGTTTCCCTCTCATCACTCTGTACAAGGCTGACCTAATTATGTGCCATGTTTTAGCGCTGTCATATTACTTGGTATTTGTGGTGAAAGATGATTGGTGAGGAAAGTATCCAGCGCCTAGTGGCTTGTCAAAGGAGTTGTTAACATAGTAAATCAGCTGGATGAAGTAAGTGTAGGTGAGAGTGAAAAAAGATGCCTCACAGGCTAGACATGCTGTAGTGGCACAATTTGGTAAAGACAAAATTCAGTATCTAGAGTCAGCTAGATTAATATGGTGCTTTCTCAACTGGTTCGCCTGTATTCAGCCTCACATTTTATTGTGTCCGGTTATGTATTTTAGCGTGTGAGTGTGAGTGTGTGTGTGTGTGTGTGTGTGTGTGCATGTTTGTGTGTATGTGAGTGTGTGTGTTTGGGTTGTTTGACTGTGTGGGGTTGGGGGTGCGGGGGTTGGTTTGGTGGGTGGGTGGTTGGGTGGTTGGAAATGCGGGACTGTTTTTAATCACTGTAAAGCACTTTATGTTGCATTTTGTATGAAAAGTGCTTTATAAATAAAGTTTGATTTGATTTGATTTGATTTGATTTAATAAATAGTGATCTACAACCAGTGTCGGGAAGTAACTGAATATATATAATACTTATTCTGAATGCTAATTTTGAGTAACTGTATTCCGGTACAGTTACTTTTTCTTTTGCTGGTATTCAGAATATAGTTACATTTCAAAATTCTTACGAATGCACTGCTGTGCTTAATCACACAATTTAGGCTTCAAACTGCTCAATATTAGAGAGAAATACAAAAAAATGCTCTCATGGTGATTGCAATTTTTCCTTCTCCAATTAATGATAAACAAACAAACAAACACAAAGGTCCTACACGCAATCTTACATTGCATTTTTACACGCTGATTGGACAATGTATAGGAATACATTACAAACCTTATTACACCTTAATCTCTCTTACATTACTTTATTTTATTTTAATATATATGTATTGTTTACTGCCTATACTTTCAACCAGTGTGCCAGGGAACACTAGTGTGTCTTGGGGTATTGCCAGGTGTGCTTTAAAAACATTTCCTTCAACAATCCCAAATTGAAAGTACCTATCACAGTGACATATACATTGCTACACTATATGTGTGTTTTGGTAATATTTTAGTAGGTCGTGTGTCTTGGAAGGCTGTGTGCTAAAAATGTCTGCCGTGATTTACAATAGGTTGAAAACCACTGGTTTAGAAGAAGAAGATAAAATGATCATATTTGAAGTGCTGTGTTTTAATTTCTGATTTCTGTCACCAACCAAATTGATCAATGAAACTATAAATAATAAATGGTCATTCTTGATAATATTTGGCACAACATTTGGCACATTATACTGTAAATATATGGCTCTCATGATCACCCAGCATTACAGTGAATGTCAATGTGAAAACTCAGCTGTGCAGGGGCTGATTCTCTTCCTGTCAGCAGCTCATCTTTACAATAACCACTGGAAACCACATCATAGCACTTACAGCACAGCAAATAGTGCCTGATAACCATTCGTCAGCAGGTGGGGCAGGACTCTGCAAGCACACTGTCGATGTCAACCACAACTTGACATTTGTGAAAAATCATGTAACCATCGCATGGGTGAAGTAATTCATTACAATTATTTTATTATGTGTGTGTGTTTTTTTTCCCTTTTTTATTTTGCAGTTCAGACTCACAGAGATAGCCCTTAGGCATATAGACTTTCAATTGAATGTGATTTCCTGTATGTGACAAACTGACACAGACAGTAAAACAATAATGAATTGCAATCAGGCTATTTTTTATGTTAGTCTCTTTGTTAGTCAGTTTTTGCAGTCGTTCATTTCCATAGTCTGGGTTTTACACATACTCTAGGTGGAGCATGTGTAAAACAATATTTACCACAAGAACTCTTTGACATCTCACAATGGTTAACACTTCTCATATCATATAAGAAAGCGACGTTGTGGGGAATACATGTTAGGTTTAGAAAACCACATGTATAAAACAGACTCAGAAATGCTTGCAAAAGTGTGATTGAAGGCTCTAATTTCTTTTTCGCATTTTTCCTTCAAGGTTCCTGTTTTTGAGCCAAAGGTTTCCTCAGCTGCTGTCGTGTTTGGGCTCCTTCAGAAATGCATTTCCTTGTTGTCTTGATTTGCCTAAACAACAATAACTTGCTTGATTACAATGATGAGCTTTGTGGTAAAGAAATGGAGAGAAATTTGGAAGCGAAATTTATAACAACTGTAGTTTTGTAAGACCCATAAAGTCACAAACCACAGAGCTTAATTAAGGCCTGTAACTGTATTTTCTGTCGCTTTGAGAGTTTACACAGTGTGCATTCAGTAGGAGAAAAAGTTTTGACTAGTTTCCTCAAAGTTTTGACTAGGTTTTCAAGGTAATTGTAATTTCTTTGTTAGATTCAGATAATCTAAATATTAGATTTTGTGGTACATGAACAAAAGACAGTGATGTAGCTCTCAGTGCTTTTTCTATATTTACACAGCATCATTATGCTATAGTAGGTCAGGGGTAATGATTTGAAATAGGGTTTCCTCTGACTGAATATGCCATGTCTAGCAGTGAAGATTGTTTTGTAAACTAAATGTGATAGTAAAATGTTGCTCCTGTAATACAATGCATGACTTACACTTACTACAATGAATGTAGCACACCTAATGTTACAGTCTGGGAGCAGTTGAAAGAACTGCCCCCTTCAGCAGTTTCTAAATTTGTCTCAAAAGTCTGTGCCAACTCCCACATCTCTGTCTATTTTTAACTTCCTCGAAACCAAACATGTCTTTTGTTGTGTTATGTTTTGGTCATGACCTCAAAGTGCAGCCATTTGATTGTTTGATGCCATTTTCCATGAAACATTCCCATGCACACAAAACATCAGTGTGCTCTTATGTTGCACATGTTAGCTTTGGAATCTATTTGTTATGGGCCGACTACACATAATAGGATTTGTTGTCTCCTAATTATCAATAAAATGTGTAAAACAACATGAAAATTTCTATGTCCATGTATTCCTAATTCTTGCTTTAAAGAAAAGTATTATGCAAAATGTTCCCTCATCAAAAACATACCTGAAGAGGTTTTAGATGTCATCCATGCATGTTTCAGTAATTTAGCGATCTCTCCCAGGCCTTATTTGAACCCTCCCTTACTATTAGCTGTATGAGTATGTTCAATACTCAGCATGCTCCCACATGACAGTTCTCCATAAATATACAAAAGCATGATACAAACTGTACACAGCAACTTGACAAACCTGACGGGATGTGCAGCAGTTTCATTAACAGAATGCAGCACACTGGCTGTGTTGTCATGTGCGCACCGAAGAGCACACCACACAGACCACAAAGGGAGAAAGACTAAAATGACTCAATAAAATGTTGGTACGTTATTTCTTTAAATGTAGCATTTTGAAAACAATAAAATGTAACATTGTGATGTAAGCATGTTAAGTGTTAATACCAGTCAATATCCCATAGAAGTAAAATACCCCCTTCTTAAGGTGCACTTTAGAATTATATCTTCTGCTTTAAACTAAGAAGAGTATAAACACACTTTGTAAGGTAATCCTTTCAAGACCTCTTTTCTATTTATATAAGGACATGAGGGATGAGAAATGATCTTGTGCCACAAGATTTCGTGAGACAAAAGAGAAAAATTATCTCATGAGATGTTCCAGTGTGTTCACATTTGGATTAGACAAAAAGGACTTGTGAGTTACATTTCCTAAGAAGCTGTTAAACAGCTAAATATTAAAGTAAATAAAAATTATGTGTTCAAAAGTGTGAACAGAACAGCACAATTTCTTTACTATAAATAGTAAAAATCTCATATTGTCTTGTTTTTGTGGACTCGACCTTGTCTTTTGTCTCACCTTGTGAAAAATGTGTCTTGTCCCACCCTTAAAGGACACTCTGTTTTCATGTGTGTAGCAATGTCACGTAGGTTGACCGTGAGCGGCTTGGGGTTCAGTGAGCAAGGTAAAAAACAAATCCAGACACAGACAGGTAGTTGTGGTCCACGGTTTACTTTTGTTTCTTCAATGATTACAAAAGTGCAAGTGCAAAAAGTGCAGGGTGCAAAATGGAGGCAGGCAGCAGTTTACTCTCCAGCAGCAGAACACAGAATGATCTTTGAAGGCACCTTTTATGCCGGGCCTACTGATTGGATAAAACCACTATGCTAAAACAGGGATGGTTAAAATTATCATTAGTGTAAAATTAAAACCTAAACCTCCATAAAACAACCCAAAACCCAGATAACTATTAAAACTACCAACTATATACATAAAACCCTAAAACCATTACACCAATTAAATGTTAAAACCCATAAACCAATAAAACACCTAACCTAAAACCCCTGTACAAAATGTTACATGTGGTCCAGCCCGGAACCATAAGAGAGGGAGCTCGTTTCCGGGGGACTCTTTTCACACCTGGACAGAAGATAAAAAGGGGAGGTAAGTAAAAGCAGATCCATTCATTAAAACACAATAAAATACACTAAACACATCAACACTTAAAACATTCTAAAACAGATATTGCACCATATTTCTTGCACAAAGTCAATTTAAAATATAATTTGTTATTGTCTCCCTTTTCCTCCAGGGACAAGCAACTTCCAATTAAAGTGCTGTGCCTCAGGAATAAAAAATGGTTAAAGGAAAGCCAATAAATATTTTTTAAAACCAATTGTGTGCAATTTATTTTGTGATGTGCAAATATGTTAAAAGTGCTGTGTGCTAGGAAAGTGCAGTGTTTTAAAGTGCTCTAGTGAAGGGTGAAGGTGCTAAGTGTGGTTTGGGGTAACAAACCAGCCTGTTTGTTACAAGCAACAATGGCAGAGTGGGCTAAGGGTGGCCCACCAACTAGAGGGTAGTTGGTTCAAATCATAAAATCACAAAATCACAAATCATATTCTGTTGTTTTGGTGAGTTGAAAGTCTAATCTAGTGAACTGTACCCAAACAGTGTAGTCCATTCATTGTGCATTGACCGCATTAGTATTGTCCCTGTGTTTCATATAAACCCATACACTCTGTCCTCCATCACCGTTGCCTCTTGTCACAGTGGGAGACTGGGAGAGTGTAGCTCAGAGGGCTTCCTGACCGTACATGCCGATCTTTAACATCAGTCAACACCAAAGACGCTGTTACATCACAGAACTGGCTGTGTTCCAGGGCTCATTGTATGTACCACAGATTTAACAAGGCTCGTGGTTGTACTGGTCCAACATAATATGAGAGAAGATACACACATTCTGTCTGGTTGCAGTGACATCCGTAACCACCCAAACGATGTGTCAAGAGTACTTTGATGAGTCAGATTCACTTTCATTATTTCTAATTAAATGTACTAATCTGGAGGGAGTGTCGAATGGCTGCTGCCCTTGACACTGGGCTGGACAAGCAATAGATAATTAATTGTGTCACATAGATAACAGAACCTTTACGATGAATTTAGTTTAAAAAAAAATCTTCACCTTGTTAAAATACATAAATTATCTTATCTTTACAAGCTGAAATACCTGCTTCATTTCATTTCAACATATGCCAAGGGGATATGCATTTTTGGATGACGTTCAAAAGTAGGGATCATTTGAATATTAAACTCAAACTTTCTTGAATGAGACTATTGAACTTCATAGATACGTTTTGAAATGAAATACACTTGGAAATATATAAATCAGTGTGAAGGTACATGACAAGAACAGAACACAGTCCTTAAAAAGGTCATTATAATTGCAGTCTGTTGCAGTCATAGCAATACCCAAGCCAGTATAACTAGAGAAACAACTGTTTAATTAATCTGACCCCCAAAAAATACATTTGGTTTGAGCTGTTTTACATTAGACTACGTTGACCACACATTAAGGTCATTTCCTCTGTACGGAGAAATACTGTAATCCTAACCTTCCCAGACTGAGTTTTCCACTACGTTGTGCAGGGCCCAGCAGCAGACAGTAATGAAGGGTTAACCACATAAAGATTCTCACTGGCCAACAGATTGTAGAGGAGGAGAAAACTATAGCCACTGAAAATAGCACCAAAATGACCTTTTTTTTCTCAGGGCCTGTTTTAAACCCACTCCACCCTTTCCTGCATCCTTAAACTTATGCTGTTTAGGCAAAAATTGGCACTGCACAACCTTAAATACGTTTATACATCCACGGGGAGCGATCGTAGTAGATGAAAGATGTGGGGGAGAATTAACGGAAGTACTAATACCCCTTACAGTGTGCTTTCTCAGGAAGTTGTTATTTACTGGTTTGAAAAGGAGTGGGTGTCCCAGGACTGGGGAGATTTCAGGGCTGATGTCTCCCATGTTCCCTCTTATGTCTGAAGTGGGGTTTTGCTTTCTCTCAAAAATGGACATAACTAATAGGGAGCTGCTTTATTTATGTGGTCTAGGCTTTTTTTTTTTTTAGCATTTAGTGTTAAAAGTTAAAAGATCTTTTCATAGACACCTAGGATTGGTAATTTATGTAACTTAAATATGTTTATATGTATGAAAAACACCTGAGACATTATGTTACAGGATGCAAGCAGACGGCACAAGAAATCCAGACCCAAAATTATTTAATTATTAACTTAATTTAAATCAGCTTTAAAATATTAAATATTGGCTGTAAATATCATAGAATGAAATCTGAGCACTGGCATGATTATGAATGTGTCAGGTGAAGATGTATGTTTTTGATTAAATGCCATACTGTGGAACCTTACAGGAAAAGCCATAATATCTCCATGTAGACAAGCTTGTACCCTTAACCAGAAAAGTTACAAGTTACAAAGTGAACTTTTAAATATAATGTATATTGTAAAACATTATGTTAACTTAAGAGTGCCCATTTCACCTCAACTTTTCTTGCCGATGATCTTTTCTCTATATAAGATTCCCGACTACCTCACCTGAGTCACGCAAACATCCAGTGAAATAATCTGATCGAAAAACAGTTCTGCCCTGGGTCACATTTCTCTACACAACAAGTCCCATCTCCGCTCCATCACACTTAAGATCCAAATCTGTTGTGTTTACTTCAATTGTATCTGCATTCTACCTGCAAATACAAGGTAGACTGAAAGAGGTCTTAACAGTGCATTGTCCCTCTGACTGATAGTGCCACATGCCTGGTGTCTAGACACTGTGATATAGCTAATCTAAATGACTGGCCCTGTTACGTTGAGCAGTGAGTGGTATTCCTCTGCCTATTGTTTCGGCAGGCAGAGAAAGTCCTTGATGTGGGCTCTGGAATGAGATAAAATGCAGCCAAAGGAAGTCTATGGGAAGACTTTGAGGAAACACATGTCCGCAGCCAATCACAGATGAGCGGATGGGAAGTGTGGCAGGTACGGATGATCAGGTATGTGGTGTCCAGGGAACGATTGAAGGATTTGAGTCATGGAAGAGAAGAGGGAAAAGCCACATGCCACACAGAGTAAACAGCTTGTCTGTGTTGAAAGGGGAGCCGAAGGGGCCTGTAAAAACTCCTAAACAAAAAATGTTTGCTTTGAGGCTGTCTCGTGGGATGGAGAGAGCGGGAAGAATTGTGACGCAGAGTAGCTATGACAAATAACCTCTACCACAATGATGTCTAAACTTTTGTAGTTTTCACTTTCGGTCTTCGGACACAGAGACACACACAGACATTTAATCAATGTTAGTTGGTGGTATGCAGTTTTTGTAACTAATATAAGCTTTAATATGTGTAATGGTGGTTTTATTATAATAAAACCAACGTATTTGTCATTCTGGACCAACAAACTCTCCAACCAACACCAGTCACTGTACAGTCACATTCTAACATTCATACAGGCAACTTATGTCTTATCTGTTTTATCCAAACACACAACAACTACAGAAATCATCAACATAATTTTTATGATGTAACTTGAACTCAATCATGAAAGCCTAACCCTAAAAAAAAAGAGATAGAAAAGAGATGCAGAAGGAAGGCCTTCTGGCATAAACATATAAATTAGTAAATTAGTTATATTTACAAAAATGGAAACTCTTGACACAGATGCTATGAAAGCATATTCATCAGACTTGTGACACAGGTGGGCTATATTTTATTTGAAGTTTGATAAGCCCAACAAAGTCAGCAATTTTGTAAAAATAAGTGACATTATTTTCCACTATTGTGCTTTGTACGTCATCGCCTAGTCATTGTTTCAGATTTATAGAAAAATATGTCCTACAACAACAGGAAAATAATTCCTGGGGTCAGCCAAAGTCTAGTTTATGTTAACACAAAATTTATTACCCCTTAATACCAAAGCACCTAAATTTGGACCAATAAATAAAGTGCACATTACAATGCTCTGAGCACAGAATAAAAAAATGACTAACAATATTGAATTTAATATTAAAGGTAACCTATTTTTAGAAGGTAAAGGAGGGTAGTCCAAGTATAGCCTAAACCTGCAAGCTAGAATTCTTACAAGACTACAGCTGCTATCCAAGTCTATGGAAGGAATTCCTCCTGTCCCACTCCAAGACGTTCCTGCACTGGCTCTGGCTGTAATCTCAGACAGAATTTTCAAAATGACTAAACTAAATATGTCAGGATGTATATATTGTACAAAGGGCCAGAAAGAATTGATTAAGCCATTACATAAAAACATTGTCCTGTAAATTCTTCTTATAGGAACTTTGAAAATCTAGATTTCTTCAAACTACAGTGTGTTCTTGTGCCTAACCCCACGCTGCCCCTCGCTCACACAGTCCTATCACTGCTGCCATCTCACACTCACATCCTTACATTGTCCCAGAGGAAAGGCCGACCTCCAGCTGCTGATATAAACTCCACACCACCCCGTCTCCACCTCACCCGAGACCAAAAAGAAACCCAGGGGAGATGTACCAGGACCCTGCAAGAACCATCACTGACTGAATCCCATAATACCAACGGGAATAAGATTAATCCTCAGGGTATTCCGCAGCTTCAGATGTGTGGGCTGTGTGACGTTATGGGCGGGGTCATGGGGTTAGGGAAAGACCAGACTGCTGCTGGATTTGGCTCAGTCACAAGATGATCTGACAGTGTCTCATCTGCTTTGGTCTGGTGTTGCTCCTGTTGACAGCTGTAGATCCGTCATCATGGCTCATTTTACTGGCACTTATTCTTCTGCAAAAATAACAGCACGACCATTCTTCATGAGCTCATTGTCAGTTACATAATGGGGGATAGAAACATGTTCTATATTGTTTTTACGGTGGCCTCAAGGGTTGGATTCTTCTGGGCTGAGATGCAGATGCCCTTGATGCAGGTGTTTGTGACTGTGACTGTTTCATTCACGTTAACAAAGAGAAAACTGCTTGTAATATAAAGGCCTGATTAAAATGAAAGGCTGATATTTGAAAATGTGAAAAACAGAACTAGTTAATTTTAAATGGTTTGCTTTGGTTATTTCTTACTTACTTTATGCATTTAGAGCATCCTAATGATTCACCACAATAAGTTTATAAGTGATTATCACAACTTTCAGAGAGACTGAGTTATGGTAATCTAACAACAACTAGTTCACTAGCTAAGCATGTTATAATTAGCTGTAGACCGCACACAGCACACTTGGGCGAGAGAATTTTGCAGAAATACAAAGAAAAAAATGGGTACGGGCCATTTAAACTCTAAATTAGTCCTGAGTTAGAAGCTATTTGCGCTATTTGTTTTTTCAGTCACACTACTGTTTACACTCGATATATACGGTACATCAGACATGTCAAACTCAGACCTGTGGGCCAAATTTGGCCCGTGATATAATTATATTTGGTCCACAAGATCATATCAAATATGTATTAGAGCTGGCCCACCGGCTACAGATAGGCTATAGAGACATTATTTATTTAAAAAGTTGTTATTATTTTAGATTATGCTTGTTCTGGATTCAATGTTTAAGTAAAACTATTATTAAACATTTATTTTAATAAGAAAAGGTTTAACATTACATATCTCAAATGAAGAGAAAACATGCAGATGTTATTAAAACTTTTCAATAATTATTTAGTTTTATCAAGCAGTTTAATCCCAGTTTAAAATTTTGGCCCTCTATGAATTTGAGTAGACACCCCTGCGGTACATACACATTGCCAAAAATACTAAATACTACACATGCAATGTATTTACTTTTTATTTGTCCACACCTGGTTAGGAGGTGGTTTGTGTGTGGTATTAATGTGCTTGTAAAGTGCAGGCTCACTGTTGGGTAACTCCTAATTCACTTTTACACATGTAAAATGTTCCCACTAAATAAAAGCATTGCACTGAAGTACAATTGAAAAGATGTTGGTTAGTACAAGCTATACATGTGCTTTTACTGTACAGATGTAGATGCTCTGCAAACACTAAGCAGAGAATGTGAGAAATGATAAGATAGTGCTCGCAGTCATACTTATCACCTGCATCTTAAGTCTTGTATCAGAAACAGGCTGAAGACCACAGCAGGGAAAGTGCTGTTGGTAAATAATAGGATTACTTTCTCCAGTACAAACAACAGTGGATCATGCAGAGGTTAAAAGAAACTTGCCAAAGGGTAACTTAAGAACTGGGAAAAGAGGGAGTGGTGTGTATACTGTTTGCTTTTGCTGTAATTTCCTTGAAAGTTACCAGAAAAATGGTAGGTATTATCAAAAATTATGATTTTTCACTGCAATATAAATCTAGGGTAAGCCATTACTGTACATATTCATTTGAGCCGGTATTGATAATAAAATAATCACATAAACGCATCAAAATTTAAACCTTCCCTGAATAGTGCATCAAAAGCATCCTTGCAATTAATTTTGACGACATTACTAAACACAGCTCAAATGAGTTTATGAGTGAAGTGAATTTAACCCTAGCAACCCTAGAGTAACCCTACAAATAGATGGATCCTGCAATATTCTATCATTATGAATATTTACAAGCAATTAAATACAAATTAGTTTTGACTAGTGTAGGTTAGATTGCAGATGATTGAAAAGTTGATACATCTTTGGCTTGCTCATATGACTCTCTTTTATACATTACAATATATTGTTTATGAAGTTTGATTTCCTCTGAAGCTGAGCGAGAATCTGTGCAGATGAATGTGATTGGCTAGGCACGTGGGACAAATGCTGTGGTTTGACCCAGATGACTGTTTCCACACCACGCAGCACCATAGCAGACTGCAGACTGTATGCCATCTGAGTCTGTGGTTTGGTATCTACACTTGTGCTTTTCCCACTGTGTGTTATGCCTGCATATCTTGTGTCTTATATCTACATATGGGCCTTCCGACTGATATGAAAAAGACATCTGCATATACAATACTATTCTCATGACTTAACTTTACTACACAAACTATTTGTACTGTGTGTGTTACAGGTTTAAGTGGGAAGATGGCTGTTAATGGAGAGGCAAGTATGGCGTATACATTTGACATTTAATGTACTCTTTTTTCCATCATGCTGAAATACCAGAGGTAGTCAGTTTGGAAATCCTAATTTGAGTGCAGTGTAGTGACTATATGTCGGTGAGAAGCATGCATACTGTCACTGTGTGAATTGCGAGAAGGGAATGAACTCAAGTGTGTACACAGCTCTTTAAAAGGCCTAAATAGACAGTGGGTGTGCCCTAAAAGCAGTGTATGTAAACATAGTATTTAAAGGTTATTTTGAACAACAATGACCACTTGAATTATTAGGACACGTACTTTGTTTTGCCAGAGACTAGACTAGTCAAAACAGTCCAACTACAGTGACAAATAAAAGATTGAGGGTGGGTTCTTGTATTTGTTTAGTTTTTAAAGGTAATAAAATGGCTCATAATCATGTAGCGATGAAACAAGATGAGACAAGACTGGCTTTTTTGGGTTATTTTTAAAGATAATACAGTACAAGTTGTATTTACCGTGTTGAAATGTTTCAGCTGCTAGCTGCAGAACTGTCCCCTGCTTGCTGATGGTTTGCAGCTAGCAGCTGAAATATGTCAATAAGGTAGATATGTCTCCTACTGTATTGTCTTAATTGTATTAATTAACCCAAGAAGTTAATGTAATGTACCACAGATGAGAAAATGAACGTTTTCAGATTAGGAGACAAGATTGGGTATGCGAGAATAAGATAAAATACGATTTTGACATTTTCTATAATACAAAAATTGTGTGGTTACGTTCACAATTTTGGCCTCACAATTTTTATTTATTTGATTAAATTCCTGTTGTAATTGTAACATTACTTCTTTTAGCTACAACTTCTCAAGAACAACAAAGACTCAGCATTTTTTTTTTTTGTCCAAGCCAAACACATGAAAAAAATCTCACAAGATCACTTTGCCCATGTGCGCCCAATCTTGTGAGTTCTTGTCCCTGTAATCACGGCACGTTCAATATTAACTCTGCTCTAAGTCTCACACATTAGAGCCCTGTAGAGATGTTTCTGGTGCCCCAGGTATAAAAGCTGCATTTTGGCATGATAATGAATATGCTGTGGCTCTGGGGGGTAAAGTGTTTGAGCTAAACAACCTCCAACCACAACCCTAATCTGGCACCACACCAAGTTCTGACAGCAACTGAAACAAGTCTTTACTAAGTCTTTAATTTTCATGAAAAGCCCTGATTCGAGGAATGTGTTTTTTCTAGATGGAAATGGAGAGCAGATCTCCAAATGACTCCAAATGCTGTTTTTCCTTGACCACATGCAAGCTTTGTTGTCATTCTTCATTCTTGTATGGTTTGTGTAGCTCCTGCCCTCTGAAAACTCTTGAACTTAATATGTCAATAGTCTTAACATTCTTGTCGGCTCGCAAACAGACAGCAGGACTACAACACTGTTTGCTATGACCCTAAAGCACAGTCCACTGAATGCTCTTGAAAGTTAAATGGACAACAAACTCCGAGTCCATTTTGAGTGTGATTTTTATTGTTTTGTCCTGTGCTTTTCTTCACAGGGCCCCTTGGTTATATAAAGCACAACTTTGTTAGTTTTGTTAGTTTCTTTCTGTGGCTGGGAAACAGGGAGGGAGAGAAGCCAGAAAGTCCCCAAATGGGTGAAGATAAATTGTCCGTGTCGCCATAATAATGTATTGAGATTGTGTGAAAACTATAGTGCTGCTGTCGGGTTTCACGCTGATTAAGCCATTCCACATACAAGTAATCCAATACGTTTATCAAAGTGTTACATATTTTTGAATATGTTTTGATAAACTCCAAATAAATGTACTAATAACATACAAAAGTTTTATATTTTTTTCTATTAAGGTGCGTGTTGTTCAGGATTTACAGCTACAAGGCAACTTTATTCTGTTCATGGTATTACCTGTGTGATACAAGCAAGCAAGCAAGCTTCTGCTTAGTAGCAAAAAACTGCTAAAAAATGACAAGGAAAACCCCTAAAATGACAAATTATCCATGTCCTGGTCCCTTATCTTTTAAATTTATTGTGTGGAAGGTTAGGTGGAAATGGAACGCTGAAGACATTGCCTCGACCTTGCGACCCCTCCAGTTTGAGGACTTCCATGAGCGTGTTAAAGATGGGCCTGACTCTGTGAGGGGAGAGGGGGAATATGCTGAGCTGTCCTGGGAGGCTGCTGTTGGAGGCCTGAGAGGTGAGCTCACAGTCGTTGGGGCTGGTGTGTGTGGGTGGGGGTCTTGTGGTGGTGTGTGGGTGGGAGGTGACACACACGCCCTGCCATTGAGAGCGGGAGGACAGGGGAAATAACAGGGTGCTGTGGCCTGAGGGGAACAATGCCACCCTTTAATCACTGTACTCATTCCATATGGACTAAGTGTGTGCAGCACATGCCTGTACAGTGACATAGGCTTTGGATACACTACAGCGTGAATAGTAATGGACGTCATGCAAACTTCTTTTACACATATATGTGGTTTTACAAGCAAAATGTACTTTGCCCCTAGTTTGTCTCCTCTTTAGTACTCATAACGGGTGTGCAAAAAATACAGTATCAATATATCATGGTACAAAATTTTATTATACAATATCATTATCGTGGGCTGCTGTATAAATATATCGCAATGAGTATTTTTTGGTGTCTTTTAGCAATTTAACAATTCTGTTGATTATTTATTTATTTTATACACTTGGGATATGCACTGTTTCGATGGATGATTAAAATTGATGTATTTCATATTAACTTTGCACAAGCAGTGGTTCATCAAAGAAATATAGTGGCTAAAATGTATTTGGTTCTTAAAAGACAGCCTTATATCACGTGCAATGACTATCGTATGCCATTCCCAGTCCTAGAACTCTTTTTGCTTTGTACTTTTTATTTTGGAGTAAAGTACAAGTATAGACACACACAGGCTGACTTCTGTAGCTTTACTTGCTGTCCCATCTTCATATATCAAGCAGGGCTGCCTTCAGTTCTAGACAAGAATTCTTTCCAAGCCATTTAAACCTAATAAACAATGAATAAACGATCAACCATTTCCTACCTTTATATTTGCCACTTGCATTTTCAGTCTGCCCATCCAATTCCAGCAAGCTAGTCAGATCAGAGCCTGATATACATGCAAACCATTCCGCTGTTACTTTGCCAAGACAACAATCAAATAAATCTCATCTTCCATCAGCAAATTGTTAGTTGCACACACGCATTTTCAGTTACCATTTGAAAATTCAGTTGTTTTTATCTCTCGGCCTAAGTGGAGCGTGTTTGTGAAATGTGGTTAAGAAGAAACACATGTTAAGACATTACACATTCTTGGCATCTTTAGACCTTTTCCACAGTAACCCACTACACAGAAGCAGGGCTCCCCACTACTAATCATCTCACAAACAAATGAGAGACACTGTTGACTTTCATCTAATACATGCTGCTAAAACACATTCTCAGTAACCTCATTGGCTACATTTGTTCTATTTTCAAAACACATCCTGCAGATTGGAGAGGAAACAGAGAGGGACCCCCTAAATAGACCACAGGGAATAAACCATCATTTAGACCTCGCCAAACTGTGGGGAAACATTCTGCACTGGCACAATGATTTATAAGCACCATCACTTCAAACATACTGGACTATTTGAACTTGTAGCCTGGTTTACTTCCCCTTTCACATGACTCTGTTCTTTAAGGTTTGGGCTAAACACATAATAGGATTGGGTGGGTTTGCACGAAAAGTTGCACAAAAGAAGGAATTCTAATGTGGTGTGATGCAGGAGCGCTGCCAAATACAAAGCTGAAACTCTCTTTAGCTGCTACAATAGCCTTGCTAGCTTCATGTTGCCTTGAGAAGTAACTAAAACTATTTTCTTGCTCTGGGAGTTCACACTTCACAGTGAGTGGTTAAAATTGCCTGTCCCTCAAAGCCTGATGAAGGCTTGTCACTAGGAGAAGTAGGTGGGTGTTTGAGCTATTAGACAAAAATGCCCTAAATCCCATCAGATAACAGACTATGTCAGGAATAGTTCACATATTTAAATTTTCCTAATTCTCCCTTTTGCTCTAGTGGTGGATTATTTTACACAATTTCTTTAAAGGTACAGTAGTACTTTGTGTTGCATTTTTTTGTATGAAAAGTGCTCTATAAATAAAGTTTGATTGATTGATTAACAGTATGTAACTTTCAGGAGGTAGCATGACATCTGTACGATTCCATGGAAATAGAGACCATACTTCTCCATGTTTGTTTCTATGTTTTTCAGTGCGATAAACACCAGCAAAATGAAAAAAAACAAAAACAAAAAAAAAAAAAAAAAACCCAAAACCTAAAACTTTATTTAAACTAAAAAGTTAGTTGCATACTATGGCTTTAAAGGCTTGTATCCTTCTTTTTTTATTTTCATGTGATACTTGAACCTGAACCACAAAACCTCATCCGATACGTCACATTCACCTGCCACACTTCATAATGATGAACATATGAGAAACAAAACAAGAGCCACTTGTATATATGTATGTATGTATGTATGTATGTATGTATGTATTTTTTCAGTTGGTGTTAAGTGTGAACTTTTTTATTATCATATGATAATATTTTGTGCGGGGGAAGAGCTGTTGACCTCGACTAGGGACATTGTCTGGTGGTGGAAGGAATACTTTGAGGATCTCCTCAATCCCACCATCACGTCTTCCGAGGAGGAAGCCAAGGCTGGAGACTCGAAGGCGGACTCGTCCATCACCCTGGCTGAAGTCACTGAGGTGGTTGGCAAGCTCCTTGCTGGTAAGGCTCCAGGGGTGGATGAGATCCGCCCTGAGTATCTTAAGTTTCTGGATGTTGTGGGGCTGTCTTGGCGTGGGGTGGTGGTCCCTCTGTATAAGAAGGGGGACCGGAGGGTGTGTTCCAACTACAGGGGAATCACACTCCTCAGCCTCCCTGGTAAGGTCTATGCCAGGGTACTGGAGAGGAGAATCTGTTCGATAGTCGAACCTCGGATCCAGGAACAGCAGTGTGGTTTTGGTCCTGGCCGTGGAACACTGGACCAGCTCTACACTTGGGTGCTTGAGGGTTCATGGGAGTTTGCCCAACCAGTCCATATGTGCTTTGTGGATCTGGAGAAGGCTTTCGACCGTGTCCCTCGTGGTGTCCTGTGGGGGGTGCTCTGGGAGTATGGGGTCCGGGGCCCTTTGCTAAGGGCTGTCCGGTCCCTGTATGACCGGAGCAGGAGTTGCGTTCGTTGCCGGCAGTAAGTCAGACCTGTTCCCGGTGCATGTTGGACTCCGCCAGGGTTGCCCTTTGTCACCGGTTCTGTTCATTGTATTTATGGACAGAATTTCTAGGTGCAGTCAGGGGCCGGAGGGGGTCCAGTTTGGGGACCACCGGATTTCATCTCTGCTGTTCGCAGATGATGTTGTCTTGTTGGCTCCATCGAACCAGGAGCTACAATGTGCACAGTGGCGGTTTGCAGCCAAGTGTGAAGCGGCTGAGATGAAGATCAGTTCTTCTAAGTCCGAGGCCATGGTTCTCAACCTGAAAAAGGTGGCTTGCCCTCTGCAGGTGGGTGGAGAGTCCTTGCATCAAGTGGAGGAGTTCAAGTATCTCAGGGTCTTGTTCACAAGTGAGGGGAGGACGGAACGGGAGATTGACAGGCGGGTTGGTGCAGCATCTGCAGTGATGCAGTTGCTGTATCGCATTGTTGTGGTGAAGAGGGAGCTGAGCCGAAAGGCGAAGCTATCGATTTACCAGTCAGTCTTCGTTCCTACTCTCACCTATGGTCACGAGCTCTGGGTAATGACCGAAAGGACGAGATCACGGATACAAGCACTCAAAATGAGTTTCCTTCGCAGGTTGGCTGGGTGCTCCCTTAGAGACAGGGTGAGGAGCTCAGTCACACGGGAGGAGCTTGGAGTAGAGCTGCTGCTCCTCCATGTCGAGTGGAGCCAGCTGAGGTGGCTTGGGCATTTGTTCTGGATGCCTCCTGGGCGCCTCCCTCGGGAGGTGTTCTGGGCATGTCCCACCGGAAGGAGGTCCCAGGGAAGACCCAAGACACGCTGGAGGGTCTATGTCTCTCGGCTGGTCTGGGAATGCCTCGGGGTTCCCCTGGAGGAGCTGGAGGAAGTGTCTGGGGTGAAGGAAGTCTGGGAGTTCCTGCTTAGACTGCTGCCCCCGCGACCCAGCCCCAGATAAGCGGAAGAAAATGGATGGATGGAATATTTTGTGCAACATTTCGTGTAAATCCACCCAACCCATAATGCATAAATTCTGTGTGTAAATGGAGAGATTTACAGTACATGGGTGTATGGGGACAATCTCCCTGTTCAATGTCCTCATTGTGTGGAGAACACGTGTGCGGCTATGGCCATGTTTAAAGGGATTAAAAGGGCAAAGCAGGTGTAAGAAGGACAGATAGGGCCAACATTACTGTTAAACTGCTAAATATGTTATGGTTTGTGGAAATGTAGCAGAAATATATTCTAAAGTAAATGACTGTAGTAAATACCTGTTGTACAAAATATCTGGGGCAATCATGAACATCAGTCATATGTGTACAGTAGCTGCAGTTTGCAATAAAGATTTTCTGTATGTGTCAGGTTTATTATGGGTAAATATAGGCTAAGATTCAACACTGCATCACAAGAGGCAGATAAGTACAGCAGATCAAAGCTTTTCTGATATCCATTTGTGAACAAGTCCACATTCTGATCTAGCCATAGTAATAATTACATTCCTTTACATAAAAATGCCTAAAAAATTTTTTTTTACAAAGAGCTCACTTCTCATTTTAAACTTCCTCACTTTGTCACGTTAAGGGGTTTTCTGAATCGGTTCTTCCTTGTCTGGAGCTATAGGTTCAGTGTCATATGTCCACTATGTGCCATCCTTTACATGCAATTAGTCCTTGGTTCTGCTTGCATGTCACATCTCACTACCTCATTGGCCATCTCTCTTTAAACAATGACACGATTTCTTCCTCAAACATTCGGAACCATAAATCTTGGTTAGACTATTTTGGGACAAACTGAAGAACTGTTAGAGCCAACTAAAATAAGTCACTGATTAGTATGTTTGGGATTTTCGATCATTTTAAATTAATGGTAACTGTAGACTAACTGTAGATTAATAGAGACTGACAATGAAAGATAACATTATAACATGAGATTTATTGCTGATTAGAGCTTGGCATCTAACATTAGGTTCAGAGCTCTAAGTTTGTGCTAAAGAAAATAAAGTTTAATACAAAAATAATAGTAGACGTTGTTATCTTTAATCATTATTCAAAAGCAATAACGCGACCTCCGACCAGCCTTTGATTTGACGGTGTCTGTAGGATACTTTATCGAATCCAATGCTAATAATTTTATGTTTGGGAAATTGGATTGAAATATTATGACAAAAAAGAACAAACAAGTGATAAGTCAGATTCCATTTCCTCTTGTATTGCTCTTGGAATGAGCCAAAAGATTCTTATTGACATTCCTGTGGTCACTTTCAAAGCTGAATTTTCCCTCACACATGCTCTGCGAAGCGAGCACGTCGCTAATCACCACAAACTGTAAATTATCATAAATCCTTGCTAGTAGCCGTCGACAGTTACAGTGTTGTATATGTGTGTGTCGTTAACATTGTTAGGCCATTAAAGCCAGTCTGTGGAACATGCCCAGGCCTGTTCTCAGTCTGTTATTAATGACACCGTGAGAAAGACGTGTGTGGGTGAGCTAGAATTTGCAGGGTTTGACAGATGAGCTGTGTGATGTAAGTATCAGCTTGGTTTCACTATGATTGATTTAATGTTAACGTATTAGGCCTACTAAAGTTCTTGGTTTGAGAAACAATAATAAAAACAACACATACCAAACATAATGAAAGTAACACTGGTCATACAAACGTAGAGTAATTCAATCACATAATACAGTAATAGGCCTAATTTTGTGGGTTGTTCAATTGTCCCTGTTTAAAATTAACATGAAAGAAAATATCCACTGCAAAAATCCTTAAATCACAATCTCTTACTCATTTATAGTCTAAATCAATCAAGACATTATAGAACTACCGAGCGCTCACAAAAACATCAAAAGTATTTAACTATATACAATTTTCCTATTTTTAGCATTTTACTGCATTTCACTTGTCAGTCTATGCCACATAAAACTGATCATTAGCGTATTTGACCGCTACTGTTTAAATAGCTGCAGTTCCAGTACATGACACAAGGAAGTAGGTTGAGCCCCTGCCCACCTGGGTCTGTAGTTTCTCACGGTTCTCGATGATGAGTGCTGTCAACTTTGTCTCTATGTATGTCTGTTTACCTCCATTCTCTTCAGCTGTGACCTGCACTTCCCATCATAAGACACAGGAAGGACAGAAGGCTGCAGGGCCCTCACATGCGCTTAACCCACAGCCCACAGTGACCCATGGACTCAGGTCACAAAATTTACTGGCAGAGCGCTGGACACAAACAAAAAGGATGTGCATGACTGTTATAATTTTATATACTGTTTTTAAAGTTGTGCAATTTCAAAGTTATGGCATGGAGTCAATTGAACTTTGCTGTTTGGTTTTTTTTTCTGTGTCATGCTTCTGTTAACATGATGAGAGGCTGTTATTATTTGCTACTTTACTTTTGTTGCATTTAAAGCTATGCTACGGAAACAAAACATCTTACGTGAATGAAAGCAGTATTAACTTCAGAGTCAAATGAACAAATAAAAACTATGTCAACAAAAACAAGAAATCAGTCTAAGGATAAGGCTATATTTTTATTACTCATCTGCTCTTTTATTCGCCTAGGGTTGCTATAGGAACCAAATGCACAATTTTAGATGGTGATTTTGGATATGCATAACCATTTAATTTCACACCCATCTAATGTTGCCCTCAAGACATTTTACAAAATTGGGAGAATTATTACTTTTTTCCTGCTGCTGCTGACAAATTACTATAATAATGAGCAAGTCCTTTTCTATTGTATTCAACACTATTCATTAAACTTTTAAAGGACACTGACTGCAACATATTACACAAAAATACATAGTACAGGTTTGTTTTGCCTGTGCAATCACAATTATTTTCAGTGACATCACGCTGGAGGTGTTATATATGTATTGTACACGTATATGAGAAAATATTGTTTGTGTTTGCATCCGGCTTTTCCGCACGTGCGCAGTGGCTGGTAGGCAAAAAGTTAGTGGGGCCGCTCGTTTGTGTTGACAGTTGGTCATCATGAGATAACTCGTCTTATTTTGAATAGGTTTTGCGTTTAATTGTTTTGACATGACATCATCTTACTCTAAGTCACTGAATGTTGAGGATCAAAAACATTACTTTGAAAAGTTAAAACTCGCCGTTAACTGTTGATGATGTTGATGTTGTATCGTTGTATGACGATTGCTGATGTTGTACGCCAATAACTGCTGATGATGTTGATGTTGACTGTTGATGTTGACTTGTTTATATGGACCCTTTTTGCCTACCAAAATGGCTGCTGCCCCGGACGTGACATTATTGTGTTCAGCAGTTACCGTAGTGACACGAAGCACACATTAGCACTCACTGTCAAAAAAAGTTTGTCTGAAAAAGATTGTCTGAAATTAAAATATTAAACAACACATTTTTAGGAGCCTATGATCAATATGAGTGTTCATGGTCCTGCTTAGGTGTTTTATTTTCAACAAAAAGGTGACTGTGACTAAATGAAAAACTATAGGCTAGCTTGTGAATGTAATTTTATGTGTGCAAAACTTGTTTAACAGTACAAATCAGCTCACCTGTTGTACTTCCAGCTTAGTCTGTTTTCTGATCACATTGTGTTAAAACAAAGCTCAGATTAATGTTTAATTTGAGTAACAGAACTTCAGACAGAGCAGGGCCTACAGTTCGCATCACACTCCCAGGGAATGTTGATGACATGAGCTGCAAAATGTCAATAAACTACTCTACCAATGTGGGATTACGCTGCACAACATTTATCCAGTTTAGAATCTTTGTATAAATAAAGTAAGTCTAATAACTCTAACTATATATACTACATAATACTCTTATAATACTACAAAACTACAATTACCCTCTGTCACTCAGTACCCCGTCAGCCTGTTTTCCCCACTCAGATAAACACATTTACGCCTCACATACTCATAATAGTTTGAATGCTTTTGTCTCCTCCATTTGAAAGTTACAGCTGTTTCCTTTCAG
The DNA here is from genome assembly GCF_026225935.1 of Boleophthalmus pectinirostris. Taxonomy (NCBI): domain Eukaryota; kingdom Metazoa; phylum Chordata; class Actinopteri; order Gobiiformes; family Gobiidae; genus Boleophthalmus; species Boleophthalmus pectinirostris. The sequence goes on along the minus strand of NW_026571115.1, from coordinate 20,955,270 downwards.
CCCAGGAATTCTCAGGACATTTCCCAATACCCCCCTATACATTTAACATTTCACATCACACATGAGTTACAGCCTATGGTCCATGTAATGTGTGCATCTCCTGCTGTAGAGGACTTAGACTAGGCTACGGTCCAGTTTTGACAAGACTCTACTGGAGACAGACTGATCCGACCAGTCCCTGTGCACAGCCTCAGGCATCTCCAGAGAAAATTGTTTTATTACAAAGAAAATACATTCTCTGTAAGACATTAAACCAGTAAAGCAACTTAAGGCTTACAAATGTTTCCTATTCAAAGTACTTTTATGACGCAACAAATGTACACAATCTGTCACAACTGTTTTGAGGATTTGTGTGCGTCTATATGTAGGAAACTATAGGAAAATGAATTGGTTAACATTATTATTTATGTTTAGCTTAGGGGCATGTGTGTCATATTTGTTTACCTGTGTTGTTGCAGTAACTTTGGTCCATTTCTCTTGTTCAAACATGCACAAGTATGATAATTTTCTGAGTCATCTAAAGTCGTATCTAAATCTAATGGAATGTAATTACATATTACACAGTAGAAATACAGGTATAAAGGTTAAACCGGATGTGGAAGCATGTCAGACATTGCAGCTTATGATCTATATAGTAAATTATGAGGACTCAAATCAGGGTGCCTGCTTCTTTGATGTTCAAATATCTATCATCTTTACTAATCTTATCATGGTTCAATACAAAATTGCCTTTAAAAAAAACGAAATTTTCTAACCTTGTTTTAAATGTTTGTGTTTAAGAGTATTTATCTTAACATCTACCAGGATACATGACTCAGGAAATATGTGTCTATAACTGTACTGTATGTTATTTTGAAACATTACATGCTACATAATTATGAAAAGTCCAACTTGAGGTGGAGCAATTCTTATTCAGAACAATGAAAAATTAAACTTGTTGTGTACACCTTAAAAACAACTTGTAAACCCTATAGGGAGAATGTTATTTTAACTGACCCCATGTCTTGTCTTCCCTGTACCTGTTAGCCTGTTCACAGCTGTGTGGAGCAGACGGCCTCTCAGTATAGAACATGTGGAGGTTGACAGGCGCTGCCAGGTGCTCTGCTGTTCAGATGCTTGAGCTGGAATGCCCCTGTCAGCTCTGCACTTGTCCCCTCTGACCGCCCTGAGAATTTGACATGGGACATCACAACTGGAGGTGTCAGACAAAATGACCTGTGGTACAAACATAGAGAAAGTTGTGAGCCTAGAGAGAAAGTCTTACCCACACTTATAATTGTTTGTTGTATAGCAGTGAAATGGGATAATGTAAAATAAAAACACTGGATTATCTAAATAGAAAAGTGCAAAAAATGAAATAAGGAATAATAACTGAAACAATGACTGTGACACCTGCTAACTACAGGGTCACTGGTTCTAACTTTGATCTTTGCTTATTAACCACACTGAAAGGGCATGTAAGCCATACAAATGTGCTCAGTTAATTTTGATTTGGGATATTTTTCAGAATTTAAAAGTTTAAGAACTTCACCACATTCGAAAACTTTGCACTCAGATTACCTCTTTCTTTATTCCTGTGTGAGTCTCTTTCAGTAACATTTTATTTAATGCATGAAGTGGCTTATTGGCAGTATTGGCAGTGAGAAAACCTCAAAGGGTGTGCGAACTGCAAGAAGACAGGATTTCATATTTTTAATCTATACGCATTAACTATAACTTTTTAAGTGCATGTGAGGATTCCACAAGTTCACATGTTGAAAGACTCCCATGGCCTGAATGCAGCACCGTTCGCTCTAAATACACACCCCAAGTCACGACCCCCTGTCTGCTGAGGAACCAGTTGCTACTTTACCCATGAGAGGTTAAAGGTTAAAGCATGTGCCTGCCACTTGCTTCAGAAGTCAGCAAATTATTTACCACGCCTCCTTTTATGTAGCACCAAATGTCCACAGTGTAACGTTATCTGAACTTCAATGTGTGGACATGAAGGATCTCTGAGTATGTCCAGTGAATGTTACTTTTACTTTTGAGGCAGCTGTTTGGAAGGCTGAACATGTTACCACCTTATATATCCTCCACCCATGTTTACAACCTGCACCTTAAGTTTTATTTTCAGAAGTCAGATAGCCCATTTGTTTGAGAGATCTTGTCTTTTGCACTTTAGTCTAAACACACACAACACCACAAGTACATACAACTTCAGAGCATAGCAAGCTAATTCCTGCAGCTGAGGAGGAGATTGTCAAGATATGGAACAGAAGATGAATCCAGTATTTGGATAGAATGAAAAATGTTAATTGAGTGCGGCCATTACTTTGTATGGTGGGAGTATCTGAAGATGGATTACATACTTACATCTCCATCCAGCACCCAAGAACGCTTCTTCAAATCTGAAACTAAATCCCACTTTTGAGTACCTTCATGAAGATTTTGCATGTTTTTGGTGGAAGACACTTATTGTGGTGATTTTGTAATGAATTTATGGAAGCACTACGCCTTGGATGGGGCATATATGAAGTTTATGAGTGGCACAAAACACTAAACAATGAGCTTGTTTTGTTCATAAGTAGGAATGAACTGTTACCGATCAAATATCGGTGCGGATTTATGAAAATTTGCTGGATCAGGTATCAGCTCCAAAATATCCTGTTGGGCCTGTAAATTAATGCAATAAGACTATATACTGCATGTAGGTGTGTTATAGTGTCAAAATCAGTATTGGAACTGAAAAAGCTGGATCGGTGAATCCCTATTTATGACATTACTTTATATAAACAATATAAAGAATGTAAAAAATAATACAATATGAAAAATCCAAACAGCTGTGGAAATGGAAACGAAACCCGCTAATGCGCATGCATGCAAGTGACAAACTTCATGTAACTTCATGTAATGTTTTATTTAAATTACATCTACTGCACTGTATACCGGCAGAACATTCTTGCAAACACCACAAACTTTTCTAGAGGAGCCCTTGGGAACCTTGCTAATAACGGGGTGGTGCCCAACTTGGCCTTACTTTTTCATCAAAGTGAACAGAACTGGCTTTAACCAGATCCACCCAGACAAATATTTGCACTTGTATGGCTGCAAATATAATGCTCTATTTCTACTACTACCTCTACTAGTAGGCCTACAATAAGAATCATGATAGCACATACAGTTGTTTCTGTTGTTCGCATGTTTGAACCTTACCTTACCAAAGTTTTGCCTATCTTTTTGCTTATCTTTCTTCATTCACTCCTCAGTCTCTACTACAATTCACTTTAAGAGGACCTTAGCAGAACTATTCTATTTTGAGTAACTGTTCTGTCGTCATAGCGCCCTTGCATCCCTGACCCCTCACTATCACTCATCATTGTACGTGCTCTTCGGTAAGAATCCCAACATCTGCACGCGCCCCCGCTCTGACTAACTGCAGCTGGACTCAAGACAACTGGAAACTTCTCTCCATCTCTTCATTTGGCTCCACAACCTAAGTCTGTGTCAAAACATCAGCTTGTAAGGTCAACTATGCAACAGCACAAAAGGTCCAAAGTTATTTGTGTTACTTGAAAAGGAGCTGATGATGAACAAGTTAATTTTGAAATGTTTCTGTGAGCAGATCTTTGTCAGTCATCTGTACTGTAAAGTCAAATACAATACAGCAGTCTGTGCCAGGGGAACTAGTAATAACAGGGTGGTTTCTACTTGGCTGCTGCAGTGGAGCAGAAACATCCAACGCAAATGTGAAACAAAACTACTGAGCAGGGGTTTGAAAGCACAGCAGTCACAGAGTGCAAAGAGAAAAATGCAAACAAAGGCATGAAAAAGCTTTCTATCTTTATATTTTTTGCAGATTCCTTAACATTCTTTATTTATACTGTCTGGCTCTATCTTGAGCAATTCTTTGACTGTGTATTTTTAAGTTATGCTTATTAAATACATATTTTAAAGAAAGAATATTGGGTGCAATTTAGGCTCTCTTTCCACTTCTTAATTTTTGAGGTAAGAGCTCCATCTGCTGGAACATGTTCAAATATAAATTTAGAAAATAGTAACTCATAAACAGTATGAGATATGATGTGTGATATACATAAATCCATGAGTAGATGCAATATAGTAGATTATGTTTAAGATGCAAACTGTTTGTCCGTGTCAGATTTCTGAAATAAAAGTGTTTATTTTTGATGCATTAATTTGAGATTTATAATACTTATTTATTTAATATATTTAAAATTGTATTCACAAATTTCTTCATGATTGACACTATGGACACTGAGAATGCAGATTAGCCTATGTCATTTTGACCCTCATCATTAATGACCACAAGTTGCGTTTTTATAGTTTCTTTCCCACAATAAAATTCCCTGTAGAGCCAAGAAACAACAACAAATGCACTGGGCATTTTGTGCATAAAATAACACCTGTTTGTGTGTTTCTATTTGATGCAGAGTTCACGAACTCTTGATAATGAGTGTAAAATCATAAACATATTCATTAGTGCAGGTGGTCTTGGTTGTAAAACGCTGCAGGAAGCAATGAAATTAAAAGACCTGTGTTTACCTGCCAAATGTTATCCAAATGTTTTTGTTTAGTGCAGATATTTCTGTACACTGGACTGCCAAGAAACAAGACAAAACACTTAAGGCTATCATAAAGACTGTTTAACAATGCAACAAAACAATCCAGCTGAGAGTACTGCTATAAACTGCAGCTATTATGTGAATTGAACATATTAAGGTTTTATTACACTAACGTAGTAACGGCTTAATGTATCAGGTCATGTCTGGTAGGATTTAGGGTCCTACAATGATTAGACCTTTGTAGGGTACTATAAAAAAACAAAACTAATACTATAAAAAAGTGTATCCTATCTGGGATTATGACATAGTTGTATAGTGCCCTCACGTGGGGGGTTGAAAAACAGCAAACCAGCTCTACTGGAAAGTCCTACCGCCAATGAACTACTAAGCAAGAGTCTCAGCCTAGTAAGAAGAAAAGAAGTAGTAGGCCAAAAGGTAATGTAAGGACAGCAACCGAGCTTAAGACTTACCTGATGTATTTTTGTTGTTTGTTTTTTGTTGTGCAGTGAGGCGACATTCCCGCCAGATTTACCCCTGAAAAAGAAATTGTACATGATTAAATATTAGCACATCAGCACTTAACAACAATAATAATAGCACTGAATTAGGCTAGTGATCCATAAACAGAAGGGCTTACTTTAAATAAACTTTAGGCTCAGTTACATCCATTAACTCCATGTGGCAGCTTGATAGCATGCAAGCTTATTTATGCTAACTATGAAAGCTGTAATAGGATGACCAGACGTCTCTGTTTACCCAAGACAGTCCCAGTTTTGAGCCCTGTGTCCCCTGTCCCAGCAGATTTATCCAAAACCATGGATTTGTCCCACTTTTATACAAGAAATGTCCCAGGTGTCCCTACTTTTAACCTGTTTGATCCCTGCCAACAGTAATGAGAATCATAAATTCACATCTGTTTAAGTAAAATACAGAAAAGCTTCTTAAATATTACAAAACTGAGAAAATATGACTATACTGACTCACATGTTAGTAATGAACGAACCGAGTGCAGAACAGTTTTCCATAATTACGCACTTGTTTCACAATTTTATTATTACCATCCAACCCAAACCGGGGTGTCCTAGTTTTTGATTTTGAAAATTTGATCACCCTAACCTGTGACCTACGTTTTCAAGGTAATATTTTACACTGGTGATGTATATGATGCCGTACAGATACACTGTTTTGCATTTTTTCCATGTTACCATAAAAAAAAACTGTAGATGCAAAGCCAATCTTCTGCTTCGAGGAACGTGCAGCGATGTCCTATTCTTTCACCGCCAGAGGGCGCCCATGTGTAACTGGTCATAACTGGTCACGAGTCATCTTTCAATAAATCCATGTAGCTGTAAGGCTGTAAGTAGGCTTCATGGGCGTATAATAAGAGATAACAATTGTAGATTTCAGAAAAAGAAAAAAACAACACACAAAAAAGCGTGTTATGTTGTCAAGAATTTATATCCTGGGCCTGGTGGGTCTTCAGCTCTTAACCCCTCTTTTGCTCTATATGGATTAACTTTACCTTACAACTATCATGGAGGCTTGATGTATACATCACCAAGTAAAAACAATGTTTGATCAGCTTTTTACCATGTTTAGTTTAAGTGCGTTCACACTTGTCATGGTTTTGAGCTCAGTTTAGTTGACTTGATATGGTCTTGTTTGGTCCTGTTCTAGCCCTGGTTTACACCTGGTCAAGTCTAGGTCTATTCCCGGGTTTAGTTCAGTTTTCATGTGGTAGGTGCTCTAGAGCATTGTTTCCCTAAGACTGGGTCATGATACTCAGGTGGGTCACAAGTGATTTTTTTTGGGTCGCCTTGTCTGCATGTAGGTCTGCAATATACAGTTCTGACACATGTTGAAATGTTAAGACATGTTGGTTCAATTGAATATTGAAAAGAAAAAGAAATGGGCTACATTTAACGTTCAAATAGGCAACTTATGGATACCTTTTATTGCTGGTTCAGTTACTGTTTTTCATTGTTCAAAACTTGAGTAATATTAAGTGTTCAGAGAGACACGATCACTCAGTCAACAATAAAATATCCTCATTAATGTTCAATAATGGTCAAATCCACCAGAAAAAAAACAAACCTTGTGAAACACTGTGCAAGCATATGGATGTCGACTAAATATTAAAAGTATGTTTTGAGCCATATTGTAGCCTATTAGTTTTTCAGACATATATTTTAAGGGTTAGGGTTAGGGGGTTATAAGGAGCCTATTTATTCAAAAGTCAATTCAAACACTTTTTGTTGTTTTAGAGAATGTTATAATTACATGCAGATATACTGTATATGCTGAATTATGTAAAATGACTGTTGACATAACATCAGCAATTTGTATTAAGTGACCTGAAAACTTTGTATCAAGTAATATGAAAACTTTGCTGCCGTTTTCTAGGCACCCGCTTCGTGCTTTGGATCTTGGCCTCATGCTCAGCCCATCGCAGTGCTTATTGGTAAGTTTTAATCTAGTGTCTTTCCAATGTCACAAGTACCCTCTCAGGTGTTCATCATAACATCTCACACGTTTGTATTGTTTGTTCAAATAACACTTTACTGTGATGTACAGGGAGTAGTCTACATCTATAAGTATGCCAGTGTCATTTGTGAGCTTATAAAAGTTGTGTTAATGACCAGCTTAGCTTGTGAAATTCACACAGCTTCCCCCCTTAAACTGCGTGTGCTTGGTTCCTGCTCGTCTTTTCTTCCTGCTTCTCATACATCTATGATACCTTAAATTACACATATTATTATTGTCCGGTGTGCTGCCAAGACTTTAAGAGGATCAAGATGAGAGGAGGGGGGCATTAAGTGAAAATAAACCCCATGCTTTGAAGCCCGCCTCAGCCTTTCCAACCAAAAACAACCGGCTGGATTTTTATCACAGCCCAGATCATGCGAAGAGAAAACATTTTAACTGCAGTAGCCTTGGCTTTGACCTGCAGAGAGGTAAGTTTAGTTCTCCAAAATCATGTACTGAAATAGGTTCTTTCTCCTCAGAGGTCCTTCAGGCTTGTTTGGTTCCTTCCCGTTTGATTTAGTTACTCCCGTCTTTGGTGGCAACCCACACGCCGCTCATCCTTCTGCACAAAAAAACAAAAGGAAATTCACAAAGGATGTGATTGTTGCACTGCACTTCTCTTGACGACTGCTGCATTGAACAGATCCATATTGCATGAGTTAAATGAATATTTCCGTGGGGGAGTGTGAGATTATGCAGCCTTCAGTGTTGCATTTAGAACTAAAAATGTTCTGATTTGGAAATGTACTAATAATTATTATGATAAAATGTCATTATAATGAAAATATAGACTAGCTTGCTGTTTTTAACCCCTGCTGATAAACTGCCTGGATTCAGGTTCAACAAATAGTTTAGTCATTTGTAGCATTTGTAGTATGTTATTTGTATTTTTGGTTGAGTCCTGAATAGTTCAGTTGGTGGAATCAAAATGTGTGTCTTAAGTTCTAAAGATCAAAAATGGGTCAAATGTTTTGTCAGGATTGAATTCATTAAAGCTTTGGTTTCTGATCCTGATTCTGGTCTTACGAAGATAGCCTGTTAAGACTGCATCTTAATTAGAATAGGCTATTTTGTTACTGGTTACAAAAATAAGATGCTTAAATTTCCAGTGCTGGCCACAAGTGTGCTTTAGTCACGTTTGATAGTCTATAAGATAGGCATATCACATTAAGTCCTTTTATATTGTATGTCTGTCTTTTTTTCTTTCTTTATGTCAAACATAAGTCCCCATGAGCCACCCTTTGCGTTTGTTCGGTATCTGTCCTGGAGCCTGCGCACTTTGTGACGCGGATGGGCTATACTGAAACCACACAACGCGCGGCCTGCTTCAAATCTGCAGACATGCGTGATGAATTTGGAAAATGATGTGCAGCTCCCTGGTCCTGTCCAGGCCACCCATCCCGGACCCAGACCCACGCCGCGGGCCATCGGTGCGATTAGAGGCAGGAAATGTGGGAATCCCCAACAAAGGGCTCCATCATTAAACACAAATAAACGTAGACTCCCAACAATAGCCCTCTGGCCCGCTCACTCGCGCACAGCTCTGCGTCCTGCACCATGCACTTTCAAGTCTCAGACGTGAAAATCCCACTTTGATCCGGTATCAGCGGCCAGCTCAGCTGGGCCATATTAGCCAGATTTAGGCTACTTTTGGACGGGACTTTGACTGAACTCCGTGGAAAAATGAAAATTTTCTCACATCAAGAGTATTTAGCCTTTGGCCTAATTACTGTGAATTCATTAAGCTTTGGCCTAGGCCTATTATAACTTTCACATGGTCTATCAACGCATAATAAAGTTTTGATGAAATATGTGCGCGCTCTGTGCACTTTTTTCCAGATTATTTATATCTCCTATTACTTAGCTTGGCCTGTAGTTTATGTCCTTTACCAAATCAATCAATGAAGATGACCCTCATAGCCCGCGCTCCATTCTCGTTGCTCTGTTAGTTGAATTTCTTTTCCTATATGCACACACAGTTTTTAAGTCAAGTGTGATCACTCTGGTCTTAGTAATTATTTTTTAGGTCTTATAAAAGGTTTACTTTTAACAGTTATATGATTGTTTATGACTATACAAAACGGTTAAGGGCCAGAGCGCGTGTGATGTAGCCTATAAATAGCCTACAGCCGAAGGCTGATGCCAGGATTTCACTCTCGCGCTGGTCCAGGCCTCTTTGCTTCTTGAGATGTGATTGGTCAGGATGCTCTTCATCATGCCTGTGTGACATCACATCCCTCCTGCCGCAGCCACGCAGAGCAGTCTCAAAGGATGCAAGATTTTTCCGAGAACGCACCTTCTCCTCTGCGCGCACAGACCTCACAATCGTGAGTTCATGCAGGACCAGGACTAACGATTTTTAAACGTGACGATACCACACGGATGCATCTTACGTGGCAACACGAGAGTTAACGACTCTGAACAGTTTGGTGATGGTGAAACGTGCGTAAAAGTGGTCGGTGGCGGTAATCTTGACCCACCTGCCGCAGGTGTCACTGCTGGTTCCAATCTCTCGACTATGTGCCTGGTCTGGAGGCATGGAGGACGCACTGATCGATGTTGTGGGAGAAGGAGTGAAGGATCCCGCGGAGGACGGGCCTCAGGATCAGTCCAGCCCGGAGGTTCCCGGTGACTGCCCCGCTGCCGTGTGTCCGACACCCAAAGCCAAAGGACCTACGTCTGTCAAGCCGCCGTACTCGTACATAGCGCTGATCACGATGGCAATTCTTCAAAGTCCGAAGAAGAGACTAACCCTGAGTGAGATCTGCGACTTTATCAGCCACCGCTTTGCTTACTATCGTGAGAAATTTCCCGCGTGGCAAAACTCCATCAGGCACAACTTATCGCTCAACGACTGCTTCGTGAAGATGCCACGGGAGCCTGGGAACCCTGGGAAAGGCAACTATTGGACTCTGGACCCAAACTCTGCGGACATGTTCGAGAACGGCAGCTTCTTGCGCAGACGTAAACGTTTCAAGCGGCAACATTTCCGGTTCGAAGCGCTCAAGGAGCAGCATCTGGAACCTAGTGTGCTGCCGGGCTTTACGCACGGAGCTTACGGACTTGGAACAGGGACTGTGCCGCTACCCGGACTGGAACTGTACCCATATTTCCAGCACGCACCATCTCCATGTTCCGCATCCATCCCACCCGTGAGCAGTCTACTACCGGCGCTGTCCAGCTTCTTCTCCCGAGGCGCGCTCTCAGCTAAGGCTCTGCTGCACGCACAGCCTGTGGCGCGGTGCACATACTCCGCTCCACTGGGCCCTGGGTACGGTCCCCCGCTCTTTCCTCCCGCGGCTCCTCAACTTCTCTCGGTGCAGGAATATCACAAAATCCAGGAAGAGCGCACTGTGGCCCCTCTGCCAAAACAGTGATTCCGCGCTCACTGACTATTCTCAGGTAACGGACTTTATCTGGACCGTGACCCTAAAGACTGAAGAACGCTGTACATAAAGACCCTTCTTACTCTGTCACATTCTTCATCTGACATAACTCTTTTATTAAAATATTTAAATAACGTTTCTGGAACATAATAAAGCTTGATATTAAAGCTTCATTTGCTCTCAAAGTGGATTTATTTTGGTCGTAAACCACAAATGTCCATCTTGATTTGTATTAACATGTGATCATCACTATAAACTAAACTAAATAAAGATAATGGATAAGTGAGGCATTAAAACGTCACCACGCTATTAAATGAAACAAAACATTTCAGTTGTGTAGCCTATGTGTAATAATATGACCACAGCGCAAAAAAAAAAAAAAAAAAATATCACTGCTCTTTATGTGGCCCAGACGCATAATCTGACGTCCCATTATCTGGGTCGGACATGTCTCTTGTCTGTCACTAAACCCGCGTTTTGACATATCACGTGACACTCAGGTGCACTTTGGCTTCGGCGGATTAGCGCGTGAAATCTTGATGCTGCGCTCAGTGTGGCCTCAGCGCTGGAGGCCTTCAGCCCGGCTCCGTTTACTAATTATTTTCAAACGACGTTTTGGTATTCTATACCATACTGAGTTATTTATGTTAAGCTGTACTGTATTTTGTATTTTAAATGGATTGTTTCATAAATTGTACGATTGGTAACTCACTTAAATAAATTAAACAAGGCCTACCGCGTTCTTGTCTTTCCATGATACCAGGCCTATATTTATTTTAATAAGTCTACAAAGACTTGTGTCAGTGTGAATTCGTGTGTCCAAATACCAGGAACAGTTCAAATAGGCTCTAGCTACCCCAAATAAAATAAGCTATTGTTTTCTTTTTGCAATATTTTAGACAAACAGGCTGCTAAAATATTTTAAACTTGTCTAAACATTCAAATTCATATTAGCCTATTTATACTTCATATCCTATCACATAAAACATAGGCATATTTGTAATATTTGTTGATATAGACTAATAAAAAAAGATCACCTGTCACAGTGATAAAACTGGGGGTTTATGTTTTCTCAATTCAACAACATAAAGTGATTTAACCTAAACAAATGACTTATATTGATTTACTTTATTATATTTTAACCAGTAACTTATACTTATGTGGGCCATTTGTTTCTATCTTCTAATCTGTCAGACGTGTTATTAGCTTTATGTTCCAGTTAGGTCTCCACAGCTCTGATAATAGTCCAATAATTGGATGTTGTGGAGCATGGAAGTATTTATTTAATTCTGCTCTGAGCTTGGTTAAATTTGATTAGCGAGCTGAGGTCCACACGCATGGGTTCAACTTTATCCAAATGAAGAGAGTGTACCTGATGAGCCCAGCTTCAGTTCACTCTGGTTTGCGGGTTTGTGGAGTTCAACCAAAAGATAAAGTTCTAATATTTGAGATAAAATGTGTGGATGGATTAATAATAAAAAAAAAAAAAATCACACACTGTTCCCTGAAAACCATACAATCTACACTGATTTAAGTCAAAGAGAAAGCAAACTAGATTTTGTAAATGTGACAAAATTATTAGTTATTTTCAGACCTTTTATAATGGAATGGGCTGATGCAATGACTTGTCGTAAATAATCAGAATAATTGATACATTTTGAAAGAATGCGTAAAACTTTGTCAATGTAAATGATTAAAACTTATGATGTTGCTTTAAAATTAAATCACACATTTTTTTCACATACAACTATTTAAACATCACATATCTGCCACAATATACTGCAGACTAATGAGAAAATTACCCATAACATTTTAATTAATACTGTATTAAACAAGAGGACTCTCATTGTATTAATACTGCCGTAGCCGAACAGTATTTTTTTTACATCCACCTGTGACCAATTAAGACAAACAGCAACAACAAAATGTATTTACTACACGCTAATACTTTCTCATTCTAAAATAATTCTTCAAATAATTATATAAATTTATTTTTCAGGCATGTTAAAAAGGGTAAAGCATTTGTTAAACTTTGAGAATAATTGTTTAGTTGTGCTTTGTGTGCAAACTAAAATAGGATTTATTTCTTATTATCCATGCTTTCAAAATAAATATGTGATGCACAAGTTAGTGTATCCAGCAAATCCAATTTACATTTGAGACTAGGTGAGCTTACCCAAAATGAATATTACTTTGCACCAATCAAGTCAGCCTTTATTTATACACATATTTGTTCTAAACTCTGTTGTGTGCCAATGTAAGCTTCACTGGGGAGTATAGTGTTAGTATAAGTGTACACTGCGCACTATGTCCAGATGAGCTGTGAGCGAGACCTCACTGTTTCTAATGAGCTCTGAAGACATTTGATGAAGTAAGTCTCCTGAGGTGCTGGAAGGCCAGGATTAGGACATGGATAAACAGTGAACACTGTAACAGCGACTGATTGGCAGCCAGAGAGGGGAGTCGGGGTCAGCGTCTGGGGAGGGGGAGCCCGTGCACCTGATAAAATAAGCACAGCACACACTCGAGCTGTGTGTGGTGAAGACTAGAGCTCATCAGTTTTCATTCTCAACGAGCAACAAGACACCGTAGGCTGACTCTGTGCGTCACTAGTGTGACACTCACATTATTAATCTTCTATTGCATGATCTTAGGTGGAACTTTTTATGATCTTCACTTTTCCATTCAGGGTTGCAGTAATGTAAATGTCATTGTGCTTAGTTGAATATGTTACTAGTGAGTGGTTTGGTGATAGCGAAGAAGTGATTGACTTTTGAGATGAATATAGGTTTGATGTGAGAATACTGTAGAAGTGTAGTACGTTCCACCACATTTTGTGCCTCCATGTGGACGTCATCTACGAACCGTCATAACTCATATTTCTCTCATGTGGAGCTCTGTCTGGGAAAAGTGCGAGGACTGAGTCAGAAGTCCTCCCAAGCTGAACAGCGCTGTAGTACTTTCATTCTCCACTGCCCACGCCAAACAAAACACGCAAGACAAACTCATCACTGTAGCTCCACCTCTCCTCCCACAAACACAAACTGGCAAATGTTTGACTGAAAATCAATGCATGTGTCATCTTGTAGAAGAAAACATTTAGGTCTTAAAATGTTCTGCTACATGTTTCTGCTTACATATTGATCCTCTTCCCATCATAGGTTGCAGATGATGACAATATGGGACCATGGGCAAGTACCTGAAGACTGCTTTTAGCATCGGACATACAGTATGACATGCATACACCAGCTTGAGTGATTTTGTGTCATTTGCCACTGTGTCCCCTTTTTTCTCACATTTTCTATAAGAAACGTTGCATGGGGTGGAGACAGGGGGGTTTAGGAAAAGAGTCGGAGCTAGAGGCTGCAATGATGAAAATGTAGAGAGTCTTTTTAGGAGTGATGATGACAGGTAGAGATATTTTGTACAGTGAAAAAGCAGTGAGCAGTGAGAAAAATATGTATGAGCTTTCAGTTGACCAAAGGTGGTCCAGAGTCAGCCAAAATAGGACATTTCAGTATTGTGTGAATGAGGACATGAAGTTAGTTAGTTTGAGAAAAGAGGACACAAAGGATGGAGGTACATGATTTGTTGTTATGACCCTTTAAATTGGAACAGCTCAAAGGCAAAGAATGAATTAAATTAACCTGGTATAGTGTCGCTGTCAACAAAAATAAGAGTCTTAATAAAATGTGGCTATAATGTGGTTCTGCAGCATTCAGTGTGACCTCTCTGTTGATGTAAGTGGTGCGTTGCATTCTGGGAGGACTCCTGCCTGAGCAAAAACAATGTCTGTGTTGTTTCAAGTGCTCTGAAATGCATAATTTGAAACACTTCTAAAGGACTTTCCACTCTTTTACTGTGCGTACAAAGGCTGCTTCACAAATCATCAGTTTGCCAGTCACCAATTTGTCTCTGTTTTTCACAAGTTCGATTGCTCAGCTGAGAAGCTTGACAGCAAATGTCCTGAGGTCTGTGGTTTTAGGTTATCATGTGTGACGCTGACACCTTTAGGTGAGCTGCAGAACTCACTTTAATGGCTGACTTGCACAGTCCGCACTTGCTCCTTGGTGTTTGCTTTTCCTGGCAGCGTCCGTCTCGGCTACCCTGCTTTGGGGAGTTATTCAATTATAAATCTTCCAACATTCGGCTTCGGCTTCCTTCTGTGATCGGTCTTTGCTTCACCTGCAGCCAAGCATAGTAAAACACGCTGCCGCAGCTCTTGTGCCCAACAGTTTACTAAGCCCTGGCACAGTAAAGAGTTCTTTTTCTGAATAAGGGACCCTTTTTGTAGCATCGGTGCCAACTCATGACTGTGACATATAGCAGGATAGCCACCCAAGAAGCAGAATGATCTCACACCTCAGCCACGCGCTCACAGCCTGTGCAGTTGGGGGTTAAGGCAACAGTAAAATCTAAACCAAAAAGAAACAATGAAAAAAGGAAATAAACAGCCATCTTTAGAAAGTAAAACACACAAGTGATCAAATAGCACTGTAGTACTCAGTAGGTGGCAGCGCTTCCACCTGTCCTGCAGCTCTCCACCTGGTGACCTCATGCCTGGATCTAGCCCTGTTCACAGAGTTAAGTGTGTGTAAGAGAGCTCCTTAACCTCAGTGAATGTGTCAAATTTCTGAAAAATGTTGATGCAAGTAATTAGAATAGAATACATTTACTATTTCATATATTTGAAAAAATATTTGAAAAAAATGACAGATGGTTGTCTTTGGCTTGCTGTTTCTCATATACATGATACATGAATGTGCAGTGTGTATGATAGTGGCGTGCATCTTTCTGGCATTTTGGTGAATACATCTAACTTGAAACAAAGGCTTATGTGTTGATTGCATAGGCTGCATATTCTATATATCAGCATTGGGTTGTCATGATATTGAACTAATGAACCGAGCAAACAGAAGAGGAAAGGATTTGTGTGTTAAGGGTCTTTTTTTGTATGTTTCACTGCGACTGCGCTGTTGTGTGGTGGTTGTATTTCAGTGTGGTTGTTGTTTGAGCAGCTCCCTTGTTCCAAAGAGTGGAAGACCAATAAAATTAACTAACTCATTTGATTTGAGAAGAAATTACACTTCGCTTATTATTTACTAACCACACTAGCAAACAGTGAAATCCTTAATTCACTTTTCAGTCAAGTTCAACAGAAAGCTGAAAATTATTGGTCTGCAAAAGTAATTTTTTCTTCATTTTTTGTTGAGTAGAAGCCATAGACCCACAGTGCTGTTATGCTGTATCAGACAGGCAGCAGCAGAGACTTGAACCACCCATACAGATCAATAAGTCAAATTATTTCATTGCCGCTGGAAATGTTTTATTTTATTCACTTTTTGGGAGTGTGCACAAAGGGGGGCTGCTTCATGTACTTAGGTCTGGAGAGAACTTTCCTCTCCACTTACAGAGCCATTCTGATCAAAGGCAGTCGGAGTGTGATGTCACCCACAGCAGCCCCTAACCCACTTATTGCAGTAAATGAGAGCCATTAGCCATGCAAACACAGGCTTATAACTCTCTGTCATCTCACCAAACACCGACCAGGAAGTACAATTAAGGTCTGGTCCAAGGGGCGTTTCACAGAGGTCAGGCTACGCGCATGGGCTCATTACTGTAGCATAGACTCAACTCTAATGAGTCACTTACCCCAGACTGACCAAAGTACTGCTTGCACACCCGCCAGGGCCATCACATCTGAGCACATCTGAACATGAGCCAGCTAATAGCAACTTCTTTCTTCTTATTCTCCTCTATAACATCTGCAGTGGCATATTACAACTTGGAAATGGATTTTAAGAGGGGAGCAGAGAGTGGTGCCAGAATGGGAAAAACATGGATTGGCTCTATGGAGGCAGATTATGTGGGCATGCCAAACCTCACGCTTTGTAAGAAACAAGAAAAAGAGCCCTTTTTACATTAATGCTTGGAGCTGGGGACCAACCACATAGCGGGATAATCAAAAATCCCACCCATTTTCAAACGATGGCAATTCCAGGCGGCCAGTTGTCACCTCATACAAACCACTCTCCTTTGTGCCTTGGGTGTCACCGGAGTGAAAAACACTGTACAGGGCTGTGAGAGTCAGTGCACCACTTTTTATCCACACTGTAGGTCCATGTAAAGCCAATCCCCAGCCTTGCAAACATCCTGTAACTGCAGCGCAAATCCACTAATTCAGGCCTTTGTGTCGCCTAATGGTTGTTGTGCAGGTCTCCGTCGATGTGATATGATAGGATTGATTGCCGGGGACTGCTTTCTAGCACCGCCCTGCCACCCAAACTGTAGGGCCCAACGAGCCGTTCATCCCATGCTGCCTCTGTTGGTGGTCCCTGGTGTAAGCTATATTTTCCCCTCACTTCTCCTTCTGCCTTCTCTCTTTTATAGCTAACACAAAATTGTTCCTAATTCGCTGCTGCTAGAGGGGGGTAATTTGCGGCTTTTGGCTGAGTGTCACAAGCCCCAAATTTGAAAAAGCTGCTGGGTTCTAAAGGCGTTTTCTGTGAAAGGCGAGAGACGCGGTGAGAAAACTGTCCAAATCCAATCAGATGAATTGAAATCAAAACATGATAAGCCTCCAGCCTTATGTAATAAAGCTGTTTTGTAATACTGGCTCTAACCACATATCATTATGGCTATGCTAATAAAATAATGGTGATAATGTTGAAGAGATTCCAGTCTAGTGTAAACAGTCCAATGGGAATGTCTTTCCTCCAGTTATTTGTTTGTGCTGACTGTCTGTAGACGGACTCAAATGATGTCTCTTTTGTGTTCCACAGTATTGCTCTTTTACTCTAGTTGTTTATTCAGCTACACACAGAGAATATCACAAAAATATATTCACTCTTCTAATAACCCGTATGTACATTTGTCTTGGGCCTTGGGAGTAAGTCAGTTATATTAACTTGCTTTGTAATATAGTTGTCCAATATAAATCACAATAAAAAAGATTAATTCCTTGCTTTGGCAAAATTATGCATTTCTTTGTCAAATGACCACTTTGCATGGAGTATAAGCAAACTGTGCAAAAAGTGCCCGGATGTGTCTTTACACCCATAGCTCTGAGCAGGGCCCGTGGGTGTCCCCAGTGGTCTCGTCAGAAGCCTTCTTTCATTTTGATTAATGGCACCTTCCTGGTTCCGTCCCATCCTTGGTGGTTCCTTGCTCCTCAGGGAACAGCTCTTTTGAATGTTTTGTTTTTTTCATTCCACATGGTTTTTCACTTCCACAACAGCACGTCATTACCCGCGTGTTTAAACACTTTACAGCTACAAAGAGAAGGAGGAGCAAAGAAACACTCACCAGCAATGAACAGTCCTACATGAACTCAGTATCACTCCAGGGAGCTGTGAAGGCTGCTCTGGGAGCCAAATGAAGTCCATAAATACTATGGCTGTTGTCACATGTCTGGCATGTCTTGAGAGGAGTGGAGCAAGCGGGGCGGCCCACCATGTTGAAATGAAGGGTGATAAGTTTGGGCGGCCTCGCTGAATTAGACACTACAAGTTTGCTTAGAGCCAATGACTAATGAGGCCAAGCCTGCAGTGAGATGAATCCAAAACATGAGAAGAACGCGTGGTCTAAGTCAACCACAGCTTGTTGACAGTGACAATGGCTCAGTTCTGGGTGGGAGACACATCACAACATGGAGGGCTGTTATTTCATACAGACTCTGTGATAAGGAGGCTACTCCCTCACTGACATGCACTCAGAGCCTGTGTCAGACATAAACTAAGGAGAAACCTCAGAAGAAGACCCCACTCATCACCCATTTACAAACTATGAATATTGATTATGATCTTGTTCTAGACAATTGTTCTATCAATAAACACTGACTCATTTTTAGGTTGACTTTTCTGACCATGACTATGGGGCATATTTTGTGATTTTGATGACATTTTTGATACACTTTTATTGACTCAGTACTACAGTATTCAGCTCAATCAGCTCAAATGTATTAAAATAATGTATTGAACCTACACTATATAAATGTATTGTTAGATATTAATGACAACCTTGTATGGGTAAGATTTCAAGAGAAAAGCAGTAGCAGCTGCACAACTGTTTTTCCATCTTAAACCCATTGATCAGTACGAGTCCAGAGAGGCGAGTGGGAGAGGGCTGAGTCAAGGACCGTAGCTCAGAGGAAGCTGCAGGTGTGAGGAAGAGAAAACACAATCACAGCTCAAGTCAAACAAATGGGTCTCAGCTGATGGAGATAGATGGAGAGGTCAGCATTCCAGTCCAGGCTGGAGATCTGCGCTCGCCATAGGTCCTGTGTATGAGGTGCTCCCGGGCCAAACATCTGCAGACACCCGCGTTGCAGGCAGGAGGAGCGGAGGTCAGGGAAGAGGGGGAAAGATGTTAAAGCAACTCATTGTTTATCTTCTGAAGCTAAGGAGTCCTGCTGAGGAGGTACCCGCATAAGTGAGCTTCCCCACTGGGGAAGTTAACTTCGTCTGTCTTGTCTTCAAGTTATGACTGCTATCATGAGAAACAGAAGAAATAGTTGGACATTAGTCACAGTGACATTTAGTCATGAGGGAATAAGAATTAAGCTTTTACTTAGGTATGACTTATGATGTAACCTCAACTAGGTATAAGGTGGGCTTTTCCATTCGCACATACAAGACTACATATAAGTGTTTTAGTTTTTTCCACATTGTTCTGCTGTGGAAATTTCCCATTTTGGTGTTATCAGAAATGATTGTCAGTTTGCCATTTGTGGCATCCAACCTTAAAATCAAATGCGTAACATTTTCTATACTATATCCATGTACAATACAGATCCTTCCTGCATTGAAGATAACTCCTTTTGGGAAGCGTGTTAACCTTTCTCATTTGTCCGACATGTTGGAGACAGCTAGAGGTCAGAGAGGGCAGTAAAGGGGTAACATTCTATAACCCGCTCCACTGCCATCTTTCAGCGAGCAGAATTCTAACTGACTGCTTCAAATTTCAGCTCATTTTTTTCTTCCTTCCCCAGGAGTCCCATAAACTAGTGTTTTTTCTGTTAGTGAGAGGATGAGTTGAAGCTCATAAAACGTGCACTCGGAGGGCACTGTGAGGTCTGTGTTAGGGCCGTGGCAGCAGCCCTGGTGATGCTGCAGTATAAAGTTGTACACCTCGGGAGTACTTAATCCCTGTGAGCAGTGCACGGCCCGGGGAGGACACGCTCTGTAAATCTCCTACGTCTGCTCTGTTCTCCAACGGCAGCCACAGCTTGTAAAAGGAAAACACATGACAGGTGCCAGAGTCAGGAATGTGGAAGAATTCTGTAATAAAATATTAGCACTTGGATAAAAAAAAAAAACTCTTATTAGCTGTCACAGATAAACTTCAAGGATTAGAGATAAAAACTATAAAAAATATTAACAAATATAGATATAGAGATATAGGTAATAAATAGACTGCAGCATATCGTAATCCAATTATTACATTAGCTTTTTTTTTTTTAGTTGGCCCATTATTGTAAACAGTATCTCTTCTCTCTTTGCATTTGGTGTGCTTTAAAATTTGTGTCAAATGCATGCCTCATTATAATAAATACAAAATTAAAAAGAAATGATCTACAGAGACAAGCAAGCAAGTGTCTTTATGTAGTACTTTTTACAGACAAGGGGGTCATAAACAAAGTTGAAGTACAGAAAAAATGAAATGAATTAAAATTATATATTGCTTACAAAATACTATGTTTTTTACTTCACTTATAAATACATTTAAATTATAATGGCAGCAGCACATTTTCATTCATAAACACACAGTTGTATGCCTGGGCCCACACTGGTTGTATAGGCTACATGTGTGTTTTGCTGATGGCACTGTGCACGATTTATTTGAACAGATGTGAACTCTCAGTGCCAGCGCTGACCTCAGGACCTACTTGGCTACACTGCGGCTGATCTTTCCGCCTTGGAAAAATAACACTCCATTTAACAGACTGACCCATGGAAGGCAGCTATGGCCTGGAATAAAGCTTCACTTCCACTCAATATATGCTTATAAAATGAAGGCTTTATAAAAACCCATGTGAAACTCTCTCACTCACTGGTCTGGTAGTGCTCATAATGTTTCCTAATTTCATCTATGCCCTGCAATTCAACGTGATCATGACAGCTCTATAAATTATATAAACACTTGGACTGATGTAGTGTGCATTCCTCTGGTCAAGATCGTATCTTTCAAAACATGAACGAAAAGAAAATATTTCCAACTGCTGCCATGAAAAAACAAGTAAGGGCACAAAGTTCAGCACTGTTACTTCATGAAATTTAAAGTCCCATTGTGTAACATTCCTGAAAACAAATAGCATGTGAAAACTTAGACCTTACTGCTTTTTGGATTACTTATTGTGGAGGTATGACTGCCACTGTGCACCTGTGGTTCCTCCAACTGTCACACAAATAAAGTGTCTTGCCCAAGAACACAACAGCAAAATTTACTGAAGGTGCTGGGATTAAATAGCCTCAGATCCAAGCCACTCCTGCCCATGTTGCAGCATTAAACATATGAAAAAGTAACTGTACTTTGACCTCCGCAAACTGAAAACTACAGTTAAATCAAGCTCTATATAAACGCACAGTATAACCTTATCATGGGACACCACACAGCAACATGTTGTCAGGCTCTGTCCTTGTCTTCTGTGAAATATCTCTGTTACACTAAGCAGGCGTACAGTAAAACCAGAAGTTATATTCTTTTCCTGCTTTGATATATAGCTGTGGATTTATACCCTCATTGACTGAAAATGGAGGGTTTTATACCAAACAGGGCGCACATTAACAACAGCAAGCATGAGTTAAGGGAGTGCAGAGGTTGCCGACAAGAGCTATAAAGGCATTGGATTTATGTGACGGCGCAGTCCAGGCGGGAGGTCAGAGCCAGAGTGAAGCGTGGAGGGTCGACAGGGATGAACACACGGCAATGTTTGGACAAAGGACAGAAGAGAGCAGCGCTAATTCATACCATGCTAATTGGAAACAGAAGAGAGGAGCACCTGAAGCTCACTGTGATGGAGCGGGGGGACTTGGGAGGGAGCGGGACACAGGGGATGGACGGGGTTAGGGTCAGTGTCAACGGCAGTGCTGCTGTCTTGCACCCTGTTTAATGTGTGGGTTTTAACCTGTAGTTCCAAGAATTGTTGACACATATTTATGCTTCCTGTATTCTTTTGGGTGCAAAGGAGTCAAATGTTGAAATGATTAGTGTGTTTTCTTTTCACTGTTTAATGAAATATTTGCAATAATTTGGAAAATGTGGTTTAATTTTGCACATAAATAAGATTTTTTAAAAAAGAGTGATGGATGAAGCCAAAAAATAATAATTGGAAAGATTGAAAAGATCAGAAACTACTCACACTTACCAGAATCTTACGATAATGTATTTTATTTATTTGAGCAAAATTTGTCTTTTCCCAGCAGATATAATCTTGAGGTTAAAGTAAATCTAATTAGAAAGCATTTTATTGACTGATATTTCAGAAGTGCATGTTAGCATGCTAGTTGTGTTTAGCGTTATTACTACGGCAGTACTCCATTCTGGTGTCTGAGAGTTGTGAAAAGCTCTTATAAACTCATCGCAGTCAATAATTTGGATGCTCAAAATGTCTAAAATAGGTGATGAATAACTTTAGACCACTGCAAACATGTTTTTAAGATGGTAAAGATCAGACACATTGGCTTTAAACATATGAAATAAATTGATATGCTTGAGTTTATGGGAAATGTGTGAATTTTTGGGTGGTAGCGGGATGCAGCAGGATGGAGGATGGGGTCACTGTCAATGGCCGCCTTGTCCTGATACTTTGTGTGTTTTGTTAACACCGCCAGCCAGGCTTCAAACTTCATCACTGCTTGTGCGACCAGAATTAGAGTCTCTAGTGTCAGAGATTGTCAGCTTGTAGTGAGGGGCTCCTGGACCACCCTGCTACACCCAACACCACCCCACACCCAGACAGCACACAGAACCAGAGCCCCCTCAACCTCTCGTTTAAACAAATATGACAGCGTGCTCCGATAATCACTGCACTGAGTCATTGCATCCGTTAATTATTGGACTGGTCATATGAAAAGACACATTCATTTTTCAAAAGCTGCTGTCTGCGTGACGCCTGTAGTGTTTCAGTGAGTGATGGTGTATTCAGATGTTGGCTGTGACTGGGGTTTGGCGTACTGCTTTGAATGAAGTCATCTTGGAAGTTTAAATGGAAAAACAATACTTGATGTGCTTCATATCTGCTGGTTCTGGTAGTATTTGCAGGGGGTTATTGTCAAAGTTGAATGGAGTAGTCGAGATCTGTGCTGAATT
This sequence comes from Boleophthalmus pectinirostris, assembly GCF_026225935.1. Classification (NCBI taxonomy): domain Eukaryota; kingdom Metazoa; phylum Chordata; class Actinopteri; order Gobiiformes; family Gobiidae; genus Boleophthalmus; species Boleophthalmus pectinirostris. Next base: position 20,932,484 of record NW_026571115.1, on the reverse strand, counting down.
AAATGCTATAGACTGAAACCTTAACATGAATCCTCTTTCTGATTAGGCTACTTTTGAGCACGATTCTGACCCTGCTGCTGTCATTCACCTCTGGCTGGTTGCTGTGACTGTATAAAAATAATAAATACTTGCCCAGACTTCCACTGTGTGACTACTTATGCCACTATTTCCAGGTCCACTCTGCCTCATTTTGCTGCTTATAATACACCAATGGCTTTGTGGCGCTCCAGTGATAAAGCAATCAGAATGGTGCTAGTGATGGGCTGTCCTATACAGACCTCCTTGTGCTTGCAGGAGAATTGAATACATATCCTAAACCAGTCCTGAGAATGGTGGAGGGGAACATATGGGGAACATATTGGTGGCAGTGTTTTGATCACAGAAGAATACAACACGATTTAGATGTGGTAGGGGCTGCGTTGTTTCTCTTTTAAGGCATGTCAGTTGTCTTCCTTGCTTGGGGTTATTTGAGCAAAACTCTTTTTCTGCTTTGTCACCGCTCAGTGATTGACGTGCGGATGGTCTCCACACACGAATGAGTGCATGCAAGCTCTTTGAGATGATGGCACCAAACTGTCCACAGCTCTTTCTACTCTAGTGGTTAGCACACAGACGTTTGTCCCTGTATCCAGGCTTTTTCCACCTCCTATCTATTCTAAGGACTGTGCGCACTTCAAAGCCACCACAATGTGTCGGCTTTCTCTCACGATTTGTCTCTCACACACGTCTTCTCTCTGCTGTGCAAACCATGCACAAACTGAAACACATTGGACTGTTAGGGATTCATTCTACATAGTCTTTGATCACTTTTGTATGGCTAGCATTCCACCCCAAAAGAGTCCAAATATACTTTGGACATTGAAGAGTTGGTTTCCATGTATCCATTGTACAAGTTTTGACAGACAATGTCTGAAGCCTCAAATGATGAGCGAACACCAGATTCATTGCATGTCAAAATATACTGGGTGATTCTTTCCACACAAACTGAAGTAAAGACAGAGCAGCTGCACATCTTCATCTCATTGCCTGCTCCTGTCATGTTTACGCGCTGCTCTTTTCTGCAGGATGCGTGCGTTCAAAGGGACCACAGAACAAATCAGAGGCCCTCCCGGTGCACCGATGGCCTGTCTCTCATTTCACATGGAGATTGAAGGCTCTGGGCGTCAGAGAGGATCAGGGGCCGCCTCGGGGCCTCTGTGTTTCCACCGCACGGGAGCCGGACCGTGGCGCACACCAAACGGCAAGCCCACCACAAGCAGCTCTTCCTCCTGATGTGTCTGCAGAGAGCAGTTATGGGAAAAGCCCCACAGACCGTACTGCAGCCCTTGTTAGCTCAAGGTCGCGTGTGTGAGTCCACTGTGTGTTCTGGGTTTGGCTGATTTTGAAAAAGAGAGACAGAGATATAAAGACTGTGAGCATGGGGAAGAAGGGACTCCTGACGTTTCCTGAGGAGTAGAACTGAATCAAAGCTGAAAGCTGAACCAGATTAGACCAACTCTACTGTATTAATATTCTATCTGCATAATATTGCACCGTTCACGAAAATAATGATGAAAAATCAATGATAACATAATCAGATTTAGGCTCACAATAAATCATACTGTGTAGAGATGAGATTGTACTGACCTCACAAACTGAAGCACCATAGCTTCAAACGCCCAACCTGTGTCATTAATTTGACAATGTTATTTTGAAACAATTAGCATTTCAATAACTCGTCATATTTTAAGGATTTCTAGAAAGGCAAAATAATACAATTAAAGAAATTACTTACAGTGAATTTTCAATGCTTTAAAGCTTTCTTATCAAGTATAATTTTATGTAAATGCCTAAATAATGAAACCTAACTGAAAATCACTGTTCATTTTGAATATCCATGTGGTCTAATGTTTATGATCTAAGTGATGTGCCAACATTTAAGTGTTTACTCCTCTTACTATTGTTGGTGGTCGTCTGATAGCAGCTATAATATCCACTGCCACGCTCTCTCTGGTTTATCCACAAATAAATGGGGAACAGGCCGGATATTTCCTCTTCTATTTTGTGTCTCATGAATTATATGTTTGGCTGAGACCAGGGCTTTCTGCTGCTGTGATGTAAACAGCATGTGTCCTGCTGTTGTTTTGAGCTGCTTTGGTTTGATAGTTACAGCTTACTGTCGCTTTGCACACACTCCATTATTTATCTGCTCCTTCTTCAGAAATACATAGAAAGCTCTATCACATAATATTACATGTGGGGGCTAATTGTGCAATACAAATAGTGACTAATAAAACAGTAGTCTTATATAATACTTTTCTAGACACTCAAAGTCACTTTTAATTTTGTAAATGACTCAATTTAACACTCAAATATTGCCCTGAGGTAGACTGACGGAAGAGTGGCAGTCACTCTGCGCCATCGGCCTGTCCAACCACCACCATTTACTCACATGCAAGGTAAAGTGGGGTTTTGCCTCAAGACTCTAACATGCAATAGAGCCACTGCTGCCCCATTAGGGCACCTGGTATTCCCAGCGGTCCCCCATCCAAGTACTAACCAGGCCCAAGCCCAGCCCTGCTTAACTTCCAATATCAGAGTAGATCGGGCATTCTCAAGGTGGTAAAAAACATGTGACTCCTGCTCCCGGGGCACATCATATTTATCAGAGAAGAATATAATGACACCAAATAAGAATTATCTGCATCTGTCCAGATTTTCTTTCTGTATTTAGTCATAGTGAACGTGCTGTATATCTCCAGTGTCAGTCTAAAGTGGCTCTTGACTTTGCTTATCCTCCTCTTATGTTTTAAGTTAAGTCTTCTTTCTGTAAAACGTTAAAGTTGTTTAAAGTGAGGGAGGGCTCTGCTCCTGAAGAAGGATGTGTGGACTTAAGAATCTGTGAAGTGGAGATGGCAACAGCAGATCCATTTCAAATACAAGTTTTACATCGGAGCCATGTTTCTAATCTTCCCTCTTGTCCGTCTCTTTGTAGGCCTGCCTTAAGCCCCCCAGCATCTCATGGAGGGCATGGCCATCATAACCAACACGACAGCACATGGGCCTGAGTGACATCGACGCTGATGGCAGGAGCGAGCGCAGGCCTCATTGTGACTCCATTTATGTGGTAAGAGCAGAGATTACTACTTGATCCAATAGAGCAGAGAGGAGCGGACCGGGCCTGGGTCAGATCTGATTCTGATTAGGTCCGTGTTGCAGCAGGAATAATACAGCCACCTCCCCCAAAGCCCCCTGATTGTTTGTGTGTGTGCGCGAGCCTGCGACCAAACCGCAGCCTGGTGTCCTTTACAGAGTGAGGGGTCTGCTCTGATGGTTCAAACACAGCGCATGGCCCCCTCTTCAAAAGGATCCCCAATCATCACACCCACTTACAGCCAACGGCGCATGTCACTTAATGTGGAGCACACTATTCATCAATTATGGTGGGCTCAGGGGCCATCCGTGTCCCACCACAGAGCAGTCTGGTGTTGTGAGTGAAGCACCCCCCTCAGACCTCATAGGCCCCATATGCCGTGGAGACTGCCAGCTCACACAACATGTCACGAGAAGACGGTTATCTTGTTTAAGGCTGGACTCCTACAGTGGGGCTTTTTTTTTTCAAGTTTCTAAGATCAGAATGAATGCATTAATGTATCGACATGACACACTCACTTTAGGTTCACTTAGCTGTAGACAAACAAGCATTTTAAACACATCCTACAAAATGTACATTATTATTTAGTGTTTACAATCCAGGTACTGAACTAGTTTGAGTATCTCCATAACTTACTTTTACCTAATGGGATGACCATCCTCATCCATCCTCAGCTCTTTTATTTTCTTCTATGAGGAGATTGTTACCGGAAACACAGTGCAGCAGGCTGGTCCACACGCCTGCAGCACAGGCACCTTCACCCTCACACAGCGCGGCGCATCTGTCCACTGGCACGAGAACTGAGCCGGACCAAACCATTTACTGTCAGCGCACGCCGACATGTTGCCAGGGGCCATTAGTCAAGCCCCACTGCCTTTTGGTATTCCAGTGACAAAACGTATGTTCAGGTTGTAGCAGTGAAAATAAATGCCACAAATGTGGCAACCATATTTGGCTTTCCCTTCTAAGAGGCAGATGACGGCAGGAAGAGACCACACATCGTCTTTTCAGCCCAAAGACTTTCTCATGGAGTAAACCCAGGACTAAATCCTGAGTCCCTACTTCAGCAGCTGCGTCCGATTTTGCATTGTAAGAGGTTGCGCTTACTTTTTCTACCCTTCTCAACACCTTGTTTCATGAGCCCGAGGAATGTTCTAGTCACATTATATCTAAACTGCCTTCAGTCTAAAACAATGCACTTTCCAGTTTATTATGTCGCCACCTTTAATATAATATCTTATATCCTATTAATAGCTCAAATGATAGGGAAAATAGTGTACTTTAATGCAAAAGTCAAATGTACAGGGTATACTTAGTTCAAATAATGAAATATGTATATTAGTTAGACAATTCAACTTAAATATGCAAAAGTTAATAATATTAACAATATATACTAAATCCCTTGCAGTCTGACCACAGGGTCAGCATTTCAACATAGACCCTATTTGATGATGTCTAGACAACAATGGAAACACTGAGGCTTATATTAGTATATTAATAGTGCGAGGGATGTAAAATACTTCAGGGAGGTCCGAATTAATAATATCCAGCATCTGCACTGCACGTCATGTTGATTCAATTACAATAGCTTCAAGCTGGAGTCAGAGGTATTTTTTGTGTAAAAAATATAAATCTGATAATATTTATGTTCCATACGAATAGGCTTTAAAATGTAGCACATGCCCAAAGTTTTACTGGATTTACAAGGTCTTTAATGAGAAGAGAAAGGAAAATGAAACAAATATAAGTCATTGCCCATATTATACACACACACTATCAGAACAAATATTCCAATCTATTTTTCCCCAATACATTTTTTAAAATACATTTATATAAGCTTATTGGTTACATATTGGCTGTTCAAATTTATTCATTCCTTTAATACAACTACTCATTCAGTATTTTGGTATTCCTCTTCATTATTTATGTTACAGTAAAACTAAATAACCAACATTTGTGTGAAGCCTAATTTTATCTTAATTTTTATTTATATAATATATAAATACGAATACATTCACAATCAAGTTTTGCAGAGAGAAATTATGTGTTTTATCAATATTTGTTTATAAACAATACAGCATTGTACAAATGCATTAATATATGTAATAAGCCTATATAATATAAAATATGATAATAATATATCCCATAATATATCCCATATTTCGGGGTTTAAAATAAATTATGCAACAAATGTTCCATATAATTTCATATATTATTTATTTGTTAAAAATAAAATACTTGCGATTCATGCAATTTTCATATTAGAGCTGTAGTTTTTTTCACAGTCGGAAGAGGAGAGAATAAACAACTGCAGGGGCACACGCTCACACAGGAAGAAGCATGAAAACAGCAGTAATGGGAAAAAGATGAGCGGCTTACAGTCAGATCACCCAAAGAGACGGAGAGAGAGAGAGAGGACAGGAGCCCACTGCTCTGCTCCAGGACCATAGCGCCACAGCTTATAACACACAACGTTTATAATTGCACAATGTATTGCCACCCATCCAAGATCATTGCATAACAACAAACAGGGTTAAGAAGAATAAATCTCTCAATAGGACGTCCTGTATTTTATATTAAAAATCTTAACAGACGCTTCGTATTATTTATTGTTGTAATAAAAAGCATTTTGATACTTACTCAAATATATGTTCTACAGTCTGACCACCATTTTTAATATAGATTTAACTTATTATATTTATTAAGTACAACCTCATACAAAACGGGTACATTCATATTAGCCTACAATCAAATTATTATATATGTGCTTTTTAGAAACCTCTTTTTTGATTTTTTTTTTTTATATATATATTTTTGTCTCATTGCTCTGTTGTCACACATTCAATATTATTCATTTGATTTATTACCCAGCTCCATAGTTTTTCTATTACACATTCTCTGGCTGTGTTGGGGCTGAATGAATGCTTCTCCAGTCACACCCCACATGCAGTAGTCCATTGATTCCTCCATGTGCAGCTCAGGAAAGACTGTGTCATCTCTGTTTATTTTCCTTTCTCTGTGCTGTCTTTTCCACTCTGCAGGGCGCAACGATAACACCAAAAACCCGGAGCTGGACTCACGGCGGCCGGCCCCAAGTCCTCAAGGGCCCTTAGCACAACACGAGAGCAATGTGAGGAGACCAGCCCGACCCAACACTGCCTTAATGATGGGCCACTGGTGAGTCCCTCCAATGTTTGTGCAGATCCTGGTTTTGCTTATACACACAGGCACAAATCAACTGTCTCTACTGCTCCAAGAGAGGCCTCTGCTGTCTGTGCCCCAGGGGACACACTACACACTTTGATTTGTGACCTCAGGGCTCGGGATGGACGAGAGAGTACTTAAGAACTGCTCATGTACGTGTAAAAGAAAATACTGGTGCTTGAGATTCAAATTTTTGGATCCCACAACAAAAAAATCAACTGGTGTAAGGAATTGGTGAAATGACGTTTTCCCTAACCAGTGAAAGACTAATTAGAACATAGAACAGTCCATAATAATAGCAGCGGCTATAGCAAGTGTGGCGTTAGAAGCAGGGTTGTAAAAAAAAATCATCCTAAACTTTTATTGATGCTATGAGTGATCTTAAACTTTTTCAGTAAAATGGTAAAATTAAAACAAAAAAACTATTATTGAGTGAATCGCAATTATATAGGAAATTGTGTAATACAGAGATGTTAAAAGAGCGAGGAGCTGTTTATGTAAGACCAGTAAATCAATTTGTATTTTCACTCAGAGTATTTGTATGGCACTTACAACAGAAACAAAAGTCTTTCCATAATTTTTCATTAAAGTGTTTGTTTTCATTGTTGTTTCAAATTCGGTACTGAGTATGTCCTTAGTATCAAGATTTAGTTTGAAATGTGGTACAGTGAAAACAATAGGTTAGAATAGTGATTAGTGATTTAGTAGCAAACTGGCAAAGTATTTTTAATATTTGAGTGCTATATTTAAGTATTGTGTTCAAAGTAGTCAGATTTTTTTTTTTTTTTATCAAATATTTAACTTATACAGTCATGCTGCCCTTTGTCGTCATCACCACAGATTTAAACCTAGAGAAACATTTTGCTCTCCAAAAAAGACTCATTAATTTCTGCATAAAGCCAACTTCATCTTTGTACTTCGCTTTATCCATTGTGTATCCAGTGAGAGCTGAATAATATTTGGACAGGTGCTCTCCTACATACATGGACTTGAAGAGAGTAGTCTGACGTTTCATGAAGAGAGAAGCATGCAGCCTCCGTCAGTGGCATAAACTCCATTCTGCATGTGTAATCCCTGACAATAAAAAAAAGTTTAGCACCAATTCTCTGTTACTTTTGAAACCTGTTTTCTGCCCTTCTTCCATACAACAGCGGAGCACACATCTGGCAGACAGATGTAGTTCTCACTGCCTCTCTCTCACTCTCTCTTCTTCAGGGAAACATGAGAGCAGAGCTAATTCGCTCTCCAACCTCCCACCAACCAGCGCACAGCCGGACCACCCACATTCGGAAACGCCTTGCAGTTCTCGGGGCAGGCAGAGACGACGGAGTGAGGCAGAGAGGGAGAGAGACGTGAGGATGGTTAGCAGGTTAGCAGTTTTAGCTGAGTATTCATTACAGCCGTGTCACAGTATAACCTTCTATTGTGAACACAGGCTGAAGCTTTGTTCTATTCATAAGGATCTACAGAAACTTAAAAGAGAAAAGTAAAACACCAACAATCTGTTGACAAAAAAATCAGAAGTATGCACTTCTTACTTTTAAAATGAGATATGCCGTTATCATCCCGCAACCGGCCCAAAGTTATTTTTTAAGTGTATCAAATGCCAAATTAAATTACAGCAAAGCAAGTATAGACCGATATCTGATTCAGACTCCAAGTGCCAAGGATAGATAGTATTTATACAACAGTAACGCTTTTCTACTCTTTTACCCATAAACAAATGGAAGCCACACACTAATGTGCCTTTCTGTGCATAATTGCTTAAATAAACTTAATTTAAATGTTTATTTATTTTCCAGTAAGTGATATTTTAAATACATTTCTATTTCTTTTCCATGACTAATGATCACTTTCTTTCTTTAGCCAATTTCAGTTTTGTTTTCTTTTTTAATTTTTATTTTAGAAATAAACATTTTATATATATATATATATATATATATATATATATATATATATATATATATATATATATATATATATATATATATGTATGTATGTATGTATATGTGTGTAAATGTGTAAATTCCACTGACTTGTGTCCCAAAATTGAAAAACCACAATTTGTAACTTTTACTGTACATAATTGTGTCATACTAATGACTTCTGCCATTACCAGTTCTCTCAAGGTCTTACTGGGTCTTCAACCGACAGACTCTAAAGGATAGTGCTTTTTTATCCACACAAAATTAAATACAGATATAGGTGTATTAAAAACCAATGTAAAACTTATAATGCTTAATTTGAAGGTGAATGGCTCCACCATGTGGACATCCAAAGTGTAGCATTCAGCAAGTTGGACAAACGTTCTTTGGTCTCAGAAATGTGTGATAAGATAGTTTATTCAGCAGGGCCTCCAAACTGTGATATTTAGTGTGTCTTTAGTTATATATCTGAGAGACGTGTTTCCATCATCGCAATAACACCATATGTGCTACAAACAATCACTTTCAAACAACATCAAATTATAAAATAAATATCTTCTTGAGTTCTATCATGCTCAGTTCATTGAACAGACTACAAATTAATAAAAAAAATATATAATTACTTGTGTAAATAGGACCATATTTAGGTGTATCAAATTTCTACCCCTAACCGACATTCTTAAGTAATTATAATAATAAAATAATGCAATTAACTTCTTCCTGAAGTTAATTATGTAACAACACTGTAAAACAAGAGAATAACTTTTCAGAGTGCAATTACAACCATTTAAATGTAGAAATAAATACTACTGAGCCATTATCTACCAAGATGAGGGCACTTATTGTGTAGGCTTGTACTGAACAGTAGTCATTTTCATGATTAATTGAGGCACAGATAAAGGTTAAATTCTCTTCACACTGGAGGCTTAGTAATAAGGAAGCTCTAGCTCTGCAGCTGATGGGTGCACAGTAACAGTGATGTGACGTTAAGGTGCATTCCATTAAAAATGTCCTAACTCTGATTTTGCATTTTATTTTGTTTTCTGTGTTTTTCTTCTGCCTACTTCAGTCGCCACTGACCCAACTGTAGCCCCTACTGCCCCACCCACTGGCCCCCCCACAAAGAGCCCAACCAGAGCCCCCAACAGAGCCTCTCTCCTCACCAGTTTAGGTAGCCCCCACACCCAGCTGGTGAGCTTTTCCCATAGCCTCCACAAGAAGGAGCCTTGTGAAACCTGGACATCACTACATGGGAACAGAGCATCTAAACTCAGGTCTATATCTCCTATGCTATTCTCTGCCTCCAGCCTCACCCCCTCTTCATCTTCAGAGTCCAGTCCATCTGCTTGTCTCTGTCTGACGATCTCCCTTTGTCTCTTCTGGATCTGTTCCTCTATGTCTTGGTACAGTTGGCAACTGAAGTGGTCCTCCCCGCTCTCCATCACGACTTGGTCCACTTTGTCCAGCAGCTCTCTGACTGCTTCATTGGGCTCTGCTCTACCTAGACATTCAATGATCAATAATACTTCAATAATCTTTCAGTAGTTGAATGCACTTCAACTTTTAAAGATGTAATTGTTTATTTTGAGTTATGTCACATTATCAGCTGTCTTAAAGGGTTTTATTTATTACTCTGTTTAACCGGGATACTCTCATTGAGATTTGGAATTTCATCTGTGGTCCTGGCCCCAAAGGGGACCCTGTTGCTTAAGTAGTATTTGAAACCGAAGTGCCTAGAGGACACTTATCTCATTAATATATATGTGAGCACATATATTTAGATTAGCCAGCAGTGATTCTGGGTAACAAACACATTTTAGACCTACCCGGCTGTGTCTCCAGCGTGTGGTAGCGGTCCCCACACCTCCTCACCAACTCAGTCAGGTCCTTCCTCCAGTTGAGGAGGTAGTCCTCCAGGCCCTCCTCGTGATCCAGTTCTTCTGTGTGGGTAAACATCACAATGGTGTGTTTTTGGACCATGGCTTGACCCAGGAGCTTCTCGAGAACATCCAGAGCCTTGGTCTCGCCATCAGCAGGTTGGTTTAGGGGCACACACAGAAGGACGGCGTGGGGCCCGGGGCTGGACAAGGCCAACAGTGAAGATAGTTGCCTTTTCCTGTCCTCTGGGACGCAGCTTGAACCGAACCAGTCAGTGCTGGACACTACAGTCACCTGGTAGAGGCAGAGTCAAGTGCTTTATTATTAGTTATTGTATGTGCAAAAGTGCATCATGGGGATGGAATCTCCTTAACTCCACACAAAAGGTCCCATTCGGCCTGGGAATCAAACCAAGGACCTTCTTACCACCTAACTTGGCACTCTGTTGCCCAGGGAATATGTGATGCGATTGTAACAATCACATTAATTTGTTAAATTACCTTCAGTATCTTAAAAATAGAGTCGGTATTAGGCCCACTAGTCTGCTTTCTTTTATGATTATCATTATGTACAAAAATATTTTCACCTTCCATCATCTGCACATAGTAGTTATGTGTGTTATGTTTTCACTCTTCTTTGACTGTCTCTGAGGCTGTGTCTCACCTGTCTGCCTGCAGCTTGGCCCGTGTGTTTACTACATTCTTGACGGAGAGTTGCGCCGCCCTCCTGGCCCAGGATGGTGCTCACTGTGGAGTTCTTCCCTGCCCCGGCCCGGCCCAGTACCACCACCCGGATCTCTGCTGCGCAATGGAAATAGTCAGCATTGTTGTTGTTTTTTTAACACTACAGCAGTGTTTTTTATACTTAACAGCTGTATTAACAACATAGAAACACGGCTACACAAGCAGCGACAGTTGTTTGGTTAAAGACTTGTCATCAAAGGTGAAACACTATAAATGGACGAACTGCAGAGTTTTAAAGTAGGTGCGGCTGTCTACTCTGGCGAATCTGAGATCCGCGCAGTTTACTATCAATAATAAGATCTATTTTCGTATAAATGTCATGTTATAAGTCTTACCGGACAGATTAGAAGCTGACATTCCTGGAGCTGCACGCGGCTCTCTTCTGATGGGGTGAACTGTTTGTAAAGCAGCACTTCCTCGTTCCTACAGTGACCAGTGACTCTGAAGCAGCTGTTCAGCGCATCAGCAGCTACAGCCCTGCACACTCCGGGCATGCGCTGACTGGAGCTTTGGCATCTTCTTACGGTGCGGATCCTAATGTTTATAACAAGTTACACAGGTTGTAGTGTAGGCAAAAACAAATTTGACTTCGAAAAATACTTGACTCGACATGATATAGGCCTAATAGTGCTCAGATGAAAATTTGTTTTAAAGGGGATCCACGGTGAATAAGGGACTACTACGAGGATTAATTGTATGATTGTAGCTTGTTCTTTTTTTTGCTTCTTTTAGTTGATGGTAGGAATACATAAAGGCTGCATTGGGTGAAAAGTGAAGATGCACAAAAAGGCAAAGATAACAGGAGAATGTAAGCGAACTGAAAAAATAAAGGAAATAGTGCATTTTAAACATCACATAATTAGTGCATAGACACATTATTACACTTAAAATCCGTGTGAGGTGAAGAAGTCAAAAAGTCAGTTGAGCCATTACTCACACTGGCTACAAAATACACATTTAACACATTCAAGAATTTGTATTTATTACATTGTAAAATTCATTATTTAGAATTTGATCATATCCAGAAGTGATGATTCGATTCAATCTTAAATTGTAAAAAGTTACAGCAAAGGCAGAACATTTCACATACAATGAACCTATAATGCTGTTTTATGGATGATTCTATGACCTATACAATTTCAGTACAAAATATAAAATCATACTGACCTGACAAATACTCATTCACACATACATGATCCACTTTAAAATCAATGATCCGTAAAATCCTTGTTTAAAATACAATGTTTTTTTTTTTTTTTCAAATTATAAGAATACAGTTAATAAAAACATTTACAGACAAGAAATGTCCAGGTCATCAAACATCAGGCCATGATTGAAATGAGTCACTCAGAGCCCAGGCATGATGTAGGCTATGTTGTCCAATGTATTTGACTGTTAAAAAAAAAAAAAAAGCAAAAATATATGTATATATTTCAATTTGATCCACAATTAAAATTAAAATTGCCGTACCAGGACTTTTCGTGGACAGCCGTTTAACTGTGGGATTTGTGCTGTGAGACATGTCAGAGGGCCCAGTGCACAAAGGATGGAATCCAACAGCACAGATAGACTCCCTGATACTGCCACCATCCCCTGTCAAACAAAAGAGGAGACTTTGTGGTCAAAATGCAGAACAAAACATATGTGATTACAGTTTACATTGATTTTAGCTGGAGCCATTGGTAAATGCGAAAATGTGTATCATACAGACCTCTGTCTCCTGCAACCTGTGGCCTATCAAAGACAGGGACTCTCCCAGAAGTTGCAGATGGGCTGCGGCGTCAATGGGGTCCACCTCTGGGACTCTTGCTGGGGACAGCGACACACTGTGGGATTTGTGTGGGGACACCATACCCACAGAGCTCCCACTCCCTATTATATACACCAACAGAATTAATACATACAGATCTACTCCCAGTGGCCTTAAAATATAGCTAAAGGTGTACAATGCAACTTTCTCGTAGTGGGTCCTGTAACTGAATAAATGCAAGATAGATTAGGTTTAATGCAATACTGAGAAATATTCAAGGCAAAGCAATATCATCATCAAAGCAAGTAGCAAACCCTCTACCAGAAATGTTGCACAGTGCAACTTAAGCATTGGACCTTATTCTAACCCAAAACTAAGTGAATAACCATAACATGTTTTTACAAGTACACCTTTTATGAGCCGACCTTTGCCTTTCCCGTCAGCTGAGCCTTTGTGTTTGACTGTTGTGGCCTCAGCTTTGTTCTGTTTGTGCTGTAGGTGCTGAGCTTTCTGCCTCCACACCTGGACACAAACAACAAATTTATATAAATTTACAGTTTTATTGTATATTGTTAATAACATGAAAATATGAACTACATGAAATATATGAACTAAATATTAACTCACCAGTTTGTCCTTCTCTGGCATTGCTTTCCACACTTCTGCCAACTTCTTACTCAACTCACCAAAAACTAACAATGCACAAACATAAGGTTAAACACCAGGACACCAAAGGGGAATCAGGCATTTAAATACTGAACACACCCAATCCTGGCTGTTCTGCATTGATGTTTACTCTATATTCTTTACAAAATACTTGATATGCAGTAGTTGTGGTCTTTTTCTTGGGCTAGGCGGGAACAAAAAACACAAAGAAATAAAACATCAGTACTTGTGAGGTATGCTTCAGTCAACACAGGAGTAAGAGAAGTAGAGAATAATATATATATGAATGCCTCTTGATGATGAATGATCCCACCTTCTCTTTGTCTTTCTCATGTTTATCTCGATCCTTCTCCTCTTTCTTCTTCTTCTTCTCTGGTATTGCTTCTACACCCTGATGGTGGTGTGGAGGGAGGGTTGCACCCATGGCATACATGGGTCCAACCGCACTATGGGTGACTGTGGGGTGGGAGTGACTGTGTCTTGATGGGTCTAGTGGATAGAACATAATTAACAACCATTTAGAGAGTGTGAATTTGTGTTTATTTTTATTTACATTAACTTCCCAAACCTTTGCTGTGTTTCTTGTCCTTCCCGCTCTTCTCTCGATCTCTGTCTTTCTCCTTGTCCTTCTTCTTCTTGCTTTTTTTGCTCTTCTTCTTCTTCTTGGACATGTGTGTATTGTAAGAGTCATCGATCACTAGTTCACCTGCCTCCAACTCGCCTCCAGATGAAGAGCTGTCCTCCCCCAGGCCTCCTCCGTAGTGACCTGTGAGCATAGTTCACATGCAACGAAACGTAATGGGATTTGTCATACACTACACATTTAGAGTTGGAAAATCTAGTCCACCTTGTGATGTCATTACACAAGGAGGGGCTCCTTTTAGTTTAAAGAGATATGCAAAAAAGTCCATGTTTGAATTGTCCTGTGTTGTCTTCCATTTGAGACGTAAGTGCTCAGAAAATTCAGTGTTAAAATATTATGTGCTTATTACTATACTACCAGAAAAATATATGTGTCCATACCTCACCATTTGAGAAATTTAGGATGCATCTCAAACTTGAAGCTAGCAGACCTTTTTTTAATCCTCATTTGAACATCATTCCTCAGTACCCAGCACATGGCAAGCTCTTGCACATCAGAAACCCTGCTGGCCACCATGGCATTTTGTTTGAAGATATCCAAATCTCTTGGTACGATATTATCACGATATGCATCTCACAATATTTTGGAGAGGCTAATGTAATTGTAGATAAGAAACTTTTTTGCTTTTAAAATACCTTAAAAAAAATTTAGGTGTGACCTATTTCCATCATCAACCCAAGAATTCAAGTAAAAAAACATATTTCTTCATATCGTTTGCACTGAAATGAATCATGGGGTATGTAGTTCCCTATGTTTATAAGCTGTTGCTACTATAAAACCATGCATTTAAGCAAAGGAACTTGTAACTCGAAATATTGTGACAGTCCACGATATTACTGTGAGACTTTTTATGATACAATATCACGATATTTCAGTTATTGTTATATCCCTAGAAATCTGAAATAAAATCATCATACATATGAAATATTATGGGCTATAATTTTTGAAAAAATAAGGTGAGAAAATGTCTTTCTCACCTTCAACCTCCACCTCTTTGCCCACCACCGGCAAAGGCTCCCGACTCTGCTGCGTCTTCTTTTTGGGCGACTTTGAGATCTGAACCCTGTCTTTGTCTTTCTCCTTCTTCACACTTGTTTTAGAGTGTGGTGCGTACATGTAGCCATCGCTTTCCTCTTTCTCAGGCGACATGATCAGCTTCATCTTGAGTCCATCCGCTTCCCGTAGTGTCAGCGGCTCTTCTTTGGGTAGTCCGCCATGGAAAAGAGATGACTTTGAGGAAGAGGAGGAATGTTTTTTTGAGGACGAAGAAGAGGGGCGGGAGTGTGAGAAAGCGTGGCTGCTTTTACTCCCTCCGCCACTGCCTTCACGTTTGCGCTCTTTGGACGAGTGGGACGAGAAGGAGGGGTAAGAGGGCTTCTTGTGGAGGTGCGGGTTGGGGTCTGAGCCAGTGGCTAGAGGGGAGGTGATGGCCTGGAGGAGACCCATGGCTGTGTCGGTTGGGTGGGAGGAGGAGGGGGACAGTGTGGGGGAGCGGTCCACAGACTTGTGCTTCTTCTTATGTGGAGGAGGTCCAGAGCCATCGTAATCTGACAAAGATAAATACTGGAAATTTAGCACAGATTTACTTTACAATTTACCTTTCACCTTTAACATTTATTTGATGGCTCTTCAATATTTCCTTGATTTAAAAAAACAAACAAACAAACAAAAACATCTGAGAAAATTTACCTCTGTAATAATAGTCATCACTGTGCTTTTTCTTTTTCTTGTGAGTTTCAGTCCCCATCATGAACAGTTCAGCTTCCTAAGAGTTTAAAAGTATTTAGGAGTTGTGTAAAGAAAAATATATCTAATTGACGTTGTGTTATGAATGTTATATTACCTTTGGACGTTTCTTGGAGGACTTACGGACCTCAGCTGCTATCTCTTCTTCCTCTCTCAGAAGATCTTTGTAGGACCTTCTCTTCTCTCTTTGACTGCGGCCAGCCACTAACCCCCGGTCCCCATCCATCCCCATATCTAAAACACCAACCAGAAGAATGTGAGCAAAGTTAATTATTTGTTAGGTATTTTTTATTATACATTTGATAATTTCATATTACCTTTAATTTCTTCAAATGCCATGGGTCCTTTCTGATTTTGTGTTCTCCACAATCATAAGCTGTTGTAAATATAAACGTTAGTTTTATATAACATGGATTTGTTTGTCTAACATCTATTCAAAATATAGTTTTAGTATAACAAGAAAGAACTACCCTGTGATCCTTGCTATGCAAACAGTTTAATGTGTGCTTACAGTGTTACATGACAATCCTCTCCAAATTGTTATAAACTTACATTCTTGAAGGATATATATTTACTTGTTTCACAATATTATTTGTAGAAGGTTGATTGTAAAGCATCTCCCGCCTTCTTACGCACATCTGCACAAACACACCCCCTCTCAGTTCATTCAGAGTACTGGCACTTTACTATTATCATGGTTTAAGTTTACTCAGCCGAGGATGGCCTTTGCTGTTCGGACACAGAGGCGAAGCCTAGACCGAGGCTCCTGCTCTTAACTAGGCCTAAGTTGAAACGGGATACGAAATCGCTTTATCCTGCATGCATTTGACAGTGCTGATATTTGCATTTTTACTATTGTCGACAGGAGTAGAACCTACAACACTTTGAACAGCAAGAACTTATTCATTCTGCTATTTTACCTTTGATAAATGTCCAATTTACGCGGACCCAGTCGCCATCTTTGTTTTCATCGACAACAATACACGCCTGTAGGTGGGAGGAGCTTGGCTGACAGAGCCAATCAACGAGCTGGAAAAACTACAAAGGGCTGCAAGTGCCATAATAAGACATTTTAAAAGTCAGCGGGCATAGAAAACCTACAATAAGCTTACCTAATGGTTAGGTATCGCAGAAAAATCATTTACTGCTCCTGTGTTGTGCTCTGCAACTGCAACACTTAAGACATTTTTAAAACATTAATTTAATTTGTTTTTATGCCTATTCAGTCGCTGAAATTTATTGCGTAAGTTGCCTTCAGAATTTTGTCTTATCGCTTATGCCACATTGCTGGTCCCAATCCAGTCCTCTATTGCTTTGTTTTTATCACCCAGGTTTTTGCGATTCCCGATTTTGAGATGAAATTTCTAGGATTAAACACTTTGAATATTTCATATGAAGAAAAAAAGAACTTCCACTGAAAGCACCGAAATACTGTGAAATATACAGATTTATTGTCCTCAAATATCTTTTTTAGTCACAGAAAACAAAACAAGTTTCCATATAACATACAGCACAAATGAGACGGCAATAAGACAAAGTCAGTGATATGAGAACCTGAATCAGCAGTGAAATCACCCTAACAAAACAAAACTCAAGAACACTTAAAGATACAGTGTTGAAGCCTCCTGCAATTCTCAGTTAATGATAAAACATAAATGAGCATGCTGATAAACAGAGAAACAATTTGAGGTTTGTTTGTAATGGATTAGTGTTAACCCTATTGGTTCCCTCCAGCCGAACCACGTTCTGGTGAATTTCTTTTGCTGCAGTTTTGTAGATGCTCTGACTCATCATCAGCTAGCCACATTTTGGTATTCATCAAATCACTGAAAGCTTTATAGATTCTTAAGTAGAGAATTTTAACTCCTTCCATGTTGGAGAGATAATACTGTCTGTGTTACTGACTTTGCCTGTCAGTGGTCACAATGGTATACCTGATCAACATAAACAGTCACTGATTTACACTCAATCAAAACTTTAAATAATTATTTAAAAACTGAGATTCCAGCTCTCTACATGTCTTTTCTACCTATCTCCCAAATTCTGTTTTTGTAAGCTGAGGGACGTAAAACTGGCCAACAAATCAGTCACTTCATCCACCTAGAGGAATAGAAAAATAACAATATATTAGGAAAATCTGGTCATATTAATTGAAAGTATAAGCATTTTAGTCTGTCTGTCATCCAACCTGTTCTTTAGTGCGTGTGTGCTGAAGCTGCGTTGATATGTGTTCGAGTCTCTCCTTCGCTTCACTCTGACCCATCAAATTTAGGTACTCCCTCAACATCTGAATAATCTGAGGGGAAAAAAAGCATGTTACATAAAAATATAACCTGCAAAATTCTTGTTAAAAGCATTTCCTCTTTTACCTGTGTGACCTCTCCCCTTAGGTTTTCAAGGCTGCGAGAATCTCCTTCTTGTAATATATTGAGTTTGGAACGGGCTAAATGTAGTGGCGTCCTGCCAGCTCGGTCCAAGGCGTCAACACGGGCTCCTGATAAATATATACAATTACATAAAACCACTAACCAGCTTATTCAATTGATCTGTGAATTTTCCTAGATAATTATAATTTTTACAAATGTATTTCTAATAGATTATTTTCATAGACTGGGTACAACCAATACCTTTGTGAAATGTATTAACTGCTATTCTTAAACCAGGTGGTCTTTTTAAATATATATAAACAATGCTAGATAGGTAGACATGTGTCTACCATTACAGCTTGTCTTACCTCCTCTGAGCAGTGTGGTGATGACAGGCACATGGTTGGTACAGGCAGCTGCAAAAAACATACACAGAGAGAGCAATCAGCCTACCCAAACCCCAACCCACAGATGTTTTTGTTGTGGACAATATTGCTACATTATGAGATGTGAGCAAACAGACACAGAAAAAAACAACACTGTTATGGTAAGTCATGTCCAAGTCAAAATACAAAAGTGCAATTCTTTACCCAAATGTAGAGGTGTGTTTCCAAGACTGTCCCGCTGGTTGGGATCAGCACCATAGCTCAGCAACAACTGCACTAAAAACAGAATACAGGAAGCATATTATACCTTTCATCAATAAATGTAATGTAAATGTGTCTAACAGGGCACATGCAGCTGTAACAGAGTAACTGTATTAGCCAATCACACCAGACCTACCAATGCTTTCATTGCCATTGCAAGAGGAGAAATGGAGCGCAGTTCTTCCCTTGTCATCTGCTGCACATGGGTCTATGTCATCCTCCAGGAGCCTCCGGACTGATCAAACACACAGTAAACATATTTTAGAGGATGTTACCAGTATTTCAGAACAGAACAACAGACATCTCCTACCTGTATCAATGTCATTGCCGTTGGCTGCTTCTCTCAGTCTTTTCACAGCTAGAAAAACAAGCAGAGTTTATGGAAACAATACCTAGTTATTAGTATTAAGACCAAGAGTAGTCACTTTACTAAATGGTAATATTATGCAGACACTGCTGTGTACTTGATGACAACCATGATCAATAATGGTGTATTTTAATTTTGTAATGTCAAACATGCATAAATGTATCTTCTGGGAGTTTTTGTTTCAAGAGCTGAAGACGAAATGTGTCATCATGAAGTTCCGGTGAAGAGCGCAAACAATTTGGTAGACCTAATAATTGCTAGGAATGTATAGTCAATGATTGAACACTCTTGAATGGACCCTTACCATAAATGTCTTTGCCACTGGGACCCAGACTACGCACTGCCCGTTGGTGCCTCCTGGACTTGCCAACCAGCACCTTCCCAAGTTTCTTCTGCCCCCCTCCGGAGTCTCCCTCTGTTCGTCCTGGCTGCCATAACAAGTGCAAGTACCGCAGCTCTTTATCGTCCATCTGTCCTACTCGACCCAGCAGCACCTTGCCTTCCCCTATCCCACTCAAGCCAAAACCCACAGCCGTCCCTCCGTCTTCCATCATGTCCATGCTGCCCCGCTGCTGCTGCTCGCCCTCATCCGCTTTTCTCGCTTCGTTTTCGGGTCCTGGTTCGATCATGTACTCCCCTTCCGAGCTGGACCTGTCGTTGTCAGAAACGGTAGCAACGATGGGGCTCCACCCGTCCATAGTCTGTTGCGATCACAACATAAGGGGATTGTGTTTTACACAGCAGTCGCTTCACTAGACGCAGTCCATTCCAGACGAAAAATGTGAATTAAGCACATTACTGTCTACACTTTATCTTTCTTTATAATTGAAGCTATTCCTGCAGCATTCACGCATCCCGTCTCACATTTTCTAGATAAAACTAGTAAAAGACACGCCTATTGTACAGTCGATAGTACTCGCAGATTTCAACCAATGAGCGAATACGTTTTTGCGTCACTCTTGTCCAATGGTATCGCGAGAAATACCAGAAATGACTACGCATGCGCGGTGCTATAAAATAATTTTATTTACATTAATTTACATAGTCACCCATAAACTTAGTACACCATAGAAAATTATATACACATCATGATAAACTTGAAAATGGCATAGAATTAAATAATTTAAAATATACTAGTCCATCTAAAAAAAAATTAATATCATGAAAAAGTTCATTATTATTTTTTTGTCACTCATTTCAGAAAGTCAAATCCCTAAATTATATAACTCAGAGTGAAGCTTGCAAGTTTATATAATATATGTGGCAAAAAATGTTGAACTTTTTGAGATGGACTAGTACATAGATTTGCGGTCTATGCTGACAACCCACATGAGCATGGATAGGCACTTTTTTTAAAGTGTCAGTTATTTATACTTTTCAGAAAAATAGCTGTCCAGTGATATACAATAGTGCACTGTATGCAAGACAATATAGTGTGAAAGAGGGCAGTGGAGGTGAATTGCAGGGACCACATTCAGTAAACTGTGAGCCCTGGAAATTAATCTCATAGCACTGAAGCCAGCACAAACCGTTTAGTATGTGCTGCTTAACAGTTAGCAATCAGGCTTCACTGACATGCATTAGTTAACAAGAAGTTCCAGGTATTGTCACCACATGAATTCAGTAAACTAATTGGCAATTTATGAAGTAACCTAACATTGTGCCTGTGCCAGATTTTTTTAGTGATATGTTGTTAAGTGAATATCTATTCCAGTTTTAGCCAACCGTTGAGCAGCTGAGGGTAGAAAGGATGGATAATGTAGGCACAGTCAGATCAGCATAATCAGAGTTCATGTTTAATTCCTGAGGACAAGGGGATTCCAGCTTGTTTCAGATAATTGGACAATACAGACTTGTCCTGTGGTGAGGTATGATCAATTTTAACAGGAGATGATATCACTGTGTTGTAGGCTGATTGTCCAATCTGTCCATTTTGGGATAGCCCCTGCCCTCTCAGGTATCCAAGCTGACAGGACAATGGTGGCTGGCGATGGGTCAAAGATAGACGAAAACATGTTTCTGCAAAAGAAAATGAACAATGACCAATTAAGCGTGTTGTTATTAAATAGTAATACACGTTTTTTTGAAACATAAACTTGGATTTGGAGACAATGGGCCAACCACTGATTAATATTAATCATGACTGCTCATTTATTAAAATAATATCTTACAATGTGTCTTTGGTATTGTCAATATGGCTGTAGCACTGGCTAGATATTACCGTTATAGGGGTATCAATACAATGCCCATCATAAAATGTAATGCAATGATAATTTTGTACATTTCCTGTGACGAGTGCTAACACAAAGCAGTTAAAGGAATTAGAGGTGGGCAGTTTTAGGATATTTGCTTCCTTATAAATGACTGAATCAACCAACATACCTGCATAGAAATGTCTAAGATCAGTCTGGACACAGTGTTCCAGGAAACGCTGCAGTGGTTGGATGTGAGATATGGGAGCATCCCATTCAGTGAGGAAGTCCTCCACTATGTGATGAATAGCTTTCGGCCTTGGTAAGGGCCAACCATGTGGACAGAGCTTCATTTCTTCCTCTATTGAAAGAGACAGATTTTACATTTGACTGTTAAAACAGTAAAAACAAATAAAATAAATAAATATCTATGACACTCACCAGAAGGAAGTTTGTCGTAGTAGTATAAAACAGGATGAAGAAAGTTTGATTTCCAAGCTTTGGTCCAGTCTGTTTCAGCTCTATTACGACCTAAAAAGTCCATTTTCGTTTTTCCGTATTGCAAAACAAGGATTATTAGTCCATTGGTGACTTTGTGACCAGACAGGGAGGAAAAGTGAGGCAAGGCTTGAAGTGGAAACTCCTCCAGGTATTTACAGTGAGAACTATGGATGAAAATTAGGATACATTCAGATAAACATTAAGAGCTAGTGTTCTTGTGGGCACTAGATGTCTGCATGGCATCTGTGTTCAGTAGGTTCTCTCTGAGTATTCCACAAAAATATTTGTTTTATGTGAAATAGTGTCAGTAAATTGATCAGTTGTGATTGCATGTCAAACTGCACTGTTAGCTATTATTGAGACTCTAGTCACCCATGAACTCCAATATATATAAAAACATACATTTCAATTTAAAACATAAATAAAATAAAAAAACATCAACTTAAACTAACCCCTGCAGTAGAACAATGTCACCTAGCACCTGGACCATTTGGTATGGTCCAGAGGCCTCGTTGACCCTCTTCAGGATCCAGGGCATCAGCTGTGTGCTTGACAGTTTAGTGGAGGGCCACAGGTGACCATGGTACCGATGTTCAAGAACACGATGTACAGCTCTGACTGTAGACAATATAATGTAAATACTGTAAAAGCACAATCCACTGGATAAAGACAAGCGTAACAAGTCTGATGTATCGCTAATCGCGATATGTAACCCATATTTATAAAGGTATATAATTATAAAAATAAAATTTAGGCTTGCAACTACTAATGATTATTTTAGTAGTCGACTAGTCACTAGTTACTTTTTGATTTTCTTTTTATTTATTTGTTTATGTATTAATTTGTTTGGAGACATGGACAGCACACAATTTTTACATTAACCTTTTACATTAACAGGAGAGATGCATTGTACCAGGTTGTAGCACCAGTGCTAATTTCCACCTGTAGTCCCTGGGCAGGTTCATTGATTGATTGTATTTAACTGACCTTGACTATCAGCTGTTCTGTACGTAGCTTCTACACAGAGAATACTAACAAATAAAGTTTATTATTTATGAAAATCATAATTATAATCATTTTCCATTTTGATCTAATAATGCCACATGTGCTTTTTAAAGTCCAGATAATAAGTGTTTAAGTAGTCAATTTGAATAGTCAAGTATTCAAGATCACACATCCATTCTAATAATACTACATAGTAATTAAAATTATTTTAAAGATTTCTTTTGTATGGCTTTAATTCAGTGAAAACAACAGATATCATTCTGAATTCTTACCTGTGTACCTAAAACCATGGATAAAGCCTCCAGCAGAGATGCGATAGTCTCTTGAGTGGGCAGCTGTCCCCAGCACAAACAAACCAGGAGTGTTTTTCCCTTCATACCAGGCCGTCACCGCGGGCAACCTCCCTTTGGCATTCTCACTATTGGGCGGGCATGCAGTCCTAGCAGGCACATTTACAAAATTGGATTACTAGCAAAACAAAACCGTGGTACCTATACTTTTTAAACTTTTACTTATTGATTAATTTATATACATACAGTGTTGACAATGGTAATAACAATACCTGTCAAAGATACTAAAGTTGAATCTAAACCCCAAACAGCGAATCACACGGTCGTAGGGTTTCCTCATAGAGAAGTTGTCGATGTGATAGCCGGACAGCTCCTCTGCTCTCAGATTAGAACTACTGTTTCCATTCTGCATGAACTTATTTAAAGTCAGGTACAGCTTCTCCTTCTTGTTTCTTCTGCTCTTCTCTGTTTGTTTAGTGATGGCAATCTCCTCAAGGTGGCTCTCCACTAAGCCATCAAGAGACTTCAACTGATATGTGTCCAGGACCTCATTGTTCACAGCTCTAGAAGAAAACACATGGATCTGTGTGATTTACAAATCTAGCGTTAAATGTTTTGCACTTTTTGAGCCTACTGCTCTAAATGATACCAAAATAAAACTATAGCAAAAACCTTTTAGCTTTCAGCATGAATAATATTTCATTGATACCTTAGGTCTCCTACATAGTGTGTTTGCCAGGCCAGTCTGACTGGGCTGCGGCTGACCATGTGAACTCGACTAGCACTTCCCAACAGACTCTGAGCAGTCTCAAAGGCAGAGTTTCCCTTCCCCAGAATGAGAACAGCCTGGTTCTTGTAGTCCTCTGGGTTTGTAGAGATGGACTCATACCCCTCCACCAGATCTGAGCCCACAAACTCAATGATCTGAGGTACCCACAAACCAGTGGCTAACAGGAGGACACTGTATAACAAAACAGAGACAATGGTCAGTAATAAAATTATTAATTGCCAAAACTAAATGCAATTTACAACAATACAACCATAGCAAAGGAGAAATTGTGTTAGCTGGCTCCACCCTTCAGGACTGTGTCCACCAGCAATCTGACTAAATTTGAAGAAGCAGCTTGGATGAGCTGCGAAATGTATTCAACCAAAAAACTTTTGTCCATTTGACAGAATATAATTTCTCATTTGCTATGGATCCTACCAGGACAACTGAGTGATCCTACCTGGACAACTGAAACAAACAATACAAACACTCAAAACAAAAGTACCTGCAGAAATATGAAGAGCCTTGTTGATCAGTGAGGACATACTGCCTCCCACTGTCTGATGAAAGGGCTCTGATGTGTCCAATGTCTACCCCGTATCGTACCCTCAGGCCCAGCTCTCGTTCATACAGGGACAGGTACAAGGGATACATGTCAGCTGGAGGGTAAAACTCACTGCTCACACGTTTAAAGAGCAAGTCTGGTTTATCACTCAGCAAAGAGTTCCAGTCGTGACGCAGGTTAAACTCACGGTTATTACTGCCCGTGTGGATCTTGTTAATGCTTATCAGCTTTCTGTGTCTAGGATATCTGTGGGACAAAAAATTGGTAAAAGTTACAGAATTATAACAACCAAAATTTTAACCAAATTTGGATTAGCGTTGCATGTTCATAAAACAATGATACACAAGAGATCAAAGAAAATTACGAGTTCCTTACTTGGTGAAAAAGCTCCCTGGGCCTGAGTTCCTCTCTAATATGATGTAGTCTCTCTGGGTTCTAGACAGGAAGTATCCCATCTGCAGTCCAGATGGACCTGCCCCCAGTACACAGTAGTCATGATGATGGGTACTATTGGGGTGCTGAGGTGAACATGCAATAAAGCCCATCAGGACACACAGCAAATACACACGGCTTGGATCCATTCCCTGAAATAAAGAGTAAATTATAAACTACTATTCGTAATGAGCCAACCCGGCCCTGTTGTGTTCTTGCATGACACCTGTTAGGAACCAATATTTTAGTTCCACGTTTCCATTGATACAATACATGCCTAGATACCGTTGCTAATTGTTTAATCACTTTTTTAAATGAAATATTGCAGTTCACATATACATTTGCATTACATACAAATAGTGCAAAGACAAAGTGATATCAATAACTGTTTAATTGTTAAAGGCAAGGGAATGAATACCTATACATAACTTAATCACTGTTTTGGCAGCTCCTTTTTGTGTGCGTTATTGATCTAAGAGTATTTTTAATGTTTAAACTGTTGCTAACTTACAGATCTATTGTAGATATTTGTGTTTCCGCTAGTTTCTGCTTGTGAAACCGCTTTACTGTCTTAATTAGTTGTTTTATTTCATCAATTGGGCCCGTCAATTAAGATAGCTCTAATCGAGGTCAGCAGTACGTTCTAAATGTAACCTGAGTTCTTTGAATAATATGTAGAGAAAAGTAATGCATATTTGTGATGTATTTTAAGCTTATGCTGTGACTAATACATATACATATTTCCTTAACCTGCTGCCACCCTTAAATATCATTCTCAGCTTAATCTAGTCTCCTGATTCTCTGACCGTAATCTCCTGTCCATACTGGCCGCTCCAATCAGCGTTATTCTTATTAAGTTTATGTGGACATCATTACAACACTGCTGTATGCGATGCTACAGCTGTGTGCCAGCACAATATGCCATGACAATTTTGCCATATTTGATCCAGATTTGAGATTTAAATGCACTTTTGGTATTGTCGTATAAAAGAAACTGCTACTGTTTTAAGTGTAGTTGGAGAAAAATGTAAATATTTAAGATGTAAAAGTTTCTCTAATAGACAAAATGCATCATGACCATAAACTATATGGTCATAGCGTAACAATTTATGGTACTTGTACACTGACATTTTAGCAAAACCCAAAAAAGTGACCAAAAACCTTAATGTTAGAATATTGTGAAATACACTACAGAAATGATATAATACTGAGGACAGGAGGCTAGCTTGTAGCTGTGTTGCTGATGCAGATAAGCAGAGCTAGCTGGCGCTCTCTGAAGAACCAGATGTGAGTGCGCACAGTGTGTCAGAAAACTCCGTACCTTTTGCAATAGGAGAGTCCTTTTGCACAACCCTCCGGTAAATGTGCTACATGTTTGCTGGTGATCGTTGTAGTGCCGTTTGTGTAAACATGTAACACACTACATAACACTCTCTGATGTGATTTGGCCTAAGTTAGCTCCGCCCCGGAGTGGTCACGTGTTTAGCACACCGAGCTGATGAAGCCTGCGATTTGTATTTTCTTGTCTCCTCGATACTTTTCATGGCTTTTGGCGGTCAAACTATACATTTCTAACAGAGAATGACCCCTAAAAATATAGTCCAATATTATTTAATATGAGGGGCAGCTAAAATTAATGCTGTTCAGCTGCAGATTTTTTTTGTAATATTGCATGGTCTTGGGGTCCAGTCAATAATATTTTGGAATTTACCTTTCCAGTATTTAATTGAACAGTACAGTGCCATAAGTAAGGAACTCTGGCCTTTGCCCCCCATCTGAGAGTATGGCATTATCAAAATCAAGGACCTGAAACTACCAATACGTGTATGACCGATATGTTAAGACCATGGCCCCTGAAAAGGAGAATAATAAAACAAAAAACATGCAGTTTTAATTTATGCAAATAATTTCTTGTTATTAGTATTAAAACCAAGAGCAGTTATTTTACCAAATGGTAATATTACGCAGATAATGTTGTATGTTTGATGACAACCATGGTCAATAATGGTGCATTTTAATTTTGTAATGCCAAATAAACGCATACACATTGTAGTGACTATTTGACAAATAAAAGTAACAAACAAAAGCGGTGAGCAAACTCAGAACTAAACATAACTCAAATAATCACCGTTGGGCACCATGGGTATGTGGTTTACCTAGTACAAATCAATGTCCATGACCAGAGCTGAGTTTCCAAGATTTATTTCGTTTTGGCAAGCAACAAGGGACACATGTTAAAGGCCAACTCCTACTGCCTCTCCATTCGACTGGTAAAAAACCATAGGCCCACCCAGGTGCACCCTGGTCTACGCGTCCTACCCTCCTTTATCCCGTAGGTGACCCAGATTAAACCAAAAACAAAAAAGGTAAACGTGAATAATATCAACTTAGACTAAGAAATTGCAATAATAATATTAACATAGCAAAAATATATTAAGCAAATTAACAAAACTGAATTAGTAAACAACAAAATAAGCAAATAGCTCCTACACATATATCTTATCAGATTTTGATGATTCAAGAGCTAAAAAAAACAAAACAAAAACAAAGGATCAACGAAAAAGACCATGGCGAGCCAGCCAATGTAAAATAAGCATGGTGCTTTGGACAGGCCAACCTTATACAGGGCTGTAGGAGCTGCCAGTGAACCACTGTCCTTACCCTAACGAATAACACAACCCACAAACTATCTCTACATAAAATAAAGAATGAAAACAGGACGTCCAGTCTCACCAGGTCAAACAAAAATATGGCTAAGCTAATAAAAAAAGGGTAAAGACGCGTCATAAGAGCCAGCAGGAGCAGCACCGGGCTCACAGCACGATTTTGGAGAGATGTCTTGTCCGTGTGAGAGACAGCTGCTACAGATTCACAGTTGTGGTTGGATCGTCTCAAGTTAGGATGGACAAATTTTAACCCCCTTTTACCTAGTTCCAGCCCCTTCTGACTGGTCAGGCAATCAAATAATTGGACAATACAGTCTTGTCCTGTGGTGGGCTGTCTTCAATTAACCCAGGAGACGACATCACTGTGTTGTTGGCTGACTGTCCAATCCGTCCATTTTGGGATAGCCCCTGCCCTCTCAGGTATCCAAGCTGACAGGACAATGGTGGCTGGCGATGTGTCAAAGATAGATGAAAACATGTTTCTACAAAAGAAAATGAACAATGACCAATTGTTGTTTTTATAGTATTATAGTAATACACATTTTTTTTAAACAAAACTTGATTTGGAGACAATGGGCCAACCACTGATTAATATTAATGATGACTGTTTTAAATGCTCATTTACTAAAATAAATAAATATCTATGACACTCACCAGTAGGAAGTTTGTCGTAGAAGTATAAAACAGGATGAAGAAAGTTTGATTTCCAAGCTTTGGTCCAGTCTGTTTCAGCTCTATTATGACCTAAAAAGTCCATTTTCGTTTTTCCGTATTGCAAAACAAGGATTATTAGTCCACTGGTGACTTTGTGACCAGACAGGGAGGAAAAGTGAGGCAAGGAAGTGGAAACTCCTCCAGGTATTTACAGTGAGAACTATGGATGAAAATTAGGATACATTCAGATAAACATTAAGAGCTAGTGTTCTTGTGGGCACTAGATGTCTGCATGGCATCTGTGTTCAGTAGGTTCTCTCTGAGTATTCCACAAAAATATTTGTTTTATGTGAAATAGTGTCAGTAAATTGATCAGTTGTGATTGCATGTCAAACTGCACTGTTAGCTATTATTGAGACTCTAGTCACCGATGAACTCCAATATATATAAAAACATAAATTAAATTTAATTTAATAAAATTTAAAACAAATAAAAATTAAAATAACATTAACTTGAACTAACCCCTGCAGTAGAACTATGTCACCTAGCACCTGGACCATTTGGTATGGTCCAGAGGCCTCGTTGACCCTCTTCAGGATCCAGGGCATCAGCTGTGTGCTTGACAGTTTAGTGGAGGGCCACAGGTGACCATGGTACCGATGTTCAAGAACACGATGTACAGCTCTGACTAGAGACAATATAATGTAAATACTGTAAAAGCACAATCCACTGGATAAATTCAAGACAAGCGTAACAAGTCTGATGAATCGCTAATCGCGATATGTAACCCATATTTATAAGATATATAATTATAAAAATAAAATCTAGGCGTGCAACTACTAATGATTATTTTAGTAGTCGACTAGTCACTAGTTACTTTTTGATTTTCTTTTTATTTACTTGTTTATTTATTAATTTGTTTGGAGACATGGACAGTGCACAATTTTTACATTAACCTTTTACATTAACAGGAGAGATGCATTATACCAGATTGTAGCACCAGTGCTAATTTCCACCTGTAGTCCCTGGGCAGGTTCATTGATTGATTGTATTTAACTGAGCTTGACTATCAGCTGTTCTATACGTAGCTTCTACACAGAGAATACTAACAAATAAAGTTTATTATTTATGAAAATCATAATTATAATCGTTTTCCATTTTGATCTAATAATGCCGCATGTGCTTTTTAAAGTCCAGATAATAAGTGTTTAAGTAGTCAGTTTGAATAGTCAAGTATTCAAGATCACACATCCATTCTAATAATACTACATAGTAGACAAGGATAACAAGTAGGGCCTGACCAATAAAACGGTTGGCCGATATATATCGACCGATATGGGCACCTGGAAACATATCTGCTATCGGCCTAAATCTTGCCGATATGGGCCGATATTTCACATGGGCATGTTATAAAGCTTAGACTCTTTACATTATGCTCATTTAATCCAATTTACAGACAGATAAATATTCTAATATGTGGCTCCACATCCGTATTTATCTGTGGAGTAATTTGTCTGTGTCTGTGGCCGTACTGTCCCTGAACACACCGCCAGAGTCATGTC
This sequence comes from Boleophthalmus pectinirostris, assembly GCF_026225935.1. Taxonomy (NCBI): domain Eukaryota; kingdom Metazoa; phylum Chordata; class Actinopteri; order Gobiiformes; family Gobiidae; genus Boleophthalmus; species Boleophthalmus pectinirostris. Next base: position 20,902,780 of record NW_026571115.1, on the reverse strand, counting down.
ACTCATGTACGCTTGTTTACACTCGCATAGATCCATGTGTAACACTGAGATTATATTCTTTTTACGGACAATTGGTTTGAGTCTGGATTAAAAGGGCATTTATTCGTGCAGACTTGTGATCTGAGAGGAGCCTGTGTGAGCGGTGAGTGTTGGAAATGTGCTGGTTTCAAAGCTACTTTTGGTTATTTCTCATTGGTTAGTGAGTAGCTGCTGTAGCTCTCACACATAAACAGCCTGTTTTCTCTTCTACTGGCTGACTGTAAAGTGACTACATTGGCCACATATATGTTACTGGACCAGCATTGATATGTAAATGAACCATGAATATAGTTGTGAATGATCAACATTTATGCATATAATTAATTATCGCAGGGGGCACGCATTTACAGTTAAAGGCGGTAGTTTACTTTCTTTACTAGCTGCTAGAATGTGATGCAAAAATGCCATTAGGCAGACCTACTGTCTGTAAATATGATGTAAAGAGGCAGAATAATAATAAATGTAGCCTAAACAAACCCAATTTAAAATCCACTAGAGCCAAACATAAGTTTTTTAAACAATTCAAGATTTACAGTGAATTTTTACATCACTAAATGTAACAGCAATTATATCAGCTATCAGCAGCTCCAAGTCCCATTTTATCAGTATCATATCGCCGCAACTATGATGTATTGCTAGGGAGCACTTTCAAGTCGCCATATGTAACCCATATTTATAAGGTATATAAAATCTAGGCCTGCAACTATTAATGACTATTTTAGTAGTCGATTTGTCAGTTAGTTTTTGATTATTTTTTGATACTTTTTGATCATATTGACTGAAAGCTTCTACACAGAGAATACTAACAAATAAATTATATTATTTATGAAAATTATAATTATAATTGTTTTCCATTTTGATCTAATAATGCCACATGTGCTTTTTAATGTCCAGATAACGATTGTTTAAGTAGTCAATTTGAATAATCAAGTATTCAAGATCAATCACAGCAGGCCTCGCCCTAACACACATCCATTTTAATAATTCTACATAGCAATTAAAATTATTTTAAAGATTTCTTTTGTATGGCTTTAATTCAATGAAAACAACAGATATCATTCTGAATTCTTACCTGTGTACCTAAAACCATGGATAAAGTCTCCAGCATGACACCTGTTAGGAATCAATATTTTAGTTCCACGATTCCATTGATGGTTTTCAGGTTCTACCATGTGATGCTCTCACATGGTAGAACCTGACATACTCTCAGATGGGGGCAAGAGCCAGATTTCCCTATTGATAACATTGTGCTTTATCATGAAACATCCAAATGTTGAACCTGGTATATTCAATTATAAACTAAACTCAAGCGCTCACTGTATTACAACATAATTTTGGATTTTAACCAATTTCATTTTAGCTGCCCCCCATGTGTATTAATTAATATCGGCCTATAGAATAGTGTTATGGCATTACATGCCTAGTTAGTGTTCCTAATTGTTTAATCTTTTTTTTTTTTAAGAAGTATTGCACTTCCCATATACATTTGCATTTCATACAAATAGTGCAAATACAAAGTGATATCAGTAATTGTTAAACTGTTAAAGCCAAAGGAATAAATACATATACATAAAAACTTAATCACTCTATTTTGGCATCTCTTCTTTTGTATGCGTTATTACAAGTTACATTGATCCAAGAGTATTTTTAATGTTTATACTGTTGCTAACTTACAGATAATTATTTATTAGAGATATTTATTTGTGTTTCTGCTAGTTTCTGCTTGTGAAACCGCTTTACTGCCTAAATTAGTTGTTTTATTTCACCAATCGGGCCCGTCAATTAAAATAGCGTTAATCTAGGTCAGCGGAAGGTACTAAATGTAACCTGAGTTCTCTGAATCATATGTAGAAAAAGTAATGCATTGTTGTGATGTATCTTTAGCTTATGCTGTGACTAATACATACCCATTGTTTTCTCTGTTCCACCCTGTCAAGCATTGTTCATAAATAGCACTCTTACTCTGAGTAAAAAAGGACATTTATTTTATGAGGATGTGACGTCATTGTGTTATCTTCTTCTGCTGATGACGCTTGCACTGTATGGCCGCTGTTGCAACATACAGAAATGTTCAAGGAATTACTATGTCGAATTAAAAAGTCTAAAGAGATGAACTGGTCAAGCATCGTTCATTTGCATGTGAAGAGTTACTTCTGCCGAAACACCTTAACAGGGCCAGCACAAGAAGCAACACAGAGTCAACACACTGACAGAGAAGTTGAGAAGGTGCATGTGCATGAATCATAGAACTAAAATAAAATTTGGAAGATGAATTCAAGATGGTATCGTATTGTTTCAGTGGTCTGTCCTCATATGCCCAAAAAAGTTTTTCTCTTCCACATTTACTTCCTCAATACGGGCTAGCTCCTCCCACCTGTGTGACGTCTTTAATGTGCACGGCTTGGAGTGTGTGGACCAATCAGAGCGAGAGTTGCGGACTCAGAGGGGGGCTAGGCTAACTCTTACAAAGCTAACTTTTAGGCACTTTGAGGATTTAAAATTTTTGAAACATTTATGTTGTGAAAATAGAAAAGAATCCCAACAAAATCCGACCTTCGTGAAAGTTGTCAGTCAAACAGGCAGTTTGAATTCCCAAAAATTGATTGTGCTTCTATGGGAGAATTCTTTCTGGGCCCAAGCTCTCCGGAGCTGTAGTACCGGGAGTGGCCACTAGTTGGTCTCAAGCCGTGACAGAGGGGGAATGCCTTATCCAGTTTTTAATATAGATCCATGATATGACTGGACATAGCTAATGCACTAGCCGCCACTTTCCAAATAGGAAGTATGCCAGGAGGCTCATCCGGCTCCTACTGACCCTGGCTTCAACTGACTACACTGGGATCTTGTCGCCCTCTCTCTGTAACTGATGCAGTGAATCTTGTCATTTTGGTCTTAAAATGTTTGCATTAACCCTCTCTACATGATCCTGAATTTTTCATTTTGCTATTTTGTCCCTAAATCAAGATATGAACATAAATAATGCACCAATCAGATAAGTTCATTCCCAGAGGCCACTCCCACTAGCGTTAGTAACAGGTTTGACAGCTAGGGTGTTTCGTTGCTACGTAAGCCCCCTTCCCACTTTCCGGTGAGAAGGGTGGGCACATATAACGACCTCAGTCATGAATGGTTCTTGAGGTTGCTATGATACTCGCAGTCAAATTTCCAAATATGGAGCCTGGCTCCAAATTCTCTCTATGCTATGGGTGACGTTACACTGGCTTAATCCACTTTTTATACAATCTGTGGCGTGTGCAGACTCAGGTAGAAGAAAAATAACTCAACCAGAGGAGGTAATGCAAACATGAAGTATTACACAGAGCACTCGGAACTGACTATTACCAATAAACAAGTGCGCACTCTCGAAGAAGAAGATTTACATGGATTTATGTTAACAAGCTAATTAGCATAGCAAAGTGCAAGTTTATCTAAAGAGCAAGGATGAAAGTAACATGGCGGCCCAGGCTACCAGAGCACTCTCCCCACGATTGTATTTTGATATATCCTAAAACAAGTACGACCTTTGTAAAACAAGGTTTCTGGGACACTTACACGTTTTAAACTTGAAAAACTCTATTCTAAATGAGCCACCTGGGGATGAGCAAAGAGCAGCAGACAGAACAGAGAACCCGAACTGCTATGAAGAGCTAATGAGGCTAATTGATGACAAAGGCTTATCATTAATCAGACACAATGCTACATACAATGGCAGGAAAGCACTGAAAATACTGAGGGAGTGCAACTCAGGAAAATGCAAGTCGCAGATGATCAACCTGTACACGTCATTGACAAAACTATGGAAAGCAAATGGCGAGTCAACTATGGACTACATCATCAAAGTGGAGACGCTGATTGCAGCTCTATATGATGCCGGTGAAACTCTTGGTGATGGTTTGATCAAACCCATGATTGTTGGTCACTTACCAGACTCCAACGAGCCGTTTGTTGTAGATATTACAGAAAAACTAGGAGAACATGACATTTCAAGATTTCAAAAGGAGACTATGTCTATATGAAGAGATGCTCTGTACATGCCTTCATATCCCCACAACATCTTTTCAGTGGCAAGAGCAGCTGACGGAGGAGCAACTATAACCTTCAAGAAAGGAGAGAGCCACATGATCACTAAAGATGGTAATACATTTAGCATTCAGGGACATGAGACACTGCATTACTTACCTACTGTTAATGGATCATTCCACGCCAAATCTCCAAATGCCCCTGCTCAACCATCTCAGATTTGACTGAAAAAATTCTAGAAGGTTCACACACTTTCTAATAGGAAGATTTTATCTCCCAACTCCTTATAGTTTTGTCATTAAAAAATATTTTGTCAACTACGCCCTGACCCGCTTTGAGCAGGGTTTTCCAAGGAGCCACTTTCAGATTGCTGTATCTAAAATACTATTTAAGGTAGGTCCTTTAAATTTTTAAGGGTTAAAATTTGACAAATGGGTCATTCCACGCCATTTCACCAAATGGCCCACACACTTCGATCTCAAACATTTTTGAAAAAATACCAAATAGTCCCTTACTATCATGTACCAACCCTGTGAAGTTTTAGTGATTTTCGATCATTACTTTTCAAGTTACAGCTCATTTAGTGAGGGGAGTATGTGTCAATTTACGGGCACAAAATTTCTCAGCCATTTTCACAGGTCGATATCTGATTGACACATACTCCAATCACTAATTAACCACTTCCAGACCGAAAGAACGAGTCTACTCGTGTTTAGGTTTTAACGACGGTAGAAAAACAGTGTTCGCCTCGTCTTTTAATGAAGTTCTCTCCTAAACAAAAAAGCAATGTTTTTTCCCACATCCATGCGTGAACTCAAAGCGCCCCCTACCATTGGCTATACATCCGGAAATTCCAAACTAATCAATCTGAACCAATTCAAACTAAATTAAAATTATCTTAAATGCAAATTATCAAACATAGTACAGCAATGTAACCCTACATTTAGTTGCAACAAGCAGTCACTTCATATAACATAAATTACAATATTAATCCAAATCTGAACTGAAAAAGAGCCTAAATTACAACATAGAAAATGGCGCCAACAGTGACTCTGGGATTTGTTCAGTTGTGGCGCATAGGAAGGGTGCTGTCTGGGACCGCTGGATTGTTCGCGTGTTCGCAGTGACTCAGTTGTGGCTTAGAGTGGCACATTGGACTCGCTTTTTCAGTTTGTTCCTTCGTTCCATTGCTCGTCGGCATGGAGTGATGAGCACCCAATAATGGCAATAATAAATTACTTCATGTTTTGTAAGTGCGGCGAGCGGGGCATCCGGGAGGGGTGTGAGGAGCACCCCAAAGTAATATAATCAACATAAAACCAACAACGCCACTGGGCGTAGCCCAGAACTAAAACTAAATTTACTAAACTAAAAGGCTCACAGGTTCGTTAATTGACAGACAGAGACAAGTGACTTACAAAACATGAATTTATTATTGCCATAATTCATTTGTTAGATTAACTTTAAGAGTAGACCATTCACTGTTCACATAACTGCCGATAACACAGTCACAAAAGCAGCTGTACGGTGATTTTGTCCTTAAAATTAAAAACACAGTAAAACAAAGCAGCAGCTCGTTCACAGGGCCACCGCTCCACCAGATGACGTGCCGAAGACCACCCTGGACCCTAAAATGAACATTATATTTTATCTTTCACTTGGTGGTAGCCCCATACATGAACCTAAACCAGTGACCAGCCAACGTACCACAAAACACACGCTTCTACATCCACGAGGCTTGACGCCGAGCGGCCGGGGCATCTGACAGCAACACCGACCCAACCGTGGACAGCGGCTAACAGTGGCGCTTGTGGCGATCAACAGCAAATACATGCAGGAGCTTTACTCACGAGCCATAACTTCGATCAGGCACGTCGAGACTCTAGGAGCGGTGGCACTACAATAAAGCCACACATTAAATTATAAAATTGTAATTGTAATTAGAGAACAGCGGTTGTTTACCTGTGCGCGACAAGGCGGAGCCCTATCCCGGAAGTGCGCCGAGGTCAGAGAACGAGACGCTACGGGGAGTGCCCTTTTATAAGCCCAGGCGCCACCTGGTGGCAGAAGGCAGCAGGCGGGCACTGCTACATTAATATAATATAATTTCCCCCTCCCTGAACTGTCACCTTAACGCGGTGGAGGGGTTTGAGTGCCCGAATGATCCCAGGAACTATGTTGTCGGTGTTGTGTTTTTGCTACAACATATAAAAAATGTAAATAATGATTCAACTCGGAGGTTAGATGAATTCGTGAATCCTCATTTTTACTTTACTTCACTTCAACATAACATATCAGTGCGCAGGCAGAAAACCTATAAGTAAAACCAATAACATAGGGAGCGGTTACGCCTAAACAAATAGATCCACTCGGATACTACACTCCCATGGATCTCCTCCCCTTTTAGATTTATGCTACACACCATATCTCAAGTAACATATAGTAACATGTAACACATTTCAACATGTAACACATTTCAAAACATCTTCATCCTTTTTTTTGTTGTTGTTTTTTTTTTTTTGGTTTTTTTTTACATCAAACAGTCCATAAACAAAAAAATTCATAAATCTAATCTTTTTGGTGGGGCCCTGATTCGTTCAGGGTTACACCTAGGGACTTGTGGAGTGCTTTCTTCGATTGTAGGAGTTACATTTCTGTCAGTATTGTGCTCACTGTTGGTTGTAGGGTCGGGTGGACATGTTGGTTGCTCTGGGGTCTTTGGTTGAGCATTCAATATGTGATTGACATGACGTCTCCAAGTATGCTCGCCAGTATCTACCTCATACATCAACGGTCCACTCCTAGTAACTATCTTCCCAGGCGTCCACTTGACCCCTCGATAATCGCTTGCTAACACTTGTTGTCCCACATCGAAACCCCTTGCTGTTTCACGTGACAGAGTGCTGAACTGTTTATTTTGCACTCCCCTCCTCAGATTTGGTTTCAGGAGGTCAATAAGAGATCTCAACTGTCTGTTCATGAACAGCATCGCTGGTGTTTGATTTGTAGTTGCATGGACAGAGTTGCGGTATGCGAGAAAGAAATTGTCAACTTTGTGTTTCCATTCGTTGCTGGATGGTGTGGTGCTGACTTAATGTGTTTGATACCATTCTTCTTCATGAAAGGTTGAAATTCATCAGAAGTGGACTGTTATCACTCACAATCTGCTCAGGCAGACCATTCCTAGAGAAGATGCTCCTCAAAACAGAAATAGTCTTGTCAGACATTGTAGATTTCATTGGTACTTCTTCTGGCCATTTTGAGTGAGCATTCACAGCTATTAGGAACATAGAATTCATGAATGGGCCAGTGAAATCAATGTGCACTCTCTGTCAGGGTGCAGATGGCCATTCCCACGGATGTAAGGGTGCTGTGGGGGTGCATTTTGAAGACTCTGGCATCCTGTGTAGATTTTGGTGATATCCTCAATTTGTTTATCTATCCCTGGCCACCATACATAGCTATGGGCTAGGCTCTTCATTTTAACAGTGCCCACGTGACCCTCATTCAGACTTTCTAACACTCTGGTGCGAAGCTTAGAGGGCACTACCACACGTGAGCCACACATCAGGGTTCCCTGGCAAACTGACATCTGGTCACGTCTTGCCAAAAACTCAAGAAAACAGGGATTTCCATGGGCAGGTAACCCTTGTATCATGATGTCATAGACTTTTGAAAGTGTTGGATCCCTTCGTATCATGGCATTTGTTACTGGCAGCTGATCCACTAGTGCTGTATGGAATACTTCAGCTGGATCACATCCTGAAGACTTTTCCTCAGATGTTGACAATGGGAGGTGTGACAAGCCATCAGCGTTACAGTGTTGCTTAGTCCCCTTAAACTCAATGTCATAAGAGTGTGCTCCTAAGAACAAAGCCCATCGTTGTAGTCGGGTAGCTCACATCACAGGAACTTCTTTTCTAGGATTGAAAATTGACAAAAGGAGCTGATGGTCAGTCACTAAGGTGAACCTTCGCCCATAAAGGTAATGGTGGAACTTATTGATTCCCCATACTAGGCTAAGGGCCTCCCTGTCGATCTGTGCATAATTGCGTTCTGCACATGAAAGAGACCTCAACGCGAATGCAATTGGGTGCTCAAGTCCATTGTCCATAGTATGTGATAAGACAGCGCCAATGTCATACGGGGATGCATCACATGCTAGTCGGATGGGCCTGCTGGATTCTAATGGGTGAGTAGTTCATCAGATGTTATTAGTCGTTTTGTTTCTGCAAATGCCTTTTCACATTTTTCTGACCAATGCCACTTCACTCCTGTCTGTAGTAGTGTATTCAATGGGTACAACACTGAGGCAAGGTTTGGGAGAAACTTGTGGTAATAGTTTACAAGCTCCAGGTATGATCTTAGCTGTGACACATTTTCTGGTTTAGGTGCTTTCAACACTGCCTCAATTTTCTCTTGTGATTTTTGTAAGGTATGTTTGTCAATTACATGTTCGCAATATGTAATTTCACTTTTGAAAAATTCACATTTCTCTCTCTTTGCCCGTAGGCCATACTCATTCAGCCTGGTGAGCACCTTGCTTAGATTTTGGAAGTGATCATCATCGTCTTTTCCTGTCACAATTATATTATCAAGGTAGCACTTTGTTCTAGGTATATCCTGAAGTACCTCTTTGTGCCATTTTCTATGTTGTAATTTAGGCTCTTTTTCAGTTCAGATTCAAATTAATATTGTAATTTGTGTTATATGAAGTGAGCGCTTGTTGCAACTAAATTTAGGGTTACATTGCTGTACTATGTTTGATCATTTGCATTTAAGGTAATTTTAATTTAGTTTGAATTGGTTCAGATTGATTAGTTTGGAATTTCCGGATGTGTAGCCAATGGGAGCTGGCGCTTTGAGTTCACGCATGGATGTGGAGAAAAACGGTTGCCTTTTTGTTTATGTGAGAACTTCATTCAAAGACGGGGCGAACACTGTTTTTCTACCGTCGTTGACACCTAAACACGAGTAGACTCGTTCTTTCCATCTGAAAGTGGTTGATTTCATGAATATGCAATGGGAGAATTCACGGAACACCAGAGAGGAAATTTAGCCACTAAAGCAAACATGAGACGATTGTACTGGTACAGTCCCTTAGGTGTATTGATGGTTAAGAACTTTCTGTTTGACTCCTCCACCTCCATCTGGAGATAAGCTTGTGACAAGTCAATCTTTGAAAACTTCTCCCCTCCAGCCAAAGATGAGAAGATGTCTTCAATTTGTGGCAGGGGACACTGCACTGTGCATAGCAGATGAAATTGTGAATCCTCATGTTCACTTTAATGCACTGCAACATAACATATCAGTGCGCAGGCAGATAACCTATAAGTAAAACCAATAACATAGGGAGCGATTACGCCTAAACAAATAGATCCACTCAGATACTACAGTTGGGGGCTTCATGCTCCTGGTAGGGTCATCCAAGGCAAACAGGTTCTGGGGGACAGATCAGACCAAGAGGTTCAGAAGCCCCTTATGATGAATAAAACTCAGAGGCCAGTGATGTCGCCCGGATTGGCATTACCTGGGCCCCACCCTGGAGCCAGGCCTGGGGTAGATGCTTGCCAGTGAGCGCTTGGTGGGAGGGCCATTCCCCACAGGGTCCAGCTGGGCTCAGCTCGAAGGAGCGGCGTGAAGCCGTCCTCCCATGGACCCACCATCTGCGGGAGGAGCCATATGGAGCCGATGCAGAGAGATCTGGGTGGCAGTCCAAGGCGGGGGCCTCGGCGACCAGATCTCTGGACATGGAGACTAGCTCTGGGGACATGGAATGTCACCTCACTGGGGGGAAGGAGCCTGAGCTTGTGCGGGAGGTTGAGCTTTACCGACTGGATATAGTCAGCCTCACCTCCAAGCACAGCTTGGGCTCTGGAACCCAACTCTTTGAGAGGGGCTGGACTCTCCATTTCTCTGGTGTTGGCTGCAGGGAGCGGCGGAGAGCTGGTGTGGGCCTGCTCATTGTCCACAGCTCAGCCGCCATGTGTTGGAGTTCACCCCGGTGAACGAGAAGGTCTCGTCCCTGCGCCTTTGGGTCAGGGACAGGTCTCTCACTGTGGTGTCAGCATCTGAACCCAAGCGGTGTTCTGTTATTGGACTTCTGTGCTAGTTACAGTTTGTCCATTACGAACACCATGTTCAAGCACAAGGGTGTCTACCAGTGCATGTGGCACCAGGACGCCTTAGGCCAAAGGTCAATGATGACTTTTTCGTTGTGTCATCTGACCTTCGGCCGTGTCAACTGGTCACCACCTGGTTGTGAGTTGGGTCTGCTGGCGGACGAGGAAGCTGGAAAGACCTGGCAGGCCCAAACTAATGTGACCCCAGACCTTCGGGCTGCAGCCAGGATTTGGCACATGGATTTGGCCCAAGTTAGCTCCCTCCCTTAGTGCTCACGTGCTTAGCGCTCCTAGCTGATCAAGCCAGCAACATGTATTTTTTGTCTCCTCAATACTTTCATGGCAGACAAACTAGACCAGGTGATCACTTTTAGAGGTCAAACTGTACATTTCTAACTGAAAATGGTCCCTAACAATATTGTTGGGTTTCAGATGATATCACTACATTCTATAGTCCAATATTATTTAATGTGAGGGTTAGCTAAAATTAATGTTGTTCAGTTGCGGATTTTTGTTGGAAAATAGCATGATCTTGAGTCTAATCAATAATAGAACTGATCAGGTTCAATACATGGGAATTTACCTTTCCAATATTTAATGGAAAAGTACAAAAAACAAACAAAGAAAACTGTTTTGCTTTGCTTTTCAACAGGGAAATCTGGCCCTTGCCCCCTGTCTGTGAGTATGACATTATCACAATCTAGGACCTGAAAACTACCAATATGTGCATGACCGATATGTTACAACCATGGCCCCTGAAAAGGAGAATAATAAAACAAAAACATGCAGAGTTTTAGTTTATGTAAATAATACCATTAGTATTAAGACCAAGAGTGATTATTTTACCTAAAAGGGACTGACTGGTCAGGCAGTCAAATAATTGGACAATATAGACTTCCTGTCTAGTGGTGGATTGTCCAATCTGTCCATTTTGGGATAGCCCCCACCCTCTCAGGTATCCTTGCTGACAGGACAATGGTGGCTGATGATGGGTCAAAGGTAGATGAAAACATGATTCTGAACAGAAAATTACCAATGACCAATTAAGAGTGTTGTTATTAAATAGTAATACATATTTTTGCTAAATAAACTTGATTTGGAGCCAATGGGCCAGCCACTGATTAACATTAATGATGACTGATATTAATGATGATTAATATTAATGATGACTGTTTTCAGAGCTCATTTACTAAACTAATATCTTACAATGTGTCTGTGAGCTTCAGGATAGATTTTAAAGTTCTTTTATTGGTTTATAAAGCTCTTAATGGTCTTTGTCCTATTTATTAATCTGATCTGATTTTATCATATGAGCCTTCTCGGACTCTGAGGTCCTCAGGTAGTCATCTTTTAACTGTCTCAAGAGTCCAAACTAAAACTCACTGTGAGGCATCAGTCATTTTTAACAGCACCCATCCGTGGAACAGTCTACCTGAGGATCTGCGAATGTTCGTATATTTTTTTTTTTTAAAGTAAACTCAAAACGTATCTTTTCAATTTAGCTTTTAGTTGAAGGTTTTACTTGTTTGAAATTATTATTATTATTATTATTATTATTATTATTATTACTATAACCTTTAGGAGCTTTATGTTTTAGTTTAAATTGCTGTATATATGGATGAAACAGTAGGGTGGGGGTGGGGTTGCTGTTGTTTTTAGTCATTGTCATGTTTCTGTTACATGTGAAGCACTTTGTGCTACATTTCAAATGGATGAAAAGAGCTATACAAATAAAGTTTGACTGATTGATTGATTGACATTGTCAATATGTATGGCTGTAGCATTGGCTGGATATTACAGTTATGGGGCTATCAATACAATATCCATCATAAAATGTAATGCAATGATAATTTTGCCAATGTACCACAGAACCTTAGGGGAGGAGATCGACTTCAGCAGCTTTTACAATGTGAGTCTTACCAAATCCATGAATGAACAACCTAGGATTAAATGAGGAAATAGTCCTCTTATATTATCTGTAACAACTGGATGGCCTGTTTTTGTATTTGCCATTGTTTATTTCATATTCACTTGGGTATACTTGTTCTTGTGTAGATGGTAGATGTATGTCTTGCCAGATTTTCTATATATGAGCATGCGCCACTCTGTCCACAGGCCATGGTTTACAGGTGATCTGAGTCCAGACTGGTACATGCTCATATTATGTGATGCATCACTTTCCTTCATTATAATGTTTGTATATATTTTTGTATGGGTGATTTGTCAAATGACATGAAATAAAATTATAGCTAAGCATACCGGAGTGTTTCGGAGCTCTTCTTTCACCTTGTAAATGTATATTTAAGTACTTTTTATACCCATTACACATATTAGTACATAAGATTTTGGACATATGCAGGGGAAGTATTGAGGAACAAAAAAGTCTTTTATATGTTTTTACATCTTATACCTCACATTAAATGATGAAGCTTGTCAAAGCAATCACTGGCTAATGCATTTAGAATGTTTTAAAGAGCTGTGTCATGCTTTGAGCTTCCGCCTCCAGTTTGCTTGATCATGTTTAGTTGTAGAACTTTGTGACACTGGTGTCAGCAGTTCCACTTCCCCAGTCAGTCAGCAGCCTGTTTCGGAGATATAAAACTGGAAAATAGAACAGCTCAATTCACAGCTCACATCACCTCCAACTCCCACACTCTGAGAAGAGAGACACCAGGCTAAGGTGATATGAATCCTCTGATGTATGGTTATATTTATACTCTACTACTATTGTGTGTGGATTAAATTAAATGTTGTTTTTGTAGATGGAACCCTTGAAAAGTGCAAGAAAAGTTGACTTACAGGAATCTGGCAGGTAGGCAATATGTGTTTTGTTTGGATATTACTTTTAAATTTGGACTGTGAATGAAGACTACAATGTTTTGTTTTTTTTATGTCAGACCATACAAAATGCATAAGAGTGAATGAATGTTAGTCTGTGTACATAACTTGCTGACTACTGTTGCCCTCAACCAAGCTGACCAAATGGCTTTGTTACAGTGACCTGTCAGAGCAGATTAAAGTTGCCACTCAGGAGACACACGTGAGAGCGGAGAACGCAGAACTTATGACCAGTTTCCAGAAGGGACAAATCACTCGGACACAGTACAAGGTAAATCACCATGCTCCACAGTTCAATTCATATTTCCTGTGTTCTCACCGATTTCTAAAAGGCACTTTGTTTTGTGTTTAAGCTGGCATCATACATAAAGTTTAAGGAAATTATTTTTTTCTTTCTCCTAAAAAAGGGCAATAGAGCTGCACTCTGGTTGCCTGGCCAACCAAAACTACATCCCGTAGACATCTATAATAGAAAATACAGATTTTATTATTCTGCTCAGATGGTTTGTGATAAAATTCAAAATAATATGCAAAAACAGAGCTTTAACAAAAATTGGTACCTTTCAAATGCAGGTCCTTATCTGTTGGTATACAAAATAATATAACTGTCTCATAGTAAAACTAAACATTTTATTGGTGGGGTACTTAATCATTCTGTGAGAAGCCTATTTCTTTGGGTTGGGGGGTCATAGATGGGGGATTTTATTGCCTAAAAGAGGGAACAACAGAAAAAGGTTGAGAACCAGTGGGTTAACTTGTAGCATCTAAAAAGCTTATTTTAAAAACATTTTGGAGCAGGAGGTAAATTGTGTAATGATGCTATAGTGGTCAACCCTGAGATACCATCTGAAATTCAGGGTTTAAGAAGACATTGATGTGTGTCAGTTTGTTATTACACTAAACTTTATTCTAATGAAGGAAAAAAAATATTAAAAACTGATGTATTGTGATTTTTGTACCACAGGTTCTGCTGTGTTCTCTTTATGAGATCTATACAGCGCTGGAGGAGGCTTTGGACAGAAACTCCTCTCATCCAGCTGTGGCTCCCATCTACTTCCCACAGGAGCTGGACCGTACTGAGGCTTTGGAGAGTGACCTGGAGTTCTTCTTAGGTCCACAGTGGAGGAGCAAGGTCATTGTTCCAGCCGCCACTCACCGATATGCACAGAGGCTACGAGAGGTAAGACATATGATTTTCATGTGATGAAGGGGTGACTGTGGTAATTGTTCTTAGTTGAACTCTGCCCTAAAGGAGAAGTGAAAATTCAGTTGAGTAATGGTCAATGTAAGAGATGATCAGCCAGTACACTGATTCTTCAGCATCACTTACAGTGAATAAACTGGCTTAGGCCTAGACTATGGTAAATGGTCAAATTAAATACAATAAAAATGACTAAATTTTCTTTATTTTGCTTGGTTTTGCTGTCATACAGAAAACCTTTTTTTTTTTAAATTAGCTAATACCATAAATTTTAATAAAGCTAAAGATTTCCCTCCTTGCAGGTTGGTAAGGAGAAGCCAGAGCTGTTGGTGGCCCACGCCTATACTCGTTACCTGGGAGACCTTTCAGGTGGTCAGGTCCTGGGGAAGCTTGCTCAAAAGGCCCTGAATCTGGAGGGCAAAGATGGACTCTCTTTCTTCTCCTTCCCCGGAGTGAGCAGTGCCAACCGCTTTAAGCAGCTGTACCGGAGCAGAATGAACAGCATCGAGTTGTCGGAGGAGCAGAGGAAAGAGGTCCTACAGGAGGCTGTGGACGCCTTTAACTTTAACATCCAGGTCAGATGACTAACAATGAGCTCACTGTTCACTTGGAACATTCAGTTTGTATTGATGGATATTAGAAATATTAAGTAATCAAATACAACTAAAAATCCACATAGATTAGATGTCTGTGGCAAGATAATTCTCTGGAACTGTTATAATTCTAATTGCAAGCCTGCGCAGGTTTAGGTCCCGCTTAGAAGTTTAGTTTTAATTGAAATTTCGTTCTGGCACTGTCCTTATGCTAAAATATTGAATGTGCCAGAAAAATGTAGTTGGATCAATAAGCAAATTCTTACATTTCACCAAATTATACTGTGAAATGTTCCTAAAGTGCTCAACATATCACAAACAGCTGCTGAAAAATACTTTTTATACTGTTATCATAATGTAATAAGGAATTATTTTTATTCCCAGGTTTTCGATGACTTACAGAAAATGCTGAGTGTGACATCTGAATCTTCAGAGAAGCCCCAACAAACATCTCAGAGGGCCCCCTTCTACTTCCCCCCTCCCTCTTCTTTGCAGCTCACTGTGGGGCTGTGTGTGGGGCTGTTCACTGTAGGCATTGGACTGTATAACTTTTAAATGAAACCAGTAATTCGGCACAAGATGCACTTTATGATGTTTTAAGATATTTTTTACTAATCAAACTAGTTGGATCCAATGAAAAATGTATTTAAAATGATTAATTTAATTATGTATAACTGTTATTCAATCAACAAATTAGCAGCTTAATCTAAGGTTTTAAAACATTTACCATAAGTCAAACTAATTACATTCCTAATATTTTGAGAAAGCTTGTGTACAAGATGAAGATAGATTTGTAATGCTTTGAATGCTTTTACTAACAACTGACAATTAGCTTACATAAATACAGAAAGTATTTGATTAAAATGTGATTACAGCTATAAATAAAAATAATTTATAACTGTATTTTTCAACACTTTATTACCAAAGATTATACATTTATAACATTTTTTCATACAAAATAATTCACCACATTTTTTTTTTTTAGACAGTAATTTCTAAGAATGCTCTGTTGGCATAATAAGCGCAAATCAGACCTATGTACATGACCATGGCTTGAGTGACTACTTGACTCTGTAGAGCACCTTCCTCTGCATACGGTGCTGCATCTCGCCCCTCCTCAGCATCAGGTGCAGCACTTTGTAGATGGCGTGCTCTGGGTATTTCTGCACAAGAACAAGATGTATATAGTAAAAAGAGATGGGGAGGGGGCACTGTTTGCACTTGGGGGCTCCTAAATTACCAAAACAAAAATAATTACATCCTTTGATTGGTCATGGTAAATTAGCAACTTGACAGGAGAACCACATCTCACGTTCCAAAAATATGCTGATATAGTAGTTTTATAAAATAAACCTTATGTTTTCTTAACCACTTGTGTCATTTAAAAGGGCCTATATCACACTATTTTCTGAACTGTTATAATGGTCCTTCCTCATCACAAATTACCAGGCCTTAAGACAAATTGGACCCAGTGCCACTTCATTGCCACTCGGGTTCAAGTGATTATTCACATGACACCACATGACACTAAATATATCTAATGCTGAATATGAAGAATATGTTTCCTGTTTTCGAGTGCATTTTAATTCTGCATATGGGAAGATCAATGAATAGATCACAGCATTACAAACAAAAAAGCTCACAAGAGTCAATTTTGTGTAATATATGAAGTAAATACCTAATCACTGCACTATAAATATGTATTATCTTGTTAATGTAGGCAGAGTTAAAAGTGGGATAGATACATTATCTGAGGAACAGCTGTCTCCATAGAGCCTGTAGTGCCCTCTAGTGTTTTTTTAATTTTGATCTTGATGTAACTCACCTGTTTGGTAAAGTCCTGTACAATGCTGTGTTCAGAAACCTGAGAGCCAATGGCAAAGCGTCTCTTGAGCTGCTTCTCAATACGAGACAGCATCTCCTGGTCCTCCTGACTGGTGAAGCCCTCCACACCTGCACAAAATCATCATGTATGTCAAAAGCATGTTAAAAGTAGTCAAACTAAACTGAACAGGCCAAGCCCTCACCTGAAAGGCTCCCTGACAACGCAGCATCCAGGGTGGAGACCTGGAACAGCCGAAGAGCCTCGTCCACCTCCTCTTCTCCTGCCACCGCTTGCAGCTTCATCTTAGCCAGGGACTCTGCGATGCGCACTACTGCCTCCAACTGCCTGTAAAAACCAAACACGCATTGGTCAGTATAAGTAATGTGTAGTAATGAAGACAATGTCTATACATTAACAGCCATCTACATTTCAAGATCAATACTTATTTGGCACCTGCAATGTGCATTTAATTCCATGTATGAGACAAGTGGTAAAAAGTAAATACCTGACAGTGATGGGGATTGAGGGCTTCTTGTCACTCTCACGTTCATGTTCTCTGGCTCCACTTCTCATCACCACATATCTGTTTTTCAGCTTCTCTGCAGCTGCCGCAGACAGACGAGGACCACATTTTCTGCAAAAGTAGAAGGTGGAGCGTTACAAAAAAAATCCTTCACCTACTTTGAAGGATTTGAGGCTATAATCCACTTACGCTCTGGCATAGGCAATGTATTTCTTAAATGTGGCCAGTGGGATTTCACCTTCCACCCCCTCAGTCTGTGTCTGAGCACTCAGATGGACGTTCATCACATGACGAGCCAGAGTCTGGAAACAAGAGCATCAATTGTTAGAACTATAGAACATCTTTTTGTGAATAAACAAATTTTGGGCTCCAGCTGACCATGTCTCTGTTCTGGTCGTGATGGTCTTTTATGATAAAGATCATGTCAAATCGAGACAAGATGGTGGGCATGAAGTCAATGTTATCCTCTCCTTTGGTGTCATCCCATCGACCAAATACAGAGTTAGCAGCAGCCAGCACTGAGCAGCGAGAGTTCAGTGTGGTCGTGATACCAGCCTAAAAAAACGAGACACATTAGAACCTAGTCTACAGGTCTACAAATACTTAACATCTGCTTCTTAGTGATTGAATACCTTGGCAATTGAGATTGTCTGTTGCTCCATGGCTTCATGAATGGCCACTCTATCATCTTCTCTCATCTAAAAAGGACAGCAAATCTTTAAAGGGCGTATATTATGCAAAATTTACTTCTGAGCTTTTAGCCATGAATGAACATTGTTACCTCCTCAAAAACATACATGGACTTGTGTTTCTTTCACACATGTTTAAGTAATGCTTTAATTTGTCTATCTACAAAGCTTCTGCCTTGTGATGTCAAAAAGCAGTAGGTTTCAACTTAACAGCTACTTTTTACCTTCTGTTCAGCAGAGATTGGCAATTCCAGGACTGAACTCATCCAAATAATTTTAGTGAAGGTGTATGGAGTTTGAAAACACAGTGGAGCACATCCTGTATTACTACATGACATCACAAGGTGAAACAGGATTTTCTGTTTAAGAGCTCTGCCTAAATATGCAGGTATGTTTTTGAAGAGGAACATAACATAGATCAGAAAATAGCGTAATATGGGCACTTTAATTACAGTCATTCTTTTCAGTCCAGTAACCAACATAACAGAGCTCTGTTGTACCTTGTCAAACTCATCAATGCACACCACTCCTCCATCTGCCAGGACCATGGCCCCTCCCTCCATGATGAAGCCTCTGGTGTTGGGATCCCTGAGGACAGAGGCCGTCAGACCAGCTGCACTGCTCCCTTTACCTGAGGTGTACACCTGATGATAGACACAGGTTTTATGAGATTTAAAGTAGAAGAAACACAAAAAGTAACAATACAAACAAGTGTCAGGCCTTTATCGGAAAATTCTGCCCCAACAGTTTATACAAAAATAGGAAAGAACTTACCCCAATAGGAGAGCACCGCTCAACAAACTTCAGCAGCTGGGATTTGGCTGTTCCAGGATCTCCCAACATCAGCAGGTTAATGTCTCCTCTGCGGGTTAGGCCATCTGGAAGTCTACAAAAGGAGAAGAGGCTTTTAAAATTAAGATTGTGAAAAATATAAAACCCCTGCCTGGTATATTTTAGTACTACTCAAAAGCACATGGCCTTATGAGACACTGTAGAATTTAAATCCATTTTTTTCCTTCCTCTGACCTTTTCCTTGAGCCTCCAAACAGTAGACACGTGATGGCCTTCTTCAGATCATCACTGCCATAGATGGAGGGAGCAATTGAGCGGGCCAGAGCGTTGTACACATCAGGAGTACCTGCCAGCACCCTCAGCTCCTCCTCCTCCTGGGGCGTCACAGAGCCAGTGGCACCACGACCTGTCAACAGAAAAAACTCTCATCCTCCTTCACAACACACAAGATAATACAAGAGTTACTGTCTGATCTTACCTGTGCCCTCAGTGTCTACCTGGATGCCCACAACCCTAAGGTAAGATGCTCTGATGCCCACTCCCGCAGCCTTCTCTTTGCCTTTGCTCTTAGCAGCGGCCATTTTCTTGATAGAGTAGATTCCTTGGATGGTCACTCTGTTTCCTGGTACCACTCGGTCACACAAGTACCTGACAACGAAGAGCCCCAGTTAGACCATTTTTATGATAGATCAAACTACTCACTGCATAAACACCAATATTCATTTTATTGGCGTGCAAGTTATATTTTACACAACTAGATAACATGTAGGTTGATTATCAAAATAATAAACTTAGTGGACTAAACGGCATCATTTAAAAACAGTGTCAGTCTACTTGAATTCTCAACCTTACCGGTCACAGTAGAGCTGCAGGTGCCGGGGCATCTCTCCGTGAGGAACAGCATCTGGAGACTCCTGGAGCCGTAGAGTCTGGAAGTCCACGCACACACAGCGGTCCGGGATGATGAAGTACGGGTCCATAGGGCACTTTACTCTGCCTGCGTTTTCCCTGAAGAGGAGAGAGTCAAGTTATAAAATTGACATTTTCCTTGACCAGGACAAAAAGGCGTAAAGACAATTATGGAAATTCTGCGTAATCACACCTTTCTATCCATTTCAGTACAGAAAGCACCTTAAAAAGATATGACTTTTTCCTTTAGCTCTGGCTGATATGTTTGCTAGTGTAATGGTTAAAATCTAATCAAGAACAATGCAACAGTAATTTTGTAATCCTGTGTTTAACTGCTGAATCAAGTCAAGGCATGGGACAATATAGAAAACTGTTGTCACGATTATCATGGCCAAAATAATTGCGATGAACAATTACATCACAATCATTATGAAAGTTGTTGACAGTTTAAAAATGTGAAAACAACAATGATCTAGAAGAAAACATCATAAATAGGTATTGTTTTTTTCTGCACATTCTGATGATTTATGGCGTTTCTATTTGTTGGTGAATATCACGATTATATAAAATGGCACACAAATGATTATTGTCTACCCTTTTTAATCATGATAAAATTGTTTATTGTGCATCCCTAATCAAGTCTCCTTTCTGTGTCTTTAGTGCATTTAGACTCACGTGTTGCATTTGCGGGGCAGAGCATAGCCCTGCAGACCCGGGGGCAGGGGGATGTTACTGATCACATTGCGACAGCCCCGACACTGCAGACAAACTTTTGTAGCTTTTGCCTTCACTGGTGTGGCTGAAATGATGATACCGTGGACCTTCACCAGACGGGACACCTGCTCAGACTACACAAAACGCCAAATGTTAGGGTTGAATGAGAAAAAACTGCAAGAACAAGAGCAAAACCATCGTAATTACCTTGAGGTTTCGGATGGATGCATGGTGGGCGTCACTCTTGAGCATGACCTGGATGTCCTGTACGTTCTCCTCTTCCACAGGACGAGGGCGGGTCACTTCATCTGCCACCTCCCGAGCGGCCTCCTCCAACTGACGAACACACATTAAGTTTATTCCACAAAACATTAATTAGATACACACAGTGCAACTCAGCAGGCAGGTGTTGGCACTGACCAGAGGCAGGTTTTCGGTGGGTAGTTTGTAGAGACAATCCGACAAATCCTCATCAAAGCTGGCCAGGTCCTCCATCTCCACCTCCACCCAGTATTCCCCCAGAGTGTAGTGCCGTTTCAGCTCATCTCTGTGCAACATCAGGCAAAAAGGTTAGAAAGACTCTGCATAATAAAATAACGATCGACTGTACAATAGGACGAGTGATTGCTGTATATGGATTTTAATAGAACAAAAAAGCTATAAAAAGTACCTATAAAGTATACATTATTTTTGTGTTTTAGTAATTTTTAAGCAGCTTGTCTGTATTTTACCAAAACAAATGACAATTTATGCCTCTCTTTACTATTGGCAGGTATTGAACTGGTCAAAAATAGGGACATCTGGGACATTTCTTGGATAAAACTGGGACAAATCACTGATTGTGGATAAACCTGCTGGGACAGGGGACACAGGACTCAAAACTGGGACTGTCTAGGGTAAATAGGGACGACTGGTCAACCTATGCGTGAGGATTTTATTGTTAAAACATTACCCCACAATGGATTGAATGAATGCTCTCAGTAGGCCTGCTCTTTGACAAAGACGTGCGCACGCAGATGGATAGTGCTGATCGTCCAATATTAACACGCATTGTATATTAAGCTGGCCCTTACCTGTATTTGTAAGTGAAACCGGTTCGGTCCGTACCGACCCTAAACTGTCGGAGAAACTCTCGGAACCGCTTTTTGATATGAATCCTTTTCTGTCCTCCTTCGTCCATCCCGTGGCCATCTCCTCCGCCAAAGTTGTCACTGTAGTACACTCCAGGATCATCAAAACCAGACATTTTCAACCAGCTCGTGTGATGGAAGTGGAGTTGCGAAAACCGAAGTGTTTTTCCTTAAAAAAAAAAAAGCAATAATCATACAGCGTGCACAGATCTGTAGTGGAGATGCTGCTGCTGTTTCGCGGCAAAGTCTCGTCTCTTTCCGGTCTGTTTCCCGCGAGGAGCTCCAGACCCCGCCTCTCTGCACTAATTTCATTGGCTAAAAAACAAAATCCTCCTTCTATTGGTCAGAAGTTTATATCAGGGAGTGTCGTATTTGAGGAGGTGGGGTTTGTACACAGCAGTGGCGCGAAAATGACATAAGTAGGAGGAAGAGTGGCATGGTGGCAAACAAAAGGGGATATCACAACCAGAGTAGATGTGAAAAAATGTAATGTGAAGTAGATGTAATGTGAAGTAGACTTAATAGGAGAGTGACCAGATGTCCCTATTTACCCGGGACAGTCCCAGTTTTGAGCCCTGTGTCCCCTGTCCCAGTAGATTTATACAAAACCACTGATTTGTCCCAGTTTTATTTAAGAAATGTCCCAGGTGTCCCTATTTTTGACCAGTTTAATCTAAACCAGGTCTAAATCAGGACTACATCAAGTGTAAAACAGGGCTATCACAATTTTTTACTAATCTAACCCCTGCCAACAGTAACGAGGAGAATAAACTGTTATTTGTTTGGCCAAAATACAGAGATCCATTGCTTGCGATTGCCCATAAAGCAAAAAAAATGCAGTGACAGAAGCCTCTCAGATTATGACTGACACAAAAATGCACAATGTGACATGCTCTTTTCAGTTTTATTTATACCAACCATCCCAACCCAGGTGTGTCCCAGTTTAGAATTTAGAAAATATGGTCACCTTACTTATTAAATTATTAAATATAATATGGATTTGATTTAAACATGTTTTCACTGGGTTTTTCTGATCAAAAAGTTTATTCCAGTGAAACAACATATTGCTTCAACACTGCTCCCGTGAACAGTAAAATTTGATCGTCTCATTTCTGGACCTTTCTGGATTATTTAAATGACATGTAAACCTCAAAATCAAAGTAATCAAAGAGGCCATCATCAGAAATAAATCTAATTATTTTCCTCTTCACATCATTTCAATAGTTTTATAACTCCAAAAATCTGACAATAAACATATTTGTGTCTACAATGTAACCAGTCAGCCACTATAGTAGCTTCATCAAGCAGATCCAAAGGTACAGATATTTTTTATAATATTTTTATTTAATGGTGGAATACTGACAAGTTAGTTCACAATTGTTTTTAACATGATTCAAAAGCAGCCTTTCATCTAAGCATAAAATCATTCATGTAAACTTTATTATTACAAAATATATTAAATTCAGTCTTGAGTATAATCACACCCATAGGAAATGAATCCTTCATGCTGTAACTTCTCACTTCCAAGTTGTTTGCAGTTTTCAAGTTAAATAGCCCTTGGTTGACCTCAGCAGTTGTAAAGACTATTAAGTTAGGGTTGTAACTATTTCCATAAAATCATTCACAAGTCATGAGTAACAATCATCGATTTGCAAAAACATATGTACAACATTCACAGTAACTTATTTGATTTTGATTCAGGAAACCACTCCATGTTTTTTGCCTGTTTGAATGAAGGCATCAACGCAGTGGTCAATGTCGTCATCTGTGTGAGCTGCAGAGATCTGGACACGGATCCTGGCTTTGCCCTTTGGTACAACCGGGTATGAGAATCCAATCACATACACTCCTACCGAGGGGAAGAGTCATCATAATCATACAGTTTCAAACATTTAAATTCACATATTCGGTTTATAACTATCTGACCTAGTTTGAGCATGTCGTCAGCCATAACAGAGGCCAGCCGTGCATCTCCCAGCATAACAGGACAGATGGGGTGAGCTGTGCCAGCGATGGTGAAGCCTGCAGCTGTCATCTTGTTTCTGAATCTGAAACAAACAAGAACATTTGGTGTATTAAAAAAGTCAAAAGTGGAAAAATTATGTTTGATTACAGCTGAGTCACATAGTTTAGGAAAATATATGGATATCACTCTACCTGGAAAAACATTGAAATTATATTCTAATCTAATAAAAAAAGACTAATGGCCACTTAAATAAACAAGAGAACATCATGCATTTAAATAGTGCCTTGATGTAGCCAGTGTGCAATAGCTTTTGGTGGTAAATATTCTCACCAAAAGCATTCTAATCTTTAATTACAATGCAAACACTCTAATGCACTATGCAGAATCCTGTAGTATTATGTAAAAGAGCATGTGACAAGGTCTCATGAGTAGGAACATTAACCCTATTCGTGTCAAACAAGGCAAAGTGGTCAGGGCACCATAGCCAGTGTACTGTACCTCATAGTTTTGGCAGACATACTCTGTGCGATCTCATTGGAGGCAAGCAGCAGCTCCACGGCCTTTGTGGCACAGCCCACCACAGGAGGGGGCAGAGAGTTAGAGAACAAGTAAGGACGGGACCGCTGTCTCAGAAGATCAATCAGAGGCTTTGGACCAACTGTGTAACCACCTGGACAAAAAGCATTTTTCCAGTTTGTATTTTTTTTTTTCCAAACACCATTCATTCATAGCACATAATGAGGTGCACTTCTGGAGGAGCTGGACTGCCTAAGTGCCTACGTACTTCTGCAGGGTTCAGGTATTGCATTGCCTCATGCTACCAATGGTGATACTGATGTGAAGCTGAATATAATCAAGATGGGCTTTGCAGTTCTAGTACACCTGTTGTTGTTTGAACACTAAATCCACAGTCTTTCAAGAAATGTACATCTTACCAGCAGCTCCTCCAAGTGCTTTTCCCAATGTGGAGTTTATGATCTGAACTCTGTCCATCACTCCCAGAAGCTCATCTGTTCCTCTGTCAACAAGAGAGTTGCATGCTTATTATTAAAGAGAACATGCAAAGTTTCACAGTATGTCTTACATTCACCACATACCTGCCCCTTGGTCCTAAAAACCCTGTGGCATGACATTCGTCTATGAACACCATAGCGCCATACTGTTCCGCCAAGTCACAAATTCCTGGTAGAGGAGCCACGTCCCCATCCATAGAGAAGACTCCATCAGTGACTACAAGGCGCATACGGGACGACTGAGGAGGAGATGACATTTTAACCAACTGTGAGTAATAATAACAATCAATTTATGTGTGCACCTTTTTGATAACTTTTTTTTTTTTGTTTGGTCGGTTGCAACAAAACGGATTTTCCCTTGGGGATGAATGGAAGTAATTAGGATTATAATAATTAAAATCACCCCAGGAGCCACACCAGCACATTAAGAAGAGCTTAATTGAAATACATAAATAAATAAACATTGAATCGGAGGGGTACTTATAGTAAAAGATACACCTTTCTCTGCATAGGTTTGTTTTGTGTATTTTGTAAACTTGTACGCAAAATGTATACAAACACACCCACCTGAGCCTCCTTGAGTTTGGTTTCCAGATCGCTGAGGTCCATATGTTTGTAGCGCAGCCTTTTGGCTCGACACAGGCGGATACCATCAATGATGGAGGCGTGGTTTAGTTCATCAGAAAGGACTGCATCATCTGGACCCAGCAGCACCTTGAAATGTGCACATATATATGAATTATACTTAGTTTTACATTAATCCGTCTTT
The DNA here is from genome assembly GCF_026225935.1 of Boleophthalmus pectinirostris. NCBI lineage: Eukaryota > Metazoa > Chordata > Actinopteri > Gobiiformes > Gobiidae > Boleophthalmus > Boleophthalmus pectinirostris. Next base: position 20,877,637 of record NW_026571115.1, on the reverse strand, counting down.
CACCAGTCCAGCATAGAGTAGGGCTGTCAAAACAATCAAATGTCAGATATTAATTGTTACAAACAAGTGTAAAGACTAGATAATTAAGAGGTATCACCACTGATGTGTCCTTTAACAGAGCACAGTTGAACCTTCCCTGAATAGTTTCTGAATTGTTTTAGAATGGTCTTGACTCTTGATCTATACAGACAGAACAAACCTTTTCTTTAGTATCATGGCAAGACTAGCACACAATACCTCAAACAGCCCAGCATTGGCATCAAAACAGCTGGCGTATAAGATGCAGTCTTCCCTTTCATGAAACTGGGCCAGTTTCTGCTCCAGATTTTTGTGTAGGTCCTGAAAATGAAAGCATACCTTAATTTACTGACATAATGACGATACGACTGGTGTTAGGAGAATAATGCCAATCCCACCTGTGTGCCACAGATGAATCGGACAGAGCTTAGTCCTGCTCCATAGGCCTGCAGAGCCTCCACCCCAGCCTGTACCACCTCAGGGTGACTGGACAAGCCCAGGTAGTTGTTAGCGCAGAAATTTAATATCCCTGAGAGTAACAGTGAGTGTTGTGTTATGAAAAACAAGTTTAGAACATATTGAAAACAATGGTGAAATAGGCTAATAGCAGAACAATGAGAATGTGGCTTGAACAAAGCATGTAGCTGTGACATCCAGAAGAATTGAACTGGGTGAAGGTCATGGCCTGAACCAAAAGCCTATTCATAATAATTTGCCAAAGGTTCATCCTGAAATGTAAACACTGGCAGACTGGAGTTAGACAGACAGCTGACTCAATACAATTGCAAATTTATGGAAACAGCACTTTCTTTTAGATCAGAACAATGTTGATTATGGTCTGTCTGAGTCAACTACACCAACTAGATAGATGCTGTTTAAGCAGGTAAACCTAAGAGAAACTGTTTTACATGTACCACTGATTGTACTTAAGTTTCTTCTGGAGTATCTCAGGGCCATGTGCCATCATTACACAGTACAAACTTTATTGATTATAATGAGTTCAGTTCCATGCTACAGCAGTCAATATTAGCCTTTTGCAGGTTTGTAACCAGTTTAATCATTGTTCAGTCCAGGGTTAGGCCTACTACCATTTAGACTAGTTTTAGAGAGACAAGCCCTAGTGGTACTTGGGATACTAATATTTAACAACGGGGTACTTGTGTAAACACTCGTCTATAGAGATAAAATTACAAGTTAAACAACAGCACAAAAGTAACTCTTGTTGTGATGAAAATGTATATCAACCGCAAATATACTAACATACTATAGACTGCAAAAATACTACAGTTCAATCTCAAGTTCACAAAGATAAGAATTTGGCAATCTACAAAAGCATGGTGCGTTCAAGGACATCTGTCGTCACGCTATTTATGTCAAATGCACGCTGCAAAAGCTCCTCTGTAAACCTACCGCCACTGCTGCCGTCCACGTTGATATGTGGACCCTGTTTCGAGGTGATGACCCGCTCCCCCTTCCACGTCCCGGCTACGCGGATTGAGTCCAGCTCGGTCTCCAGTAAAGCCCTGGCTTCTGATACCGCCGAATAACTTCGGATCAGACTCGACACTGAGGGCCGGAGCACCCCTTGGGCAGGTTTAAGCAAATTTACAGCTTTTCGAAAAGACATTACGGGAAAGAAAGTTAAATGTTTCAGATGACAAATGAAACGTGGAGGAGGAAAGCTTACAGTAGGTGTTACGATGCGTGAGTGTACGTAAGAAGGGCGTCGCGGGTCTGGCCAATGAACAGCAAGAAGACGAACCACGTGGTCTGTAATGTCCAATCAAAGTGCACTTAGTGTTTACTTACGCGACATCCAGAAAGGCAGCAACGTGTTGCTTTTTATAAATAGTAATAAAATAATAGCTCTGCTCTCTCAGGTGGTTCTTCTCCTTTAGAAATTATTCAAACATTTTATTTACAGTATGAGGTCAGAAGATGTACTATTGTTGGATTCATTTCTTGTAGTGGAGGTTTTGGGTTTTGATTGGGAATCATTTAAATAAAATAAATACAATAAAATAATGTAATATGCAGCATATGCAGGAGGAAAGAAACTATGAAGTAACATCACTCAAATGTATTCAACATTTGGGCGTAGTACTAGTTAGTGGTGCAATGACACAATCATAAACCCAAACATCCAGTTAATCACTTAAGTTTAATATTACAGTTTTGATCATACCTCCTTTTTACAGGAAAAAAAGCATAATCCCATTAGAACCATTACGATGCACAAGCCAGTATCAAAATACTTTTGTTCAAGCGCCTTCTCTTGACAGTGATGCTACTTTGACAAGGTCCTTTTCTTCAGTTCATATCTTGACAATATATATTTCACAACATAAGACATAATTTTTAAAACTTGTAACAATATCCTATGTTCATCACCAGCAGGAATGTACAATATAAAATGTGCAAAGTTTGCATTACACATAGCTTCCACATTTGAGTCACATTTGATCAGATACAAAACCCTTTCCTTTAAGTAGTGTTCCCCTTTAGTCTTTCATGGGCAGCTCTGCCCATGTTATATGTGCCTTGAAACCAGCGGATAGTGTAGGAGCTTCATAAGTACTGTTAATATTTAGCAAGAAGCAGAAATCAGGACTCTGATGTGCTCTGGTCCTGTGAGGAAGATCGAATGGACGGGAGGCGATCTGCCACTTTGGCTCTTTCTGCTAAAAACTTGTCAAACTCTGTAAATGAGAAAGCAGGCGTTTATAGACACTTGACTGAGTTAAGAATACATTAATAAGAGCTGCAATTATTTTAAGAAACACTTCCCATCTATTCATGAGTCACCACATTTTTCCATTCTCATTTTTTGTTAACAAGTCATAGCTCTAGTTTTTTATGCCTAATCTTGTCTATGCCAATAGAAGAGAGTAACAAATGATGGTGGCTGCTGTTTTAAGAGGCAACTAAACTATACAACGCACTGGATGTCACACAAGGCATTATTCAAGCTACAATACCAATCCTTACTGTGACTATAGTGACTTCCACTAAGCTGTTGTATTCTTACCTTCACTGGTAACACCATCTGAATCTTCATAGTCGTCATACTACCCATAAAAAGAAAACACACTTGTTAAGAACAGCACAAAGGGGCTGTCAGTGTTTTATGTTTTACAAAGTACGTCAGGTCCATATCAGCGAACTTTACACTTGTTCATCAAATAAAAGTACAGTGCAGTAACACATTCAGAATAAGTTTGCAATAGAATTGATTGTAACCTCTGAATCAAACATCAGATTTATTTTTATACTGCACCAATACATCCTAACAAAATACAAGATAAAACCATTGTACTGTATGGAGTAAGAAAGCTGTCAGAAATATTTGTGTGCATGGGATAGAAATCTATGCATATTTGGGAAATCTGTGCATATTTGGCTGTAGTTGAGAGTAAAATAAATATTCTTAAACTCTCGAATGAGTCCAGTCATATGTAAAATATATCGTGTGTATTTTATCCATCAGAATACTAAATGAAAAGTTACAACATCAAGAATTACAATCACGAAATGAAAATGTATGATTACACTTTTTTCATTACAAATAAGAATTCACAGACACACCTCTACTGTCAAAAATACATCAACACTTCACAGGCATTATTTATTGAGCAGAAGAAACATTGATTGTTTTAATCCTGTTTTAGTCCTAGTTCTGTCCTGGTTTAAGTCCTCCTGGTTCAGTCCTGGAATCAGTCCTGGTTTAGTCCTGGTTCAGTCCTGGTTCAGTCTGTATGTGGCACAAAAGTCTGGCGGTTTCTTTTGCTGAATAAATATGCCTGTGAAGTGATGACATGTTTTTGACAGTAAAGTCGTGTGTGTGAATTCATATTCGTAAATTTTCATTTTGTGATTGTAATTCTTGATGTCGTAACTTTGCAATTCGTATTCCGATGGATAAAATACACACAATACATTTTATGTGCGACTGGGCTCATTCAAGAGTTTACAAATATTTATTTTATGCTCAAACAAAATATGCATGGATTTCCCAAATATGCACAGATTTCTATCCTATGCACACAACCATTTCTGAAAACTTTCTTACTCCATAGTACTGCCTAGGGATGGGCATGATTAATCGATTAATCGATAATTGATCATTAAGAATTTCATGGATTACGTTCATTTTAATCGACAAACCGAATGTAGGTTGCTGTGCGTAGCGTGACCAAACGGGTCCGTACATGTAGCTCTCTGCACTCAGAAAGAGCGAGCAAACACAAACAGTCGGTCAGTCTGCAGCGTATTTAACGATGACTTGTACAAGAAATTCCACGCTTTCCGTTGCGTTCGGGACAAGTGGGAGTCCATGTGCACAGTGTACAAAGCAGCACATATGTTTCGGTGTTCAGTGGGAAAAAATTTTGCCAGGTGAGAGTCGCGCAATGTCGATGACGAGGACCCACCTCCCTCCCCCCGTACAGTGTCCTGGTTTTGACAAACGCAAATATGGTCACACTAACCTGTATTCCACTGAGTCATGTCTTTTAATCCAACAGAAGTTGACCGCATCAGCGACACAAGAGCTGTACTTTTATCTTCGCTTAGTTTCTGCAAATTAGCGATGCGGTTTTAAGTTTCGTTTTTGTGAGAGTTGCGCAAAACTGCGTTAAACACATTATAATGTCAAACGGATTGATGTGGCTCTAGAGTCGTTACGGTTTATGTGTCGTAAAGTTGAATTTATGTATGCAGGTTAGTAGTGCAGATAGTAATAATAATGATGATCATTTTAATATAAACACGTTAATGATTAATCGATAATCGATCGTTAATTCTTCCGACGATCGATTAAGAAAATTTCATCGAATGCCCATCCCTAATACTGCCATAGATAAAAGCAAGAGTACACTTTCCTCCCACACTCTTTCTATTGTGCTTATTGGTGCAAAAATACTCACCTCATCTTCCAGTGAAAGCCATTTCTCAATATCATCCATAACATTTGCTTGGCTTAGGGGAATCTAAGTAAGAAGTAAATAACCAGCTTTAGAAAAAATTTAAGCACTTTGTACAAATTATGAAAACAACCACAAAAGTAAAAATCATACAAAATCATCCAACAGTGCAGATGTGTGGCAAAGTCATGCTTTCATGGCTAAAAACCCAAAGAATAAACACCACATTTAAAACATGCAGTTGCAGTACACATGCATCACTGTAAGATGAGTGAACAGAAAGCACCCAAACTAAAAGTAAATCATGAGAAGATGTGACTGAGAATACACCAGGCCACGCCACACAGTGTGAACAGACCCACCATTCCCCTCTTAATCATCCAATCTAACTTTGGGGAGGAGCTGTTGGTAGAAGCAGGGCTCTCATCCTTGGCGCAAGATAGAATAGAGATAGACAGTCAGCCTGATCAGATCTGACCCCATGCTAATCCATAAAGTAATTCATTGTTGATTTTTTTAGATGTCTAATCAGACTCCAGAAACATTGAAAGGTTTGTCTTCACTCTATGCAACTCCCAACCATAATTCTAGGAAAGGCTTTAGACAAATGCAGATTAGATAAGATTATGTATTTTTTCTCAGGGAAATCCACTGTTTGTGTTTGATATTAAGATGCATAACTCTGTATCCAGACTAAAAAAGTATCATTACCATTACTTTAATCCCATTTTGAGGTTTAGTTTACTGCCCTTCATTGGGATGTGTGCCCATAATAGACTTTAATGGTCATGGATTTCTTACTTCCTGTTTGTACAGTTAATGGGAACAAGAAACGCTGCTGTACGTCTTTTCTTCAATTTGTATTCTACAGAACATAAAAATCGAGTTCACTTTACCGTATATTATCCACAGACATTGAAAAGTGGATATAATTTATTAGACACAATGTTAGTATTACAAAAGTCAGAAAGCACAAAATCAACCATAGTTAGTGTAAGTGCTGATACTGTATCTTGTGACTAAGATTGTAAAAGGGCATGACTGCAAATATTATGGTAGATTTACTTACAGCTCCACTTGGATGTAGTCGACTGGCATGAGTCAAGGCATCAACTGCAACTTCACTCTGCTCACTAAAAAAGAAACAATAAAGTTTTTTTTTCCTTGCCAAGATAACATTCTGCTGGTACAGTAAATTAGCCACAGCCGTCTGAGTTACTTCAGCCTTCAGGATATAATTACCTTGTTCTGTGCAAAAGTGCATTTAGGTCTTCTGCTTCACTTGTGCCTAGAACAAAGATTATAAGGTAAAATTGTGCTTAATTGACATTAGTGGTTTAAAATGCAAGTAAGAGGTGTACATACTGAGTCTAGCCATCTGCCCACACAGACTGCCGGACTGTGATTGGCTGTGGGAGCTGTCACTCTCTGCAGACGCTGCTCCTGATTGGATACCTGACTCAGGCGTGAGGTTGAGGTCTGCAAGGTTGACATATGTGCTCCTGGAAAAAAAGACAACACAAACTGAATACATTTAAAGACATACTAACACACAAGTGGGCACAGTCTCACAATAGCTCACAAAATGGGAATGTATTTTTACCTTTTGTGTTTCATGTTGTCCATTTGTTATTCTCCTTTCAAACCTGAAAAATGAATAGCCTCCTTAGTTACAGTAACACATATGTTTTGAAAAAAATGGTGGATAGTGTAGTCTTTGTTGGACCTGTGGTATCGGCTAAAGGCAGTATTCATCTCATCGTTGGTCGCTAACAGCTCTTCAATCAGCTTCTCCTCACTCAAACGGGGCACCACCTTCACGATCCTCTCCTGCATCTCCTTACAAACACTGTACAGCTGCTAATGACACAATAACAAAGCATGTGTGGGCGGGGGGGCGTTGGCAGGTCGATGTGACACAGTAGTATGATATGGAAGATCAGTTAAGGGAAGAGAAGAGTGAAGTGATAGAACAGCAGGCTGAAGATGAATATTTGTGGTAATACCTCCAGTAGCTCCATGTCGGCCTGTTTCACTGTGACAGGATCTAACTGACTCATCATCTCAGACATGGTGGTCAGGTTACTCCTTACCACTGCCAGCTCAGTCTTCAGCTGCTGCACCTATACAAGCACATTGAATCCGTTACAGTAGAGCAAAAACTCTGACAGACAGACTGAGCCATAGGCTGGTAAAATACTAAAATTACCCCATGCATATATGCTATTTGAATAAAAGCAAAAAGATGACAGCTTGAAGAAGTCAGTGTAGTTAAAAGGACCAGTGTTTACAAATTGCAAAGTTGCCAAAAAGCTGTGGCTGTTATATTGATGTTCTCTCTGATACAAAAAAGAAATGATTGATGACTAAAATCTCACTAGAATTATTGCACAAATTGGTTCAAACTGCCACGAAAAAAGACTTTCAAGGTGTGAAAATCTTATTATTCAGTATTCAGAGCCTATTAGTTTTGTAGTTTAACACAAAATACCCTAAACTAGCATAATCTGTCTTCTTTAAGTGTTTTTTAAATCTTCTTGCAACAAGTATACATACATTACAGTAAATTTATTGTATAATAGTCTACAAATGTGAACCAGTGAGAGAGAAAAATGAGAAAAAGAGCTCTGGCTTTATAGTCTCAACAGCAAAAACCCTCTATCCCCCATTAAAGCTGAGAGTGAAAAGCAGAGGTGAATAGAGAAAGCCCTTCACCTGGCTGGGTGTGTAGGCATTATTTTCCTCTTTGGCGTGTTTGAGCTGAATGCTCTGTGGTTGCTGCAGTGGGAGTTTGGTGGATATAAGACCAGCATGCAGAGTAGTGACAGTAGGCCCATTCCCCGGAGAGGTCTGGCAAAGGTCCCCAAGAGAAGAAAAGATTTACAAAACTACAGTATCAGCACAGAGAGTGAAAAAGAGGAAGCCATGTTTTCACCTCCTTGTGATTTTGGCGTGAGCTGTATCCTTCCAGCTCCACTGACGGAAACTCGAGTCCTTTTCTACGCAGGTCTTCATACACAGAGACCACACCTGTCAAGTCGGGCGAGCTGCGGAATGCATCAGCCCACGCCTAAACACACAAAACCACGTCTCATTCATACACTCTCAAGTGCTATGACATAATAGATATCTATATATAAGGTATGTATGTATTTATACCTGAATAATGCCGAGAACTCTATCATGAAGCACTGCAGGCGGGTTATTTCTAGGGATTATTGACCGGACCAGAACACCCTCTATAAAATCCCTTGTGGTGACCAGGATGTGAAACCTGTAGCCACAGTTTTTTACACACGTTTCTAAAACCTGAAAAAACATAAAGTATATAATGCCAGATAGTAGATAACAGTAAGTGCCAAAAATAATTCTAATAAGATATTTTATTTAATTGTTTGTTGTTTATGTTTCACTCAACCTATAGTAAAAAGTTTTAGCTTTTTGGGTATACACCAGGTAAAGGATTTTATAGTATCCAGTGAATTCCCAACTCAATTTCCTTGTTGATGGGTACAGCTGAATTGTTTGATCAATGAATGTAACTCACAGTAAGTGTCATCATAACCTCCTTAAAGTTTTTATTTCCCACAATTCTCTTCTTTACGGCTCGGACAGCATCTCTTGGCCTGGAATGAGAATATTATCTAATTGATCAGTCTCAAACTGATAAACTTATGGTCATAAATAAATCGAGAAGCCCACCCACCCTTCCTCTGCAGTGTTCACTACATCACAGATCTCCATGTTCAGGGCCCAGTCTTCTGAGGGCAGGCTGGAGCTGGTGGCCTTCTCTGTGGGGAAGACAAATGTGCCAGTGTTATTGTAGTGCTGAGGAATATATGTTTAAGGCAAAGTCATATGATATTACACTGCACTATGTGAAAAGAAGAAAAAAAAGACCAGAAAGTCTCGTACTCAAAAACGTGCTTATTCTGACAACACAAACGTGACAGGTGCATAAAATTGTTTCTAAAATACAAATGCACTGTTTTAGACTGACCTGTCCGAGTGTAGTTAGCTCTTTTTGCAGAATGTTTTCTATAGATTTTAAACATAGATGATTTACTCAATAGTTTTATTTTGGAAATATCTACAAAACTTGAGATATTATCAAATTTTCAATATATCTCTCACTTCTTGTTGGTATGTAGTAAGTCTGCAACTAACAGTAATTTAAGTCAACCATAGTTACAAGTTATTGTTTTGATAAATTCCATTGTATAATTAAGATTTTTTGTTAATTCTTGTTTGACATGTTGATTTAATAATGCTGCTATCTTATATGTGTTTTGGCATGGCTATAGTATGTAACCAGATTGTTTTTATGTAATTACTGAATGTCATTTAGGCTGTATTCCACTGAGTCTGAAAAAGAAATTGCTGCATTTTAGATAACAAATCATGACTCTATCTCCTGCCAGACAGTTACACAATTTAAGGCTGTTGCATTCCATTGACAGCAAAGAAAAAACACTGGGTCATAAATGAAATACAATCAAATATATTCCTGACAAATATAATAAAGATGGTTGACTTTCAGTGGCCATATGATAATTAGAGCAAACTTGGAGTCATTATACATCAACAGATACCTGCACACTGAAAAGGAAATACTGGAGAAGAGTATATAATAATATGTACTGGATGTACAGGAATGAGTTGCTTAGTCAGTCGGAAACAATAATTGATCTGTTGGGACTGCTGAAATGGAATAAGCTGCAAGCATTTACATAGTCCCTTTATACAGGCAGGAGGGTTCCGGGCGATAAGAAACTGGTGATGATGTGAAATTGGCCCATTCACCCTTCACCATAGAGTATACAGCTGAGCAGGCTGAAAGAAGAGGAGACTAAAGTTGTAGTTTCCGAGTGGACATCAAAACTTCAATCCTCTGTGGGATATATGAACAGCCCCTGATCACAACCACTGGACAGGGTCATGAATGCAGCTCAGCAAACATGTTTACAATGGTCCAGCTTCTTACTACACACCCATACCATTATTATTATTATACAGGCCTACTGCCATTTGTAATGATTAAAGTCACCAACAATGAACATTTACAAAGATATTTATTTCTTGTTTTATTTCTCTTTTTACCGATGGGCAGTGTCGAGAATGTGAACAAATATAAGTCTGTCAGTGGTTATGTCCATTGCTGCTGTCACTGTATCAAAATTCAACTTTCTCACACGGAAAAAAGGAAATGTTTTAATTTGGTGAATGTGGACAACTAGGTTATAGCATCTTCTAATGGCGTATCTGAGGAGACTTGAGGTCTGATTCAGCTACATCGGGATATTATTTTTTGCTGTCTCTCTCTGTCTATTTTTCCTCGTAATCTAAATACCATAATGGCGTTTACCATAGTCATGAGGCGACATGATGCCAATAACAATCTAATTTGGGTCAGGAGGATGCAGACCACTTTGTCCGCCCACTATTCGCCGGTAAAGTGGTCTATAATAGCCAGCCAATCAGCGTCGGAATAACTGTCTTTAAGGCCCGCCCACACCTGGTACCGCAATGTCATTGAGTAGCTGCCACGTCAATCAAAGTATAAGCCGACGCGCCTGTCGGGGTTTTTCTTATATTTTTCGGTATTTTCAATTAACTAGAATGATATACATTAATTAAAAACGTTCAAATGTAGTACAATAATCGAATAAGCCCCAATCATTGGGATACAGAAGCAAAATGTCGCTGAAGATGCTAACTCAACATCTCGTTTATTACAATGTAACGCTAAGCTAAGCCCAGCTGGATGTTTCTTACCGATGAGCTGGCCCACCGGAGTGCTGAAAGGGTTGCCCAGAAAGAACTCCATGATGATGGCAGTAAGGACCCAGCTTTGCACCGATCTCCCCGGGCCACGCCGCCGAGAATCAAGCCCACGTCTCCCGCCGCCGCTGTCCTCTGCTGCGGAGACCAGACTGCCCCGCTCCGCCCGTAAGATACAACAAAGTGGGCCACTAGTTGAGCTGCGTCACTTTTTAAAGGGAGAGGACCCTTGAGTGGAGTGGGCTGTCAATATCCTATTATTGATCAAATTACACGAACCACTCTGGCGCTAATGAGGTGGACATGAATCCCAATTTTATAGCCTGACATAAGCCCTCAAATAAAGGTGTAGCCACTGCATACACCTTGGTTGCATAACACTGTGATGGTTAGTCTGGGTGATTCAATCAAGCCTGACTGTCAACATTTTGACCCGACTGGTTCAGTCAGTTTATCTTGATGGTAAACACAGTTTTATTCACGCTGTTAATAGGTTACACTGTGTTGCTAGGTCTTGTCGTGTTTATTATAAAATATTGAGCATATTATCCTAGGCCATAGCCTACAGACCTTCCTAGTCTTACTAACAGGCTTTTTGTTTGGGAAGGCAAGCTTTGTTTGTAGTCTGTTTAAAACAGGGAAGCCTGTAGGCCTATCAGGTCTGAGTCTTCCATAACGCTTAACTTAAGAGTTTTAACTACTGCATGTTAATTAATCTTAACCAAACGGAATAAAAATAGCTGTGCTTGAAAGTGGAATTTGCAGAGGTTCAAAGTTTCAAAGTTTTCATTTGACTACATGGGTGCATTATGTAGCCTTTAACACCTGAAGTAGCCTACCAGGTAATTCATGTAAAAATGCATGTGAATCCCCTTCAACTACAACAAATCATTACTAGCCTACACTAGTTCTTAGTCTTACACCAAAGGAAGTGCATGAAGCATTGATATTATTCCTGTGATTTGAAATAACATATTTTCATATTTCATAATCATATAGAAACAAATAACTAGTAATTGGTAGTAATTTAAAAACCATCAGTAAACCTGAATTAAACCTGTACGCTAAGCAGTATTTCATTTTTATCTAACTGTATATTAAGAGTTTGTAGCATAGGTTTATGTCTTTGTTGATTGCTATGAGGTCAGTGGAGAATTTAGTCTTTCAGAGTTCTTGCAAATAATCTTCATCTGGCTCTTATTGTCATCCACTCCTCTACTTGACGCGTCTCTACTGCACAAATATAAGAAAGTAGTTTCTGGACCTCTCAAAGAAAGCAGCAGTCAGGCTCAAAAGGAGGCCCGTGTTAAGGGTGTCAGTGCATTGTGTCTGAAGCTGGAGAACTCTTTAGTATGAGAAGCACAAATTAACCAACTTTGAATTCCCAGGCTCTTAACTGCAATGAAAAGACAAACTATATAACTACTTCCCGGTTTCTTTCCTCTTTCTGGTGTGAATGATTTATGTTTGTTTTTGTTTTGTATCTAAATGTAAAGTTAATTTTCCCATGATTCTACATGTTTTAGGTTCACAGACACATGGAGAACATGCAAACTCTGCACAAATAGGCCCAACCCAGTCCCGGGACCTTCTTGCTCTGAGGTGACAGGTGAGCATTGCCACTTCAGATTTTTTTCACCAAATATTAATCTTGTAAGCTTTTTCTGCATCACCAGTGTTTTCTAATAGGAAGCACATTAAACATTAAAATATTCAATTGGTCAAGTAAAAGGACATTCCCCGAAACTCTGTGTCTGTGGGAACTTGCCATGTATTCACTATAGTGTCCAATTAAAGAGGGTTGACAGGGACTTTTCTATTCACAGTGTGGAGCTGGCTGATTAGCTTCCTCTGCCACAGAATTACACAGAGCCCATAACAAAGAACAGGTCGGCTGTGACAGGATTTATTAGCTATTGAAGAATATGAGCTGTAACTTTGTGTGTACAAGGCAAACATAAGTGAAAATGGAGTGAGAACAAAACAGCAGTTCATCATAATGTCAACATTGTTTTAATCAAAAGCAATATAATAAATAATAAATAAATAAGTCAAATGTGTAGGACAATAATTCTAAATAGGCTTATTAGGAAAATTAACATCTACATTGATTTCATCCTTGTCTTTTCCTGCACACCTCTAACAGCATTCATGGCGGCAGTCGTTGATGAACTAAAGCTAATACTGGACTTACATCATAAATAAATAAATATGCATAAGCAGTAAGACAGATAGTTACAAATAACAGTACACATCTATACCATTTATAAATATCATTGTGTAGTACATAGTGTAGTTGCCATAGAGATGCTCATACGTTACTTGTGGCAATCATGAATATTTAATCAGACATGTCAGGGAACAGCTGTTTGTGGTCAGTGCGCTGTCCTGCAATGCAATATCGTGGTATTCCCCAGGAACTAGAGCCACAGGCATGGCCATGGCTGTAACTACAATTTCAAAACCTTGTGAAAAAGAACATAAGGCAACAAACAGAACCAAGAACACTGAAACACATCTACCAAAAAATCTTCCAAATGCTGATAAAAGTCGAAGCACCATGGGTTTTTATGGGTATTTATGTCATAATTTGTATAACTAAAACCATTTTGCCACTTTATGATAGGCAGCTGAGCACATAGGACAGCTCCACTAATTTTCATATAATCTCATGAAACTAGTCATAAAGGAGGAGAGGAGGAGGAGCCCTGAACAGTACATGAAGTCTGTAAATACTACATTATCAAGTCAAACAAATATGGTACAACTTATAATTATTATGTAAGTAATAATTATAAGTTGTGGTGTTACATGACAGAGCAGTTGAGCCCACAGCAGTCCTTGAGCAGTGTTAGTCCAGTTTTGGTGAGATAAGGGCCAGGTTTTGGATGAGACTGTGGTGCTACCTGTTGATTTTGCAGAGAATGATCTGAGTGACAAGCAAAAAAACACAAGTTAAAACATTTTTGTTTCTTGATGCAGATTGTTCAAAATGACTGACTTACTCTTTTTAGCTAATGTTTTTGTAAGTTTAGACTGTAAGAAGGCAGCCATTTCTCTGTCTTCTTCTCTTTCTCTGTTGTAAGGAAAATGGTTTAATGTAAAGTGAAGAAAATATAAATACTGTATTATTCAGAGTATTGAGGTTATGATTGTGTATGTTTTTTTTATTTTGCTAGTTTGGAGTAAAAGGTGCAACCAATGGTAATTGATAGAGAGAGAGGGAAACAAGCATTCAACAAAGAGGGTCTCATTTATCAAGTAAAATTCAAACTAAATTGGTACCTGAGCCTCTCAAACTCCACATCCTCCACAAGGAAGTCCCGTGTCTCCACCAGTTTGTGGATCTGCTGCAGAAGTTCCTCCTCTCTCTCTCTGTTCTCACTGGACTTTGCCTCTTCTGTCAGATAAGGACAATATGTGTCACCAACACTCATCGGCCAGTGTTTATCAGTGTTTTTATAATTTTTACACTCACTTGGTTTCATTTTAGTAACATTAATAGTAAAAACTTCTATAATAGCTTTAAGTTTTGAATAAAACATGAGGGTCAATTAAGGCAGCACCTTAGCAATATTGATGCCAAAAGTGTAAATATAAACTCGGCAGTTTTCAGAAAAGTGCAGCATTCTTGATCTTTGCAGTTACCACAGCAACCGTCATCTTTAACGCAGAGCAGTGAGGAATTTGTGGGAGTATATCCAGGGAAAAAAATATAACAAACAGGTTTAAGTCCCAAGTCACACTACCAACCAGGGAAAGGTTAATTAATTCTAACATGTAGACATCTGCCTTAAAATAGAATATCTAAAACTGACCTGGAATTGAGATAATCTTCTGCAGCTCTTTCTTCAGTCTGGTGATTTCTCTGCAGAGCTGAATATCATCCATCCTGAATGAAAAGAAAAGGGCACGTACTTGGATGTAATCATTAAATACACATTAATAGTAAGTTTTTAGACCCACTTATATGAATCTGCAAGTCATGTTAGTGCATTTTAAAAGTAGCTTGACAGTGGTTTAATATCATCAAATAGCCCAACTAGTAAAAACACACATTAACCACATTACTCATCAAGCACAGGTCTTAGCCTATTATATATAAGGCAGTTTGGAGTCAGCCAGGTGTGCATTCTATATCTATGGTCAGAAATAAAGTTCTCTCAGTATAACTTCTATATAATGGACCACAGCACAACATCAAGTCTCATTTTCTCTTACTCTGTTCTCCATCCAGTCACAGACATCACACTTAGCGGTATGGGATCATAGGTAATTTTGCACTGGTTTAACTTTCAAACATGTGCCAAATACTAAACATCTAGACATTAGACATAGGCAACGCATAAAAAAGTAAAAGTACATGTATCTGAGCTCCGACTCTCTGCGCACCAGGATGTTTTGTATGCGCTCAATTTTAGACAGCTCCCCCTCAATGTCCTCGATGGTGATAGAGCAATCAGCCATTGACACCACATCTGCTGGAATACAACAGACATGTCAAAACAAAACACAGTGTATAGCCTATATCACTGTACTCAACAGTTTGATTGACATGGAAATAATAAACCACATTTCTTTCACAGATGTGTGTCACATGTACAAACTATGGCACATTTTCACGCCTGGCGAAACAGTGGCTCCTCTCAAACCAAACCTGCACCCATAGTGTGGACTGATGAGTGTTTGATGACTGAAGAGAGAGTGATGCTCTGGAGTGAATGAAATGAATGATGCTTTTGATAAGGATGATGGTTTTAAGATGCTGAGAGAACTGGGAGTGAATGATGATACAGAATTGTTATGATGCTCTGCACATTATAAAAACATTCTCTTTGTATGTTTGATTTTATGAACTATAACATCAACCTGCCCAGGGACTACAGGTGGAAATTAGCACTGGCGCTATAACCTGGTACAATGCATCTCTCCTGTTAAGGTTAATGTATATTGTGCACTGTTCATGTCTCTTTAGATAAATAAACTAAACTAAACTAAACTAGATAATAATATCACGAGCCTACAGACTTTACAGTATAAGAATGAATGACATCCTCCTCTCCTCAAAATGAGTTATGCAGCACACAAGACAAAGGTTTTCAATTACCATCACACACAGTCACAGTTTGCTTTGTATTTATGCCCAACCCACCAACAACATAGCACTACAGAGGAGTACAGTAGACATAGTTATACCACATTCAGATCAGATTTAATTCAAATTTAGCCACATAAGCCATAATTGCTCAAAAGAACAAAACACAAGTGTAAAGAGACCAGTCACTAGGGCAAATGTTAAGAAGAAAATCTTTGAAATGGCTACAGTAAAATAAACTGAAACTATTGTTAGTGTTTGTGGTCTGGAAACAAATGCTCACACACAACCTTAGTTCACATCGAGACACTCACCTGTTTTCACATTATGTGCGTCCACCTTCTTCTCCAATGAGACGCACTGTTGAGAGCATATGCTTACATCCATGTAGCCAGATTTGTTTTTTGTTTTTTTTCTTTATTCAGTCTGTCACTGAACAGACCAAAAGACTGATAATTATTCAGATGTGGCCAAACCCGTATGCTCCAAGACCGTGTTGCATGTCGCTGATGCTCCACCGAACCCACCGCACTGAACTGGACCACGAACCTGCACGACTCACAGAGGAACTGAAGCGCCCCCTACTGGAATCAGCGATGAACATCAAGTCAACCTCGTGTTCCTGTAACATATTCAACCAGGCCTACTTCATTGGTTCACATGTAACACAGAGCATTAAAAAAAAGTTACTATTTATTTGTTGTTATAAAGCCCTAACACACTTGAGTAAAAACTACTGTAAGCTCTCAATATCACTAAAGTAGCCTACTAAGGTAATATCTTAGTGATATTGATGCAAATGGTGAAAACTTAAACTTGGTAGATTTCCGAAAACTGCAGAATTCTTGATTTGATCCCAGCAACAGTCTGTACCGCAGACCAGTGATCTGAACTTAATTGAAGGGAGGAATTTGAAGGTGTAATTTTCATCCAAGCCGACCTTGTGTTGCTCTGACATATTAAATGAATTTACTGGTTCAAATGTAAGACACGGCATTATTTCTTAGTGCAATAATAAAACAAAATAAAATGTATTATTTAAAAATCACATCAATTATAAGCCCAACTATTACCATATGGTTTATTTGTAGTGTCAATAGAAACACATTTTATTGAAACACGAGCACGCTCAAATCCAAACATCACATGTTTATTCAGCATATAAATATTCCCTTGTATTTTGAAAGATCTGGACTTTGGTTTTGAATAGTATAGTAAATAAGGAGTCATGTGACAGCAGTATTCATTACTGTTATAGCTTCTTCCAGCAGGTAGCAGCATCACACACATTTTAACTTACATTTACAACAAACATAAACAAATAGTCTTAAGGCAACAACGGTCAACAGGAATCTTGGCAAGTAGAGGAGAGGTTCATTATTTCATCTTCTTCTTCATGTGCTATATCGATATGGGTCACATTTTCGACACATGAGATTAAGGGTGTGGTATCCCCTTGAGCACACTTCAGTTGTTTGCAGGATTTCCAGTTAGGATAGCCTGTCCTATCCTGTTACCTTGTTTGCATTGGAAAAGAATAACTTATGCTAATGCCTGTTTATGAAAAAAAAAAAAAAAAAAACACTCTCTAATCTGCCTGCCCATCTGAGCACTTGGCTCTTCACCAGCCTAATAAGGCAGAAATAAAACTGTAATGAGAGCTGAAAGTCAACACACTGTCAGGCTGAGCAGGTGTACATAAATGATAGAGCTATTTATTACTTTATATTGTTTTCAATTAAGGTAATTTTTCTTTGTGTGCCCATGCATGCATTATTTCTAACATATGCATGGATAAAACTACTGAAATAAAATAAATTACACAATATTAACCCTTGTTCGGGTTACTTAGGCCTGATGATGGCAGTCTTCTGCATTCTATTGGTCAAATGGTTTTAGTTTTAGCTTCAGTGGTATATCCTTCTGCCACTGTTATTATTGCTTTGATCATCCTCTATGGCTTTATCTAACCAGTCTCTTTCCTGTTCAGATTCAGACTCACTTGCTTCACTTGCATCAGCTGCCAGCAACCTAGAATAGTTTATTCTTCTCTGTCTAGGAGCTTTGACCTGAAGTAGAGCCAGAACAAAACACCACATTATCAGCCCGAGTGCTGCTCCCCTGAACATCCATGCAATGCCAAACTTTTGCACCACTGCTCCTCCTATGACACTTCCCAAAGCTCGCCCCAGGTCCAAAGACAAAGCACTGTAAACTCTAGCAACGCTCCTCTCAGTCCCTGGTGTGGCAATGTCATCACACTGGACCTGGACAGCCCACCACAGACCCCCAAAGCTCAGAGTATTCAGAATTTGGGCAGGAAGGACAGCCCAAGGTCCCCAAAGGAATGAAAAGTAGAGACATTGTACTGATACAATTGTTGCACCAAGGACCAACACCCTCCCAGAGCTAAGAATTTTTGATACTTTAACTACAAATAAAGGGAATGAAACTTGGGATATGAGCCCAAGTGCCAACGACAACCCCATGTGTAGTTCATTGCTTCCATTGTCCTGCATTTCCCAAAGCAGGAAGTTTTCCACAGTTGAAATTACTATTCCAACAAGCAAAATTGTAGTGGCGCACAGCACAGCACGGACAGATCCACGTACCAACTGCAGTCCTTTGACCAAACCATCAGGCTTGGTTCTCTTCTTGTTGAGATAGAAAGGTAGAAAACTTGCAATGGGCACAGTCCCAAGAGTGATGATAGAAAAACAAACAAAATGCACCACGCTCCTTGGAGTCTCAGCAGCTAGGAGACAGCTTAACTGACTTACAAAAACTCCAGATCCACAAACCCCAAATGCTCCCCCAATTAAACTCCATGTCTTGGAATTACTGTAGCGATCAGCAGCATCTGCGAAATCCAGGTATTCAAAAAGCCCGTCATCTGCAGTCCACTCTAATGGAGCAAGCGCAGCCGTTAATACAGAAACAGCTATGAGAATGAGGAAAAATAATTGGTGATGATTGTCCATTTCTTTTAAGCTGTCAGAATTGTTGTCTGTATTGCCTGTTAATTTGGATTGTTTATCAACATTGCCTTCTAGTCTGACGTTAGATTTCCTTTTCTTTATTGCTTCTATTTTTGGAACAGATGTGTTATTTTTTGCTTCCTTAAGTGCGATAGGTACTTCCATAGATACATTGCTGGAACTGGCACTCTTGAAATTTCCAAGACTTGTCAAACTAGCTGACATTTGTTTTCCATCTGTTGAGCTTTGTGTTGGATTAACCAGTGAAATGCTATTATTGCATCTTATTTTGTGCACATCTGCAGGTGGGATAACTGGAATAACAATGGCAGCAGTAGCAGAAACCACCAGACAGCTGTTGACCAAAACTCTCCTCTTGTTGTAGTGCTTGGAGAGCAGACCAGCAATGGGGCTCCATGCTAGTGTTATGGCATGCTTGGTGCCCATCACAAAACCGGTTTCTGTGGGGGTGAGGCCAAGGTGGCGGAGGTAGAGTGTGAAAAAAGGAAGAAGACATGCTTTGGCAGCTGAGATGAGGAAGTTGAAGGCACCAGCCAGAGCCAGAGCACGGGACACGTTGATCTGTTTGTTCCTCCGCATGCTGGATCAACTGATGAAACAAGAGGCACAGTTGTCACTCAAAAATAAATAAATAAATAAAAACACCTTAATTAGAGCACTTGTGTCAAATAAAACCACCACGGAGGTTCAATGTTAATATGATTTTTTTGCCTGAACACTTATTATAGGGGAACTAAAATATGAATACTACTGTGAACTTCTAAAATACTTTGATGTTACCTGTCTAACAGCAAAACCTGTACAAAAAGTTCGCAAAATAACTACATATGCACACTCAAGTAGGCTATGTGTGCCCCATTCTCTACAGCAAATTAATTTGGTTATACTTCGGAGAGGTGACAGGCGCGTATGATGCTCCTTGCAAATTGGACAAGTGATTATTATTCAAATAACTAGTTTTGTGTTGGTGTAGGATGTAAAAATGGGCAGACATACGCTGCCCACACTACTGCGAAGCACGCGGAACCTAGAGTCGTTTACACCTGTCACCTGCCCCCGTGTTTATCTGCAGATAAAGTCCACGTCATGTTACATCACAGAAAATATTTTATTTTGATGATAGAAGTCTTACCTTTTACTAGTTAATTCATATGAACTTTGTCGTGCTCATTATCCATTTGGTTCCATCACAACCAGTCATTTGTACTTTCATTAACCTCTCCACACCTGCGTCTGCCACATGTACCTGTACCACTGAACTGTACAGTCAGGCTACACTCAGGCGACTCCTGCCCTAACACAGAGTGCTGTAAAGCGCCCTCTCATGTTTAGGAGGCAGTAGATCCATATGAAAGAGCACAAAAAAACAAAAAACAAAAAAATCCACCTAGTTTTTATTCTTTATTTCAGACAAGTATAAAGACGAAAACATATGAATTATCCACATAAGCTATTTACAGAGATCACATTCAAGTACTTTCATCAAGTTTAATTAAGTTGTATTTGTGATCACGTGTTTATTTAACATACATACATGGGCTTTTATTTACTTAAATCCATAAAATATTGTTGAGTAGCAGATGGGCTGACAATATTTAAAATGGTAATGCACAGTATGTAAGTATTCTGCAGTCTTTCAGCTGGTCACTCCACTGAAGGTGTTGATTGGCAGTGATAAGATTTTGTCCACGTATTTGCTCAAAGGCAGGTCTTTGGTTATGCTCATGGAAAATCTGGTCCGGATGTTACACCCTGGATCCACATAAGGCGACACTTCAATCCTGGAGAGACATCATAATAAACCAACAGACTACAAAACATACAGTACCTAGCACTGTGGAACTGATTAGTACCTTTGGATGTTACTATATGTCCTGCGGAAGTCCTTATCCAAACAAACCACCAGTGTCCGATTTTCCATTGCTTTGATGCTAATGGTTTTAGTGAAGATCTTCTATTCACACAACAGAACAATAAGTCACTATTCACTAATGCAAATATCTCAGAGGCACAGACATATATTTGTATTGTGTAATTTAAAGAGAAAATCAACTGTGGGACATTCAGAGTGACAAGAGGGTTAAATTCCACCAACAACAGTGATGCTGTTGATTTTGGGTATTTATGAGGAATAGCAGCAGTTCAATTGTGAGGTCCTTACTGTGTTCTCCTCTAGGTTCACAGAGTTAAATCTGACACCAAGGTATCCTTCACCTGAATAACAAGCCCAGTGAATTAAAACAATGCATTTAACAAATACAACCACTACACATCTCCTTAAATGATATTAACCGTGTGTTACAGAAGGCTCAGAGGTGATGACCGCACTGCACGCCATTGGACACACTCCTTTCAGCTGCTCACGTTTACTCACAAACACCTTGCATCACAAGAAAACAGAAAAAGAAAAAAAACATTATAGGCAAATAATTTTATTTGAGAAAGCAAACACAAAAAACTTACTTGTGTGTAACTGACTGACATGACGCCTCCAAATACTTCAACTGACCTCTTTCTTCGATTGTATGATTCTGTTAAAACAGCTTAACTTTAGTTTGCACATAAGGTAGAATAAAAGTAGAATAAATAGGAGTCAGAGGAAAGTAGAAAAAGACTCACTGGCACTTTTGTCTTTGAGATGTTTAAACTCGGCCACGTCTGCCTCCAGGCTGGACACAAACACCTCCTCTATGACTGAGCTCACTTCATTACTGCGCGTCATCTGAGAAAAAAAATAGTGAACCTCAGTTGAAAAAACACTATAGTAGCTTTATTATTTAAAATAGCAATCTTGAATGCCATAAAAATTGCACTTAGCCTGCACTCGTACTGTTTAAAAAATGTATTACAATCACTACTGTGCCTGGGTTACCTGTGCCTAAACCTGCCCATGGAGCACACAACTTTTTCACGTTCTCAGCAAATGCACAGGCCATGAAAGTTCAAAACCTCCAGAATCTACTCAGTGAGCTGCAGAGACTGCACTAGCACTGATTAATAATTGGCTCCATGCCTTGGGCTTTAGGTAGTGATGATTCAGATCAGAGGCATTGTAGGTTTAAACTGACAATCCAAATAATGACAGTTGTCATGTGAGATTCATTCTGCTTTCTGACTAGATAATCGTCTTGAGAACCAAAACACCAAATTCTAACATAAATCATGCCCATTGCTTTTACAACTAAGGATAAATCAGCATTAGAATTGTACAAATTAGTACAAGCCATGCATATACTTTATTTAAAGTACAACAAGATATATTTATTCCTTAAAAGATGAGTTGTCCTATTAACAAATATTTGTAGACTATTCAGAATGTACTGAAATCAAAATAAATATGACTGAATTTAATCTGTTTTTATTTATTTAAGATTATGTTTTATGTAGTGGGTTAGAAAGTTTGATGTTTTGCTTTATTATCACTTTGGATCCCAGATCTGTGCCCACTGTGGAATTATACCACCTATTTGATCTACAATAGCTAAGCTTAATCAATACTTATTTATTTTGAGGATATTCTTACCATAACTTTGTAAAGTGGCAGGTTAACCTTCTGTATTCCACAGCGTAAATAGTAATTAAGAGTGTCCAGAAAAAAGAGGTTCTGCTCTGATGGTTTGTTGTGATTCGTATTCTGCTGAGACAGGTATACATCATACAGTAATGTATTTACATTCTTAAAACACAATCACTTTAATCAATTATTACCATTCCAGCAGTTCTGGGCATGGCAGATTGGAGGATGTTGATATTGACGTCATACCAGGAATCCACTTTTCCCAAAAAAGAAGCGATAGATAGCCTGGCTTGCTCTGTGGTGTTCTGAGAAGAGTGTCACTGTCAGGAAATGTTGTGTCTATTTCAACATCTACTTCTTTTCTGGAGGAAACTCACAGGCTGCAGAGGGACAGATGCCTCTACATCAGTCACTGGAATGTAATAGAACTGCAAATTGATCTTCTTAGTAAGCCTTATGTGCTTGGACTCCTTTTCCCTGTTGGAAAGACCAGAATAATTTAGTTCAACTAAATGAAAGGTGAATGTATTAACAGACAAAAACTCAAAAATTATATATCAGGTTATGAGAAATCATGCCAATGGTTTCCCAAGGTATTTGAGACTTGAAAACTGCTGTCTGACCGAATGCTGCAGTACGCACTGGCCAGTTTCCCCAGGATGCGGTCATCTCCCATGACAACGATGCGGGCCGTGTGGCTACGCTGCTCTCTGCTGGAGGAGGAGATAGTGGAGGAGCTCTCCATCTTCTCGTCCATCAGACTGAGCTGGTTGCCAGGTTTGGTGTCCTTAAAAGCATTCCTCCTCTTGGAAAGGTTGCTCATGCTTCTCTGAGGAATCTGGGGAGGTCCCTTGTTGAGCTCCTTCAGGTTCTTAGACTGCACTGATGCACGCTGGCTTTTGTCATCGATGTCAAAGCTGGATCTCAGAGTAAAGGTTGTAAGTGCATTCCCTGGGAGGAAAATAATGACAGCCAATAAAATCTGAGCCAAACCAAGACTAAGAACGTCCATCCATGGATCTGCTTCTGCTTCATTATGGTCAATGTTTGCTTCATCTTTCCATCACTTGTGAACAAAATAATTCCCCCTGGAGCAGGAGCCTACATTTTCCAGCTGAAAACCATAACCTCAGATTTTAAGGTACAAATTTTATTCTTAGCCACACTCAGCTACAAACCACCCCAGTGTATGCCAAATGTCCCAGTTTGATGAAGCCATCAGGACATTATCTACAAACAGCAGATATCCTGTGGTGTCAAATAAACACATTTTCCAGAGGCATTACATTGGCCTATTTGTTACTTGCTCTGTTGTGATTGGTTACTAGCAGTAACCAGTAGTACTTTCAGAAAGTCTTTATAGTAGGTTTTACTGTTGGATGAGAGACTTACACAGATCCTCTTCATCGTTCCACAGAATGAAGTTGATTTCAGGGTAAGGCATGGTGATGGGGTAAACAGTGTTGTTTTCATAGCCTATTGCTGATAAAAAAAAAAGAAAAGTAAAACAAGTAAATATATTGTCATATACAGTAATATAGAGTAGCCTCACCTTTGTCACAGGATGTCAAAACTTGGGTGTAAATCATTTGCAGATGGTCAATGTAGTCTCTCCACCCCTCAGGGCCTTTCTGCACGCCCTGCTCCACTGCAAGAACAGTCTCCTGGAAGATGGCCTCCAGACTCTGCTCTCCTAAGCTCTGGGACAGTTATGGAGTAGTATACCATGGCCCAGCATCTTTTATAGCAGAGATGTTATTAAAGAGGCAGAGATGCTTACCTCCAGTGCTTGCTGTATTGTGGGACTGTGACAGAAGGAGCCCAGTCCCAACTGCAGTAACCTTAGCACCACTTTTCTCTTTAGAACCAGAGGGTCTCTGAGGGAGCTGCTCACCTCCAGGTCTGCCCTCATTGTGGCCTCCAGTGGGTCTGAGAAGAGCTCCGGGTCAGCCAGAAGAAACACTCTATGACAAAGACACTTACACTGATGCTCTATAGGTAATTATCATGTGGATAATGAACTTAAATCATGCTTGCTACAACATATATGCCATATACAGTGACTTACCTCTCTTGAAGATTGACGTGGTCATTTTTGAGGCTCTGCTCTGCAATAACTCTTCTGTGGTACAAAGAGCCTGAGGATAAATGCAGTCACAACACTGGATTTCTGTGCATGGACGATTTCTGCACATATAATAATATCCTCACCTGGAGTGAACAGCTCTGTCCTGATGCTCTTGACTGTGCTCAGGGCTACAGCGCTATGAGGGAGCGGTAATATGAGCAGCCTCATCAAACAGCCATACATGCTCTGGTACAGTTTGACCGGGATCACCACAGGAGACTGAGCACAAGGAAAACAATGGGGTCATATGTGCAACAGAACTTTCAACCAAGAGTATTTACTCAGTTAAAGATGCACTATGTAACTTTTCTGGACACCAGTTTTTCTTCATGGTGCTGTTATTGTGTGGAATGTTACACAGAATGGCATTACATTATCTCAATGAAAAATGTTTTGATTTTAATGTGAAGTACTTTGGTCACCTTGAGTGTTGTCAAGGGCTCTATAAATAAAGTTTAACTGACTGAAAAAAGAGACACCATGCCAAGTTATAGGTCAAATCTGTGGAGAGGCGATCCCACTCATAGTAAATTGCAATATTTTAGGTCAGGGGTCATCAAACTAAGGCCTGTGGACCCCTTTGCCCGCCTCCCCAACCCCTCTGCCCCCCACCACTTAAACTGGCCCTATGAGGCAATCCTCAAAAGTTCATGACCTAATATTTTTTATTACATTTTGGCAAATAATAACATGTCTGCATCTTGTATTTTGCTTACAGGCACAATGATGCAATAATTATTTAAAGTGATGTCTTGTATTGTAAAAGCAGTTGTGTGTTGCGAGGTGTGTAAGGTTGTACCTGTAAAACCACATAGTAGAGTGTGTGGAGAATGGGAATGACATGCACATGGGACTCACACATCTGTAGCTAACAAACACAAAAGAGTTTAAATAAAAACAGAACAAAATGCACACTCAATTTGGAAAATGTATTTACCTTATCTATGCACTTTTGCAGTTGTTTGACCAGTTTTCTGACCAGTGCAACTGTGCAGGACGGATGGGACTGGACTTTATTGTGAAGATTCCATCGAAGCATTCCTCCAAAAGTATAAAACAGATCTATCAAACTTGGTTAAGCAGGAAATCTCTCTATATTCTTAAATAGGCAAAATTATAAAAAAGTAAAGTAACATAGATAAAAACAAATATATTAAAAATGCTCAAAAGAACATTTCCAAATTAATTCTCTATTTTAGGTGTATTCTTAAAAGCAACAGGTAATGTAATTAACAAGTGTAAGTAACAAGTGGAAAGTACCTTTCTCTGAGGAAGCGTGGCTATTCTCAAACAGAGCTTTTACCATGTTTCTTAAATTGACTTCCATAGATAAAGGCTGTACCTTCTCTGTAATAACAATAAATGAAACATAAAAATAACCCAGTTACTATTATAATTGTAATCTGCACCATGTAAAATTATCAGACTCACCTGTAACATTGTCCATGGTGCAAAAGTCAAAGCTGAGGTTGATTTCAGCAACTTCCAAACTTGCTCAAAACTCATAGATTCCTTTTGGCAAGTTGCTGAGTAAAAAAATCTCTTTTATCTGCTACTTCAACAAACCTCCGAGGAAGTACTATGAATAAAACTAAAATACATGTCTTAAAGTGACTGAAGTACGTACGCACTTGACTGAGAATGTGAGCTGTCCAAATTCTTTAAAGGCTGGTTTGACGAACACAAACCAGGAAGTATTAAACTATCTAATTGCCTCATTATTTTAAATAAACAGAGCAGGTTAACATACAGTGAAGTTAAATAAATGCAGTAAAATTATGTAAATCCCAGGGTTGATGTAAAATTTCAGATTCAGATTATCCTGATTTGTACAAAAGTTTTATTGGGTCATCCCATTTTGGAAAATAGACAAGGTTACAGGAATCCAAGTGATGTGAGTGTCTGCTTGAGTGTCTTTGTTTGTCTTTTTAAAAATAGCTCTCAGAAATTAAAGTTATCTTTTAATAAACATGATATGTTATCAGTTCATAAACTGTGCACCAGTCAGAATGTTTGGCAAACGGAGTTGAGGGGCAGATCAGTGCTGAGAGGGGCAGAAGGAGCAGAGGGGCAGGCAAAGCAAGGAGCAGTAGGACGGGTGCAGGGGCTGTACTTGTCCTGGACGTATGCTGTAGGTCTTCCAGTCTGAAGAGGAGCCTGGTTTGCTGCACAGAGACACTTCACACCTACAAAACAGGAAGTATTGCCATTTATTACTATTTGGATTTAATAATATTATATTATACTTTAGAATTTAATCTATCACCAAAACATCACACTAAATACAGCTACCCCTTCAAATAGAAACCACAGAATAAATACTGGGACTGTTAGCATTTTTGAATTTGGGAATATAAAAAAAAAAAAAAAATTAATTAAATGACTTACAGAGCAGACATGTCAAACTCAGGCCCAGGGGCCAAATTTGACCTGCGATATCATTATATTTGGCACACGAGATCATATCAAATATGTATTAGAGCTGGACAGCCGCCAACAAATAAGCTATAGAGACATTATTTATTTCAAATGTTGTTATTATTTCATATTATGCTTGTTCTGGATTCAATAGTATGGCCGTCTGTGAATTTGGCCCTCTGTGAATTTGAGTTTGACACCCCTGGTATAGAGAATCTAGAAATAGCCTGCTGTTAATTGTGACTGTAAACATTTCCTGTTTGAGAAGCTCAATAAAATTAAAAGTTTTGTACACAGAAATGTGATATATTTATGTACCTCACAACACTTTGAAAGAACTTCTTCTCATCCTGATCAAGACACACAGCAAAAGTAGTGCCCTCACTCCCAGCATGCACCTGGACCTGGTCCACCTTCATCTCTGATATGCAGAACTGCAGTGCGTGAGAATGAATGAGAGTGAGGAGGAAGTGCTAACATCGTAAAAGGAAGTTAATGAAATCAGCCAAACCTGATTGAAGTTTCTTTTAGATTTGGAGCACTGCCTGTTTACAACCTCTGCAATCATCAGCTGAAGACTCTCTGTCGGGAAAATATATTCTTAAAATCATTCATCAACAACCTATGATCAGGATGATTAAAATGTCTTATTTCACATACCCAACTGCTCATGTTTCCTGCAGGCTTTGTACAAATTTATTGATGTACAAACTTTCTCAACTTGAATCCACTGACTTCTGCCACTGATAGCAACCTGAAATTATTTATGGAAAAAAAGTCTTTCTGGCATGAGGCATTTACATATGCCTGAAACAAATCAGTCTAAAGCAGCAACATTATTATATATATATATATGAAACTAAATTGAATGTAAATGTTTTTTTATTATATTTTTCATTGTTTATGAGATGTGATGTATGCTGGGTATCTTCAATATTAAATGAGAGATTGTACTTAATCTAGAAGAAATTTGCATTCTGGGGTCCTAAAATAGTAATTCTTTGTCTATAATAGGGAATAGTGTTCTGTGCAGTACCTTATTGTAAGCCATGTTTAATGTTAAAGGAGCTGCCTCTTGCTCATCATCTATCCCGAGGCGTTTGCTGACAGCACCTAAATATCAATAGAAAATGTTAAATTAAATTAAAACTGAAAATCAGGTTTGATGACATCTGACTAGCACATAGTTAGTTTATTCTACTTCTATCTACACAGAACACACCTTAGACACCATTCATGCCCAGCCCACCATGGAAAGCCCTGTTAACCGTCAGAGGTGGAGACTACATATTATAGGCTTTACGAAGGTTTTGGCACCATGAGTTGAGCAATTAGCTATTTTAGGAACAACAGACATAACAGCAGTTTCAATCTGAGTATCACCAAAACATTCACCAACATGGCCCAGAAGAAACAGGTGTTTGAGGCAGAGGAGAGCTCATAGACACTGCTGTATTCCTTTTTAATTTAAAGCCCAGTTGTGTAACATTTCCATCATTAAAGAAAGAATAGTATTTATTTCATTGTGAGTGGTTTCATTTCAATAAAATACACTGCAAATGTGTATCCTTACTATGAGCGGACCCATAAGCCATAACCCAACCCACCATCAAAAATGTCATACAGTGGGGATTAAACATATAAATTACCTCTACCATCCCAACAGGTTGATTTTTTATTAATTGTTTTGCTCTGAGAGAACATGGTGTTCTTTGCATGAAATATGTTTGTTGACTGACCCATGGCCTTCACAGCTCTGGTCCCTGCAGAGTGTCCCAGCTCCAGAGAATGAACAAACAACTCCACTCTATTCTCTCCTCCGGACAGAGTCAGCTGTGAAACAGGAACGTCACTCAAAGGAGTCTTCACATTTATAGTGGCTGCATTTACATGGCCAGTAAAACAGATAACTGAAGATCTGATTATGGGTGCATGTTTACAAACACATCAGAAATTAGATACAGCAATTTCACACCAGATTTAGATCTTTGCAACTGGCAACTCCTTAAATCAGATGATCAGATTATTGATTTACATGTAAACAGGCAGTGCAGAGCTAGTCTAACCTCGGCCTGATAGAGCTGCACCAGGATGGTCTCATCAGCATGTCGACAGTAGTACAGAACCATTTCTGCCAGCAAAGAAGGACGCACTGTAGGGACACAGTATCCTGAATCATCACTATCTTTACTTGCACTCTGAAGCACAAAAACATTTACATTTATATTTACTAACAAAGAAACTGATCAAACACATGGATGCTCTGTTTGTTAGGATTACATATAATGACATATTTTACTAAAATAAAACATCACCTGACAGAGAATGTCAGAAGATAGGCTGAGCAGACTGAGGACATTGCGTTCGTACCAAGGATCCATCATTCCCAACATGTGAGCTACATTACTGCTGCTTTCTGGAATGACATCCTAAATTATACAAATAAAACACATCAGACATCATAAATGAATCGTTATATCTACCCAGCTCCATAACATTCCCCTTCTTTCGATGAATAATAAAAGCACAACATAAGCCTACTATTTGCTATTTCAGTGATTTGTTATTCATTCCTTACTGTTTAACTAACCATTTTACATTGAAAAGTGTACGTATTATAGAAAAAAATAAGTACTATAACTATATAAAAATAAAAATATATATAAAAACTCATTGATGATTGTTGTTCTCACCACAGAAGTTGCACCCTCATCTGCTGTTTCTCCAAATGCTTGAGTTCCCACATTTTGTCTTCTGGTAGGTACAAAATAAAAGCGTAGTTTGCATCTTTTTGTAAGTTGTCCATGTTTACTGTCTCTATCCTGGAGGTCTGTGTATGCTCGAGCCAGCCTCCCCAACTCTTTATCCCCTCCAAAGACCACCACTCGGACCTGGATCACCTGCTCGGGCTCCTCTGTCAGATCACAGCTCAAGATGGGCCTCCTACGCATACATAAATGCTTCTGTGGAGAGCTGTCTGATGCTGGATTCTGCCTTAAGGAGGGATTGAGCTGTGGTTTGTTTTTAGATAGATCAGTTCTACAGCCCATGCTCTGAACCCGACGACAGAGCAACGGGCTACGAGGAGTTTTAAACAATAAAGAAAACCTCTGCACACCCAGAAAAGACTTGGATTTCTTCTTGGGTTTCTGTCTCTGTTTTTGTGGTTCATCATGTTCTTGTTCTTCACTGAAATCACAGTCCACCCCAGAAGAGCAGGACACAGTGGACACAGACCAGCTGGAGGACAGGGAGTGACCAGAGAACACTGAGTCTGCAGACATAGATGACACAGTGGAGATGCGATTATTTGTAAAGTCATTTTGTTGGTTTGCTTCAGTCTCATCTTCCTCATCCACAATAGCGTCATCAAGGTCGCCGTTTAGGAAGCACTCCTCGAGGGAATCAGGGTCAGACACATCACCAAATACAATATCATGAAGAAAGTCTGGAGAAGAAAAAACAGTGGCCATTGAGCTGCAGTTTTGCCGGGTTTCTTAGCAATTACTGTTATTTACCAAAATTGTTGCTTTCCCAAGTGCTTATGTGACATTTTGGTAGAGGTAGTATCAAACCTTCAGTTGTACCTGGTGAGAAGCAGTCTATTTTTATTAAAATAACAAACCAAGCGTCAAAAGCATGTACCATGATTCAATGTGTCTTCTATCTATCCTATATCTTCTATCCAAACAAAAATAAATGAAATCAATTCTCACAATGTTCTCTCCCAGCACTAGAAGGTTAGTTTATAATCAACAGTTTGGTGCAATAATTACCTATATTAGAGGATGTTTGCAATGTTCCAATGAGTTCCTCTTGTAGAGCACTAACGGTGTGACGCAAGGTCTGTCGGGCTTTGGACAGGTCGTCTGTGGAGGCACTCTGCTCCAAACTCACAGTCAGTGTCTCCAGGAGCTGATCCAACTCTTCAGAGGACTTTTTCTGGAAAGATCAGGCAGAAATGAGGACCATCTAAAAAAATGTATAGTTTACAAAAGCACTGGGTGGGCTGACCTGTAGTTCTGACTGCACCGCTGACAGGTCCACAGTCTCTTGTGCTGCCTGCAGAGCGTGGAGAATCAGGCTGATGGAGATGTCTCTGCTGCAGGTCTGGGACGCACTGAGCTGGAGAGAGGCACACTTCACCTCTGGGGGGGTGTCTTCCTCTGGACTCACTAACAGGACTGTCCTGATGAACAACAATTATCTACTACAAAAGACTATTCACATCACAGATTTTGAAACTAGTAAACAAAGGTTTCTTAACTGTTCAAAACATTGTTTTACAATTTTACAATGTTACATTTACATGGGATTTACACAAACAACAATTAATAAACTTACATGGTTTTCGAACTGTGAGGGTTACAAGGAAGCCCATGCTCTGTCCTCACCAGTCTTTGGAAGGATATACCTATATAACATTTGAACTTGTAAATACTGCCTCCTTATGGTGACACTTTGCATAACAGCATGTCTGTACCTGGCGCCCTGAGCTCCCGCTGCAGGACGAGCAGCAGACGGCGACAAGCCGAGCTGCAGGGCTCAGGCCACGACAGGAAACAGTGGAACAGAGAGTAGGCATCCTGCAGCAGCCCACAGTCTGCGGGCACGTGAGGGGCCTGTGGAGAGACTCAGGTATAACATGTACAAATTCACATTTTAAATTAGGGTTAGTGTCCTCACTTTTAAAAGAGCAGAGGTGAAGAGGAGAGTTAAAGGCACCACCAGGTCATACTCACACCGCTCTAACACCTGAAACAAACAACAGCATATATACTCATCATTCACATGCAGCAAGAATGACATTTATATCATAGACCTACAATATTTTTTATTCAGAATTAATACATAAGACACTGATTGTCTTGTGCTTCTGTGACATGAGTTATAAAATCTGTAATGCATTTTATGTATACAATTTGAAATGATTAAAATAAATGAATTGACTCTTAGCTTTCATAGGTTTATAGTTGCATAGTAGTGATTAATCACAATTACAAGATGTTTCATGTAAGTGTGTACTGTACCTCTTCAGTTTTATGCAGGATTTTGTTCAGGAGGATGACAGAGTTTTGAGAGTCCCTTTTCACCAGTTCTTCCAAGCACCAACGGTTGATACACAGTCCAGCTTAAAAGACACAGTACATGGCACGTTTTCAGTTTCTTTCAGCCTCACTTATACACCAGATAAGAACTATCATTACCCAATCAAATTTTAGCTGTGCATGTAGAATGACAACTTTATGCAAGTACACATGTTCTTATAGATAAACACTCATGCATTCTTACTATGAGTAGGTTCATCTCACCACAGATCTGACCTGTAACTTGGCATGGTCGCGTCACTATATCCATAGAGATACATTTAGTGCCATACTGTGGAATAAGCAAAGTATAACATCTCCATGGAGACAAGCAAGTGGTTGACTCTCTACCAGAAAAGTCACATAGTGCACCTTTAACGTTTAAAACAGCTGAGCCTTTTCTCTGGATGCTTTTCTCAGTTGGGAGAACCCAGTAACTGATACTAGTTTTGCCCTAAAACAAATTTGCAGTTGTTTTTGAGAACATACCATTCCAGAGCTGTTTATCAGGAGTGTCTAGTCCGAGGTCGCACAGGCATCTCTCCAGGACGTGTTCAATGCGGTCCTCAGTGCACGAACTCTGCTCTGCCTGCTCCATCTTCCAACAGAACACCAGCAAAAGCCATAAAAAAGCATTAACATAAACCCAGTCAGTGTAGTCTATTCACTTGAGAGCAGAAGTGTGAGGACAGAGGAAATATTGCCACTTCCTGACAAAACCATGAGTCACGGGACAGAACAGACCTGACTTGGTTTGAAGACGCCACTTCTGTATTTTTTTCTTCTAAAAAACCGCTGAGAGACACAGAATTTCAAATGGGGCAAAAGTGTCATTCAGCTATTGAAGCAGAAGCATGAGTGGAAATTGACAGTTTATTCCTTAAAATGTATTTGAAATGTCAATCATGCATTTGTTGTTGGTCATTAAGATGAACATCTAAACCTGGTGTTATACTGTTGATGCAGGCACAGTGACAAAACACTGTTCTAAACTTGTGGATTCAGGTCAGATCTGTTGAGAGGAGACAGAATGTACACATCATCAGGGTATTTTTTAGTTATTTATAATGAATGTGAGATAAATTCATAGCTTTAAAGACATACTGACAAACTGTGGAACATTCAAAGTTATAACATCACCATGGAGAGCAGATGGCATACACTAGCCTAGATCGTGCAGAAATGGTTCGTTTCTTAGCTCTGTTTGTTAGCTTAAACGATGTGCGTTGTTGTGCAGTGGCTGATGTACACATTCAGCCACAGTGAGGAAGCAGGTGTTAGTCTATTGTCTGGATATGAGCAGTATTGGGAAGTAACTGAATGCGTAGGCCTGACTGTATCCCGTCAGAGTTACTTTTTTGGTGGCATTCAGAATACAGTTACTTTACATTACATTACAGTATTTGATCATGTAATTTACTCTTCAAAATGCACAAAATCAGTGAGAAAAATAGACAACTCTGCTCTTGTGGGGAGTGCATGTGTGATTTTTCCATCTCCACTTAGTTAAAAGGTTGCGTAACAATTAGAAACTTTTTTTTAGCGTTTAAAAGCATTTTTAATACCATACCATGTTGCACCTTTACAGTATAATTTAAAAGCAACTCGATGTAAAAAAAATCAAAGTATTCACAATAGAGTACTCTGATAGGCCCGTGTAAAAGAATACATTACAAATTTTAATGCAGATTTTCAGTATTCTGTAACTAAATACATTTTTAAAATATTCTTCCCATCATTGAATATAAGCATAATTTTCTTACTTCTTCTAAACAAGACTGGCCAGAAAAACTGACTCTTTTTGATTATGATGCAAAAGCATGAACTTTACTGTAACAAAGATGGTAATTTGGTGTTTTTGTGTGTGTGTGTGTAAAGGCACACCAGTCTTACCACTAAATATGTTTACCTGTGTCCACAACCCCCTCAGATCAGTCAAGAAAACAATGCCAGGGTCACATCCTCTGCACCAAAAGGAGTGTGTTGACTCAACACTGTCTGGTCTGTATTTAAGAGAAGACGGGTGTCTTCAAGGATGTGTGATATGTTGTATATGTATATGATTAGGTTAAGTTTAGAAACAGTTAAGGAAGAAATATTGTGCATGTGTCTACTATAGTTATAATCTATGACACCTATGGATCATTGTGTTATAATTTGGACATTTTAAATCATTGATCTAAACGATGGTGCCCAATGGGAACTGATGTCGCTGTAAACGTCATCACCACAAAGAGTCAGCACTTCTGACAGACAGCAGTGTGTGGGTTGCACGATTGTGTGGTTTGTTTTTTGTTTGTTTCTCTGCTCAAGCAAGTTCAACTCGTGTCAGTAGACCTATTGCGGAACATGGCATGCTGGGTAATAAAACCAGTAAAAGCCTGAGCATCACTTCCCCCATTTCTGTTTGAGGGCACCACTGGAACAGCATTGGCATTCTAATTGTCAGAGTGATACTCAGCAGCCCAGTGTGAGCCCCTCTGACAATAAAATGTGGACAACATTGACTAGAACACATTTATTTTCAAAGTATTTCAAAATAAAAGTACCATTGAGATCAAATTAATTATACATATTAACATTTGCATCCATCACTTAATTTATATAGCAATTTAAATTTTAGTGAATTTGCTGAATTATAAGAACATATTTTTGGTTGTTAAGATAAACAGATCTATGGTTAAAACTGAAAAGAAAAAAACGCAAATCAAAAATTAATAAAGGAAGTGGTGTGATGTGATTACAAAGGATTTTCGCAACTTGCAAAAAGAAGAATTTGATGATTAAATCGCTTTCTCAGTACAGTTGTTTACAAAATCTTCCCCAAAATCAATCATTTGCTTCAGGGCCATCAGAATGAGTTTTTCAATGTCATCGTCTCTACAGATCTCCTTGTGGTAGTTCTTCACAGGGAAGATGCAGTTTAGAGGAATGCCCAGGGATACGCTGAGTTTGTCAATCTAAATGAAAACAAAAGAGTACATATAACTTTTGTTGCATACTGCTCACAAACTAACACAACATGTTAATACCTGATTTTTCACAAACTTGCTTCTGTAGACATTCCTCAAGTTAGACTGAACCTCAGGACAGGCCTCATCAATCTTAGTAACAATGGCCATTTGAGGAATCCCTAATGAGGAACATTAAGATTGTCAATTTCAGGGCAAAAAGCACAGGCCAATACCATCTAATAGTAAAATCTATATTACCCAAGTCTTTTGCTGCAAGTCGGACTACTTTCATCTTGTCAATGACTTCAGGACTCATGATACTGAGGGTACTGGCTGAGACGACACACACCAGAACATGTGTCTGGTCATTGACAGTCGGGCTTTTGTTGTAATGCTGCAGGTCTTCACTTGAAAATGAGGAGTGAGGATTAAACTGAAATTTAGACATCATGTAATTAATATATTTACAACTTACAGTAAAAAAGGTAAGTGTGTGTGTATTGTTTTTTTTAGCTTACCGCATACCCATCTTTCACGTGTCCCTTCATGGCCTCTTTGATGTCATCCACATTAATGCCTTTATTGTCTTTCTCTAGTCCCATGATGTCATTGAAGACAAACGGATAGAAGTTCCCAGGTTTTCTTTTTTGTATTTTGTGCATTTGATACTGTCAATAAATTGTCAACTCAGTCATGTTACAGTCACAGGTCGATTCATTATTCTCCTTTATACCTTTGAGGTGAAGCTGTCATTGCCAACACCAACTAAAGCCTGTCCAGTCATTCTTCCTCGTAAAGCTGTCTCCACTGAGTTGATGAAACTGGACTTGCCGGCGTTACTTGGTCCATGAAGCAAAATCCTGAGGTGTTCTACCTCTTTTTGGTCCGGTTCATAATTATTAATGTACTGCAGATAATCGTCCTTTTCCCTGGCAATAAAAAAACAATGCTACCAACGTTTAAAAAATGTATTGAAATTCATGGTGCAAATGAACACAACCAAAATCATCCATCCATCCATTTTCGTCCGCTTATCCGGGGCCGGGTCGCGGGGGCAGCAGCCTAAGCAGGGACTCCCAGACTTCCTTCACCCCAGACACGTCCTCCAGCTCCTCCGGGGGGACCCCGAGGCGTTCCCAGGCCAGCCGAGAGACATAGTCCCTCCAGCGTGTCCTGGGTCTTCCCCGGGGCCTCCTCCCGGTGGGACATGCCCAGAACACCTCCCGAGGGAGGCGCCCAGGAGGCATCCGGAACAGATGCCCGAGCCACCTCAACTGGCTCCTCTCGATGTGGAGGAGCAGCGGCTCTACTCCGAGCTCCTCCCGTGTGACTGAGCTCCTCACCCTATCTCTAAGGGAGCGCCCAGCCACCCTACGGAGGAAACTCATTTCGAGCGCTTGTATCCGCGATCTCGTCCTTTCGGTCACTACCCAGAGCTCATGACCATAGGTGAGAGTAGGAACGAAGACTGACCGGTAAATCGAGAGCTTCGCCTTTCGGCTCAGCTCCCTCTTCACCACAACGGTCCGATACAGCGACCGCATCACTGCCGAAGCTGCACCGATCCGCCTGTCAATCTCCCGTTCCGTCCTTCCCTCACTCGTGAACAAGACCCCGAGATACTTGAACTCCTCCACTTGAGGCAAAGACTCCCCACCCACCCGGAGAGGGCAAGCCACCTTTTTCCGGTCGAGAACCATGGCCTCAGACTTAGAAGAGCTGATCCTCATCCCAGCCGCTTCACACACTCGGCTGCAAACCGCCCCAGTGCACACTGCAGGTCCTGGTTCGATGGAGCCAACAGGACAACATCATCCGCAAACAGCAGAGATGAGATCCTGTGGTCCCTAAACCGGACCCCCTCCGGCCCCTGACTGCGCCTAGAAATTCTGTCCATAAACACAATGAACAGAACCGGTGACAAAGGGCAGCCCTGGCGGAGTCCAACATGCACCGGGAACAGGTCTGACTTACTGCCGGCAATGCGAACACAGCTCCTGCTCCGGTCATACAGGGACCGGACAGCCCTTAGCAAAGGGCCCCGGACCCCATACTCCCAGAGCACCCCCACAGGACACCACGAGGGACACGGTCGAATGCCTTCTCCAAGTCCACAAAGCACATGTGGACTGGTTGGGCAAACTCCCATGAACCCTCGAGCACCCTATGGAGAGTGTAGAGCTGGTCCAGTGTTCCACGGCCAGGACGAAAACCACACTGCTCTTCCTGGATCCGAGGTTCGACTATCGGCCAGATTCTCCTCTCCAGTACCCTGGCATAGACCTTACCGGGAAGGCTGAGGAGTGTGATTCCCCTATAGTTGGAACACACCCTCCGGTCCCCCTTCTTATACAGAGGGACCACCACCCCGGTTTGCCAGTCCAGAGGTACTGTCCCCGACCGCCACGCGATGTTGAAGAGGCGTGTCAGCCAAGACAGCCCCACAACATCCAGAGACTTAAGGTACTCAGGACGGATCTCATCCAATCCCGGAGCCTTGCCACCAAGGAGCTTTCCAACCACCTCAGTGACTTCGGCCAGGGTGATGGATGAGTCCGCCTCCGAGTCCCCAGCCTCGGCCTCCTCCTCGGAAGACGTGACGGTGGGATTGAGGAGATCCTCAAAGTATTCCTTCCACCGCCGGACAACGTCCCCAGTCGAGGTCAGCAGCTCTCCCCCCGCACTGTAAACAGTGTTGGCGAAGAACTTCTTTCCCCTCCTGAGGCGCCGGACGGTTTGCCAGAATCTCTTTGAGGCCGTCCGATAGTCCTTCTCCATGGCCTCCCCGAACTCCTCCCAGCTCCGAGTTTTTGCCTCCGCAACCGCACGGGCTGCAGCACGCTTGGCCCGCCGGTACCCGTCAGCTGCTTCAGGAGTCCCCTGAGCCAGCAAGGCCCGATAGGACTCCTTCTTCAGCTTGACGGCATCCCTTACTTCCGGTGTCCACCACCGGGTTCGGGGATTGCCGCCGCGACAGGCACCACAGACCTTACGCCCACAGCTCCGAGCAGCCGCATCGACAATAGAGGCCGAGAATGAAGCCCACTCGGACTCCAGATGACACGACTACAAAGTCGATCATCGACCTCCGGCCTAGGGTGTCCTGGTGCCACGTGCACTTATGGACACCCTTGTGCTCGAACATGGTGTTTGTTATGGACAAACCG
Source organism: Boleophthalmus pectinirostris (assembly GCF_026225935.1). Lineage (NCBI taxonomy): Eukaryota > Metazoa > Chordata > Actinopteri > Gobiiformes > Gobiidae > Boleophthalmus > Boleophthalmus pectinirostris. The sequence goes on along the minus strand of NW_026571115.1, from coordinate 20,839,551 downwards.
TGACTAGCACAGAAGTCCAATAACAAAACACCACTCGGGTTCAGATCGGGGAGGCCGTTCCTCCCAATCACCCCTCTCCAAGTGTCACTGTCGTTGCCCACGTGGGCGTTGAAGTCCCCCAGGAGAACAACGGAGTCCCCGGTCGGTGCACTGTCTAGTACCCCTCCCAAGGACTCCAAGAAGGCCGGGTACTCAGCACTGCTGTTCGGCCCGTAGGCCGACACCACAGTGAGAGACCTGTCCCCGACCCGAAGGCGCAGGGACGCGACCCTCTCGTTCACCGGGGTGAACTCCAACACACGGCGGCTGAGCTGTGGGGCAATGAGCAGGCCCACACCAGCCCGCCGCCGCTCCCCGCGGCCAACGCCAGAGAAATGGAGAGTCCAGCCCCTCTCAAGGAGTTGGGTTCCAGAGCCCAAACTGTGCGTGGAGGTGAGGCCGACTATATCTAGTCGGTAACGCTCAACCTCCTGCACAAGCTCAGGCTCCTTCCCCCCCAGCGAGGTGACATTCCATGTCCCCAGAGCTAGTCTCCATGTCCGGAGATCCGGTCGTCGAGGCCCCCGCCGTCGACTGCCGCCCAGATCTCTCTGCACCGGCCCCATATGGCTCCTCCCGGCGGGTGGTGGGCCCACGTGAGGACGGCCCCACGTCGCTCCTTCGGGCTAAGCCCGGCCGGGCCCCGTGGGGGAAGGCCCGGCCACCAGGCGCTCGCTGACGAGCACCCACCCCAGGCCTGGCTCCAGGGTGAGGCCCCGGTGACGCCAATCCGGGCGACGTAACTGGCCTCTGTGTGTGATTCATCATAAGGGGCTTCTGACAACAACCAAAATCATAAATCATAAAATACAACATTTCCTAGACTTACCATGATGGTATCTGTCTCCAGTCCGCATGGAGAACTAGGAGAACAGAAAATATTAGTCTCTTAAACTGTAAATTATCATAACTGTTTCAAACTTACGCTTTGGAGAGGGAGGTGCTGGGGGTTTTGAGCGTTTAAACATCTGTCAGGAAAGAAATCACACTCAAACATTTAGTTTAAGCAAATATTGTTGTGACAAGCAAAATAGATTTTTTCCAGACAATAGTTACCCTTTTATGCACAAAGAATTTACCTCTTAATGCCCACTGTGAAATAACGCAAACATTCAAAAACAAAGTATTAGTTTACCTTTCTCAAAGAACATCTGATGTCGTTGGTTCCCAGGGCAAAACTGAGGTTTGTTTGTAAGTCAGTTCATTTTTGTAAATCGGTTTCGTTTTTGTGCTTTTTTCAGACATGATTGTGGCAGAGATATTTCAACATGTTGGCGTTTGTGGTAGAAAATGTTAAGTCACCTACACCCGTGAATTTCCTCATTGCAGTACAAGATTAATTGAACAGAAACTACATACATAACATTATTTAACTGTAATATTGCTATTCCTGACCAAACCATGAGTCACAGGACAGAACAGACCTGAGCTGGCTTGAAAGAGTCTACACTTCTGTTTTTCCTTCTTAAAAGAGCTGAGGGCTCAGAATCTCAGATGCAGCAAAAGGACCTTTCAGATATTGAAGCACAAAGTAGAAGTAGAAATTGACACTGTTTACTTCTTAAAATGTATTTAAATCTAATTGAAATGACAATCATGGTAAATGTTCACATTTTTCTATAGCACTTTTCCACCTTCAAGGCACTCGAAGCACTTTACAACAAGGAACCACTCACCCATTCACACACCAGTGTACGCAGACACTGTGGGCAATGTGGGTTAAGTGTCTTGCCCAAGGACACAACGACAGCATTCATCTGTGGGAGCTGGAATCACACCAGCCAACCTGTGGGTCAGTGGATCTGACCGGTCAACCTGTGATGTTTTTGTCGAGAGCTGGAATCAAACCGCCAACCTTCAGATCAGTGGGTGAATGCTCTACCAACTGAGCTACTGCCGCCCTCATGCGTTTCTTGTTGGTTGTTGATAACATGTACGTGTGCAAAGTACTGGGACGGGGGGTTGCAACTGGATTTTCCTATCCTCGGTCAGAAGGCACAGGAGACTTGATAGGTGACAATGAACTTTAATCCCATTTGAACAGTAACAGTAGCAGCAGGTGCATACATGTGTTGGTTTGTGTGTGTGTGTGTGGTTTTCTGTAACAAAAACAGCAAAAAGGAAACAATTAAAATCAAATATTATACAGATAAATAAACAGGTAAATAATATAACAGTAACAAGGCTTAAAAGTGACTGAACAGCGCCCTCCTTTGGTTGGGAAAATGTACTGCAAGGTTCAGTCTACAGTTTGGTGACGTCATGAATATTAATTAGCGGAAACGGATGAATTATATACCTGCGACGTTTGGACAAAGGAAAACTTAACACTAATTAGGAGATATTCAACATTCAACGTAGAAGTAAGACATGAAAGGTGAAAACGTTAATAATAGCTCATACGCTAGCATAAAGATAAACACCAGGTATAAATTACTAACAGATATTATGAAACAGAACTCAAAATATTGGCTACATTCAGGTGCCGAAACAAATAAACATAATAAGTATATACATACAAACAGAAATACACTGCATCACTTACTTATTATTAACGCACACGATACATGTCCAACACACTGCACTCGAAAACAGCCACTTAAAGGTTGTATAGAGGATTTTCCAAGGAACGAGAAATCCAGCGACTGTTTGTCCTTTTTCATATGTTGCGCATGCGTGAAACCACCCCCCGTCCCCTACAGCTCCCTACGTAGAAACGCCTTCTCCCGCCTCCTCTTTACGACAGAAACAGGTTTGTTTACAGCCGGTGCGCTGCACATGACTTATAAACAACTAACTACAGTGTTGGTTAGGCAAGGCGGAGAAGTGAGGAGTGGGGGGAGCGGGTGTGCGGACATTTCGTTCGCGGACGAGAAGTGAGGAGCAGGGAGAAGAGCGGAGCAGGGAGAGAGGAGAGGGGAGCAGTGCGCGGAGATTCCGTGCCCGGAGAAGTGAGGAGCAGGGGGAAGAGAGGAACGGGCAGCGGGGACAGGAGCAGGAAAGGGGAGCAGAGAAGGTTGCGTGGAGATTCCGTGCGAATGAACTAGCTACAACACGCTCTTTCTTTGCCTTGAAAATTACGTTTTCAAACATAGGATATCGCTTTCGTGTCCTGAAAAACGTTTGACTAGCTCTTGGAAATAAAGTAAGTTTTCATAATAAGCAGAAGTGACCTGTCCAGGAGTAATTTGGCGACCAATGCGTCAGTCTTTAGACCCTGCGTCTACTTCAGTCGCGCCATCGCTGGAATGAATCTTCAAGAATCACCTTAGTTTGGCTTCGCTGCTTTTTCCCCTTGTCTTCTTCTTTCAGCGACCTCAAAAACGGACTTTCTTTTGCGGCTAACTGCTCCTGGATTCTTGTCTGCCATTGCAACAAACTTTGTGCTAACTGCGAGGAAGATATAGGTAAAAAAAAGCCACTAAGAACTGTTGCGTTGGTGGAGTAAACAGCGTCTGTGCGTCTTGCGTCTGTGGACTGCGTGACAGGCGTACGCAAACCACGTACCGGCGGCGCGCAGGCAAGTCAGTTACGCTAGAAACGTAGGGAGATTGATTGACAGCCTGTCAGCTAACAGATAACGAGGCAGTGTCGTTATCTATTGGCAAATGTTTAGCTGGCCCCACCACGTCCAGAGTTGATGAATTTTTATTCTCTTTTTTTTGGTCATCATAATTACAAGGCTACTGCACCTCTATACACAAACAAAAAACAAAACAAAAAAAATCCTCCATACAACCTTTAACATAATACTGGGCAGGACTAGACCGAACATGCCCCGTATAGTGGCCACTAGGGGGAACATGGGGCAGTCCCAATGGCAACTACCACAGGGGGTTTTATACAGCCGCCCCCTAATGTGTGAAGCACATTATTTAAAACTAAAAGCCCATGTGACGACATCTAAGTACCATCTACACGCATTTCAGGTAGTGCAACAAGTTTGGCCACTGGGCGTCGGTAAGTATGGTCCCCAATGGTCACTTCCACTACTCGCACCTGTCCGTCTGGGCTGGGAAACACCTGTGTGACCTTGCCCACAGGCCAAAGTGCCCGCGGGAGTTGTGAGTCCACTACCATGACAGCTTGTCCCACCGTCAGTGCTGGAGTAGTCTGTTGCCATTTCTGGCGATGCTGTAGTGCAGGTAGGTAATGCCGAAGAAACTGAGTCCAGAAGTGGTCAGCTATTACCTGGCTGTGACGCCATTTCCGCCTCCCAAGTTGTTCTCTGGTGCCATACACAGCTTGAGGCAAGGAAGCATCCTGCCGCCCCATGAGCAGCATATTTGGGGTGATAGGATCAATGTCTGCAATGTCAGAGGACACATATCCCAGTGGTTTGGAATTTAGTATTCCTTCAACCTCAATGAGGACAGTGTGCAGTAGATCCTCTGCTACACTCTGACCCCGGAGGACCACCTGAAGTGCATATTTAACTGAGCGGATCTCCCGCTCCCAGGCTCCCCCAAAATGTGGAGCATGTGGAGGGTTAAAATGAAACGTGATGCTCTGTTCGCCGAGCTTTTCCTGCAGCTGAGACTTCATTGCCTTAAATGCCTCTTGTAGCTCCCTGTCACCTCCTTTGAAGTTGGTGCCCTGATCACTCAATATTTCAAATGGCTTTCCTCTCCGTGCAATGAAGCGGCGCAGAGCCATGAGAAACGAGTCAGTATCCATACCATTAAGTAGGTCCAGGTGAACACAGCGGGTGGTGAGACATTTAAAAATAATACTCCAGCGCTTTTCTTGTCTCCTGCCTATCTTTATGGTAAAAGGGCCAAAACAGTCAATGCCAGTAGACCAGAATGGAGGCTGTTGTAGGCGCAGCCGACTGGCAGGGAGATCAGACATTTTAGGTGATACAGGATTGGCTCTCCACTTCTTACACTCTAAACAGTGATGTTGGTGTTTTCTAATGGCTTGCCTCCCCTTTAGAATCCAGTACACACGCCTTAATTCAGCAAAGACACGCTCAGGGCCAAGATGTAGAAGGCGAGAGTCATAGTCCTTAATGATGAGATGAGTTGTGGGGTGGTCTGGTGATAGCACAATGGGATGCAGAGAGTCAATGTCCATGTTCTCTGCACGGCGGAGACGACCACCTACTCGAATAAGACCAAGCTTGGAGTCATATTCTGGAGACAGGGTGTGGAGTCGGCTACTCGCGTGCACCTCCTTTTCAGTTATAAGGGCATTCATTTCTGCCGGAAAACTATCCAGCTGTGCCTGTCTTAGCAGCTGGATTTCAGTCTCTAGGCGCTGGGCTGCAGACATGGGAGGGGCAGCCGCCCCGTGAGAGGACAGGTAGGTGGCCTGTACCAGATCAGCCCAGGAATCATGGTCTGCAGGCTTAAACTGTACTGGGTTAGTAGCAACATGAGCACAAAGCACAGAGTTCTTAAATTCACTATTGTTTACAGAGTCATTACTCATAACAGGCTGGGTTGGCCAGTGCTCAGGTGTTCGTCTCAGGAAGGAAGGTCCATCCCTCCACTGGCCTGGGGCAGACAGCTCCAATAGTGCTCTGCCCCGGGTAATGTCATCTGCTGGATTCAAAGCAGATGGAACATATCTCCAGCTGGCAGTCTCAGTGAGCTCCTGTAGTTCAGCAATACGAGTGCCAACAAAAACTTTATATTGACATGACTCGGACTGAATCCAGTTGAGCACAGTGGTAGAGTCTGTCCACAGAGTAGTGTCACTGATGGGGAGAGTAAGCTCACTGGTGAGGAGTTTAGGATAACTGTGCCCCTGCCAATGCTGCACATAACTCCAAACGGGGTACTGACAGTTGTTTTCTTGGCGCTACACGGGACCTGGCCATGGCAAAGGCGGTGTGCACTACGTGTCCAGCTGACTCAAATCTGAGATATGCCACTGCTCCATAAGCACGCTCTGACGCGTCACAGAATACATGCAGCTGTACTGTTCCATCTTGTGTCTCTGGTGTGGTGTAGCACCTGGGCATGCAGATATTTGGGAGAAACTGTAGCTCACTCACCCACTCCTGCCATAGTTGAAACAGCTCACCCTGGATTGGCTCATCCCAGTGTCTCTCCTTCTGCCACAGTAGCTGTACGATGAGCTTGGCCCGTGTGGTGAAGGGGTTGATGAAGCCCAGTGGGTCGTATTGTGAGGCGAGGATGCTGTAGATGTTCCTCATTGTCGGCTCATGAGAAGGCACTGGGCGACATCTATAGCTGATGTGGTCAGATGAGCAGTGCCAGGCCAGTCCCAAAGTGGACTCCTGTGGGTCTGGTTTGTGAGCGGTTAGCCATAGCTCACAGGTAGGTGATCTTGCCTCAGCTGGAAGATGGGCTATGGCTTCTGGATAGTTACTAGCCCACTGTCTGATCTCAAAGCCCCCTGTTAATAGCAGTTCTCTGATATTGTCAACCAGTGGCCGTGCCTGTGATGGAGAGGGCAGGGACTGCAGGCAGTTATCAACATAGAATGAGTGCAGAACACAGTTCAGTACCTGCTTTTACCCTCCTTGTGGTCCTGCACATGGCGCTGGAGAGCATATGTAGCGCAACAGGGGCTACATGTGGTCCCAAACGGCAGCACACACCATTCATAAATGTCTGGGGTGCGCTCCCTTTCCATGTCTCTCCAGATAAATCTCAAGAGAGGTGTGTCCTGGGCAAGGAGTCGTCCCTGGTGAAACATCCCACGTATATCCCCACTCACTGCAACAGGGTACTCCCTAAATCTCAGAAGTACACCGATTAAAGAGGGACCGAGTGTTGGGCCTGGTAACAGCTGGTCATTCAGACAGTCCTGCTTGCAATGGAATGAACAGTTAAAAACAATCCTGGGCTTATTGTTATGATGTACAATATGATGGGGAATAAACCAGGATTCATTTGTGCTGCTTGCCTCCACAGGACTGAGCTTCCTAGTATAACCAGCTTGTTCCAGCTTGTGGACCTCTGCATTGTATACACCAGCTAAGTCAGGGTCTTTAGCCAGGCGCTTTTCAGTGGACCGCAGAAGAGCCATAACAGACTCAGGGCCAGCTTGTAGTTTAGAAGCGTTCTTATGGCGGAGCAGAGGAGTTGCATAGTGGGCTATTCCATCTACTTGTACACGCTCAGTCCTGTTCTGCAGTAGCTCCAGTGCCTCTTTATCTTGCTTGGACCGAGTGGCCTCCTTCTCTGACCGATAAGGAAGAACATCTAACTGCCATAGCTTTTCCACATTATGCCTTAACACTTGAGATGGAGTTGGGAGCAGCGACGTGTGCAGGCATGAGACCTCAGCTGTTTGGTGAAAAAAGGTGGCAGGACCCTGTATAGCCCAGCCAAGTTTTGTGTTCACAGCGATAGGACTGCCCAGAGGACCAGCTTTAACAGGTGACAGTGGAGTAATAAGATGTGCGTTATCTGAGCCTATAAGGAGCATGGGTTGCACATCTGTGAATGCTTTAAAGGGGACATCACCCAGGTGTGGATATTTCTGGCACAGAGTGTCCATAGGGCAGGATTGTTTGGCCAGATTCAGCTCTTTGGCAGTAAAAGCTTTGCTGATGTGATGTTTAGTTTGGGGGCATCTGGGCGCACTTATGTCAAAGGTTACAGACGCTCCCTGTAACTCGGAGACTTCTTGTCAAATAGTCCTTAGTTTGTGGGATTCTAGAATGGCATGTGTAGAAAGAGATTTGCCCTCACTGTGGAGTGTAACTGGGACTACTTTGAGCATGACTCTGCCTGAGTGTGTAGCCTGATCTAGATACACCATGCTGGATGCTGTACTCACAGTCAGAACACTCCTGTTGGTGCATGGAGGATCTGAAGGTGTTGCTCTCCACAGGTAATACAGGGCTTTTTTAGAGTGCAGCTGTCAGGCTGGTGTCCCCTACCACATCTCCAGCATCTTTTATTGTCGTTTATCCAGCTAACGATCTGAGGGGTAGTCAGCTTGGTGAAGTCAGGGCAGAAGCTCAAATAATGCTCTGTACTGCTGCAGAAGGGACAAAACGGCTTAAATTTCTCCCTTTTTTTTTGCCTTTAAGAACATCTTTTTTCTCTGTAGAAACAGAGGTGTTAATGACAGCAGGTGCAGGAGCTTTGTCATTGCCATAGTAGATGGATGAGGAGGGTGACCTTTGCTGCTTAGATTGTTTCTCTCTGCGGTCTAAGCGAGGTTTATCTGCCACATAGCTATCAGTAGCTCGTCTTGAGATCTGAATGGCTTGTGATTTCCTCTCTAACCATCTGGCAAAATCAGGGAGAGTGTACGTGTCAGCTGAGTCACTCTGCAGGATGCCCCTTGTTAGGCAATATTCAGCAAAACTGTCCTGATATGAAGCAGGGAGTTTACTCAGCAACCTGTCCACATGAGAGCCACACGCCACTTCACTCTTTGCAGCTCCCTCAAGGGAGTTTAACAGTCCCACCAAGCTACTGACTGATAGAGCAAAGTCCTCGAATCCTTGTGCATCTCCTGCTCTCACTGTAGGTGCTCTCAGAATACTGTTAATCTCACTTTGGACTAGTTGCCGTGGTTGGCCATAGCGTTGCTGTAGAGCCTGCATTGCTTTGGTGTATGGCATGGAGTCATGGACATACCTCTTTGCAATTTGAAATGCAGCTGGGAATTTAAGATGATCCAACAGTACTTGGAATTTATAGTCCTCAGAAAGATGTGGATGTGGGCCCAGTACTCCATCCAGTCCCTTCTTCAATAACAGAAAGTCGCTTTCCTTCCCTGTGGTGAAAGTGACTAATTTAGGCTTAGAAATACCATAGGATATAGCCATTTCCATCAGGTTAGGTCTTTGATCTGCTGGCAGGAAGGAAGATGTGCCTTGGGGAACAGCAGGCTGTAAGCTGACAGGAGGCTGCAGTGAGGGAGCAGGATTCTGGTACGTGAGCTCACAGTAGGAGGAGGCACTTGTGGTGAGTGGGGCTGATTCACAGCAGGGCCTGATGTCCAGGGTAATGAGCCTGGAGCTGGCATGGGATAAGGGAAAGATACTGCAGGCTGGCTCTGCAGTGGTCTCGAGTAACTGTACTGTCCAGCAGTGGGTTGTGTAGACCAGGTAGGAGGGGGGGCCAGTTTAAGTCTCTTGGCTGCTGCCGCTGCCAGGGCGGATGTTGCTGGTCTGCGGCTGGCACTGCAGGCCAGGTTACCACTGGTGCTGGTCTAGCTGTCGACTGCATGGAAGAGAGAACATAAACAGGCTGTTGAGCTGCAGCTCCCGCTCCACTGAAAGCAGGTGCTGTGATCTGAGGAGTGGGAGGCATAGCAACAGGCAGAACTGTGGGAGGAGAGGCTCGCTGTACAGTTGTCTGCTCAGGACCAGGCGATAACGAAGGAAGAGGAGCAATGTTCTCCAGACTGCCCATCACAGATTCTTTGATAGAAAGGGCATCATCAGCAGTTAGCAGAGACATACTGGAGCTCCGTGCTGGTGGGAGCAGCGGCACTTGTGATCCTGCACTGCCAAGATTTAGAGATGCTCGCAATGTACTCTGTAACTCCCTCACTTGGTCTTGCACTTGTGATACACACCGTTCCATCCTTCTCAATCTCTCCATCTCTGGTGTCCTCTCAACTCCGACTTCTGGATGTATTGGAGTGGATGTTAAATATGCTGGTACCATTTTACTGCTCGAAATGTTCATATCAGCCTCTGAAACTAATGGATCAGGCTGATGGCCAGGATAAGTCAGAACAAAGTCATCCAGATGTCCCGGAAGCCGATGGAGCCTCCTTGGACGGACAACTTGCTCGTCTTCTTCATGCTGCCTTGATGTCTCCATTAGGAAAAGCTGTCAACCCTCTTATCCGGCTCGAAGGAGCACTTGTTGATAACATGTACGTGTGCAAAGTACTGGGACGGGGGGTTGCAACTGGATTTTCCTATCCTCGGTCAGAAGGCACAGGAGACTTGATAGGTGACAATGAACTTTAATCCCATTTGAACAGTAACAGTAGCAGCAGGTGCATACATGTATTGGTTTGTGTGTGTGTGTGTGGTTTTCTGTAACAAAAACAGCAAAAAGGAAACAATTAAAATCAAATATTATACAGATAAATACACAGGTAAATAATGTAACAGTAACAAGGCTTAAAAATGACTGAACAGCGCCCTCCTTTGGTTGGGAAAATGTACTGCAAGGTTCAGTCTACAGTTTGGTGACGTCATGAATATTAATTAGCGGAAACGGATAAATTATATACCTGCGACGTTTGGACAAAGGAAAACTTAACACTAATTAGGAGATATTCAACATTCAACGTAGAAGTAAGACATGAAAGGTGAAAACGTTAATAATAGCTCATACGCTAGCATAAAGATAAACACCAGGTATAAATTACTAACAGGATTATATTATGAAACAGAACTCAAAATATTGGCTACATTCAGGTGCCGAAACAAATAAACATAAGTATATACATACAAACAGAAATACACTGCATCACTTACTTATTATTAACGCACACGATACATGTCCAACACATTGCACTCGAAAACAGCCGCTTAACATAATACAGTGCAGGACTAGACCGAACATGCCCCGCAAAGTGGACCGAACCATTATAGTGGCCACTAGGGGGAACATGGGGCAGTCCCAATGGCAACTACCACAGGGGGTTTTATACATTGGTCATTCTGATGAACGTCTAACTCTGGTGTTAAACTACTGATGCAGCCACAGTGACAAAAAAAGTATTCTAAATTTAAAGGCACATTATGTATTCAGGTCAGATCTGTAGAGAGGTGAACACAGTCACTGAATATAGACATTTCAAGGTATTTCATAGCAATTCATAATGAAAGTGATAGAAATATATAGGTTTAGTGCCATACCGTGGAACATTTAAGTGATAACATCTCCATGGAGAGTGGGTGGCATACACTAGCTACATGGGGCAGAAATGGGTAGCTTGTTCACTTAAATGATGTGCATTGTTGTACAGTGGCAGATATAGAGCTATCTATAGGGCATCTGATCGGAGGAAAAAAGATTGGAGACCCTTGTCATAGATGATAATTCTTTACCATTTCCAAAACTATGGATTAATGGAAAATAATTCCCTGAAGGAAAATTTACTAACTCTGAATTAACAGATTTGAACAAAACCATATATCCATTCATACACAACCCAAACAATGTTGCTCAGTACTTTAACAACCCAGAAAAGATCAAAATTAGAACCCCATTCCTACAAAAGAAAAAGTTCATTTTAAAACTGTCTGGTATCTAACCTTCCAATGAATTCATCAGAACATGCTTTGGTATAGAATGTAATAAATGTTCTTTGTGTGATGTGGACATAGAAACAACAGAGCACCTCTTCTTTGAATGTGTCCATAGTATTACTTTATGGGAAGATACACATTTCTGGTTGTTCTCTAAAATACCTCGTCTAAAGGATTTCACCAAGAAAGACATCATCTTTGGACTTCTATGTAAGGATAAACAAACATGAACTACTTTTGAATGCTATAATACTTGGAAAATGTTTCATTCACAAAAACAGATTTTTGAATGTAAACCTCTTTTTTTTTTTTTTAAATAATATTTATCAAACTTTTTTTTTTTTTTTTTTTTTGCCTCTCACACCTTGGACAGCAAGAACTATTTCTGTAAAAGAACTTATCACTAGCTGTAGTGACTATTTGTCAAATAAAAGTAACAAACAAAAGCGTGGGTATGTGGTTTACGCAGCACAAATCAATGTCCATGACTAGAGATGATTTTCCAAGATTTATTTTCCAGTTTTTGGGCAAGCAACAAGGAATACATGTTTAAGGCCTACTCCTGCTGCCTCTCCTCGTGACTGGTAAAAAACCATAGGCCCACCCAGGTGCACTCTGGTCCATGTACCACCCTCCTTTATCCCCTAGGTGACCCAAATTATATAATATATAATTTAATTATATATTATATAATTATATATTACATAATAATATATTAATTAAATTATATAATATAAATAATACCAATTTAGACTAAGAAATTAATAAGAATTATATTAACATAGCAAAAATATATTATACAAATTAACAAAACTAAATTATTAAGCTAATTAACAAACAAAAATAATAAACAAATTTTAGAATCAACAAAATAAGCAAATAGCTCCTACACTAGCTATGAACCCCTGGCACCTCATTTAATTTATTTTATTTGTTTGAATGAATGAATAAATAATTATATAAATAAATTAATAAATAAATGGCTAACTAACTAACTAACTAACTAAATAAATAAATAAATAGGGCCAAAACATTCCCACATTGCAAAACCGGGGTCCACAAAAAAAAAAAAAAAAAAAAAAAAAAAAAAAAACTGCCAGTAGACAATGTTATGGCTATATGGCGCTCAAGTATTACATATCCATCTAAAACAATTAAATCTGTTTTATTTCCAGAGGTGAAATATTTGTTGGCAATATTTGTTTTTGAGACGGGCATGTTTTGGGCACCGGTGCGAGGGCCTCCCACGCGGTTTCAACCCTCGAGGTCATCGAGGTTCATACAGGCTGCGCTGGGGGTGTGGAGGTACAATTGAATGGCAGTTTTACAAGTTAAATTAGAAGTTAAGTGAAGTTAAGTTTATCTAAAGTACTAGTCAATGTATTAACAGCCCCAGAAGAATCGTTTTTTGTTTTGTTTTTTTCCAAAGAGGACTCAAGCTGTGTTGGTGTAGTTTTCCCTTCCACCAGCAGAAGGAGCTGTTTTGTTTAATGCTAATGTTCACTGTTAATTGCTGTAGAGTTAGAAATTAGCTCATTTTGGCTGAATCTTAATTCTCTTTCCCACAGAACTTTAATATAGATCCATGCTCTTTTCTTTATTCCATTTTTCAGATGTCAGTCAAATGAGTCACACTAAGTGGAAAACCATGAAAGGAAGGAGTAAACATGAGAGGCTTCAGGTCATCAGATAAAATAATCACATTGTGTTGGACTTAGTGAGGAGTTTATATCCTCTCTGCTCCTTGTGTCTTTTCTCTGGTGGGACTTCCTCAGCCGTTTCCCCCAGAATCAAGGGAAGGAATCAAGGAGAAAGAAGCAAGGAGAGAGAATGGAGATGCAGCCTTTGTGAGGATGGCTGACACATAGTTGTGTGATGTAATCTGCATCCCATAGAACTATAATAAATGTGTGCCAAAGTGTTCTTAAAAAGAATACTTCTGTTTAATTTAATTTTGGCCAATGTTAGCTAGATTTGAGCTAGCATGTGTACTTTCATTGCTACATACTGTATAATGTATAGCCTAAAGTGAGAGACTAAAGGAACAGACCAAGAAAAAAATTGGCTTTTAACTCTTCTTACAGTGTATCTTAGACTAAAGAAAAACAATACACAAACTAAAGTTTCTACGACAAACATTATTAGAATAATTTTATGTAAATTTACATAAAATATAATAATTTATACTGCAGAATAAAGACCCACAGCAAATACATATACATGAAATTGAATGTAATATTCCTTACAGAAATGTAGCATTCTCTACCTGTTCTACAACTGAAATCTCCTGCAAGCTGTGCAGAGTTAAAGCTTCCTTTCAGGGCAGCGTTTAGACTTCCTTTCATGTGATTTCTTTGAAACCTGGTGTATGATATTCTGCACATCTTAAAAGCAACAAAAAAAAACAAAAAACGGTTAAATCATACATTTGGCCTTTGTAGTCCATGAAGGCAGGTGAAGGCAGTCACATTTGCCTTTTTTCGCCTTCACTCGTCTTGCAAAGCCCCTGCAGACACCTTGATCTCGGTGCCTTGTTGCTTGCTCATCTTAAACACACCTAAGGTTACAATGAATCTACATCATCGTGTACACAGAGGTGATTCAATCATTATAATGATAATGTAATCATGTAAAAAACAATGTAAATTAAAATGCATAATAAAAACATTATTTCATACAGCAGAATAAAGGTTTGATAAAGGTTTTGGTTTTAGTTTTGGTCAAGGAAATCTTCACCAACATCAATAATTTGTTTCAGAGCCATCAGAATCAGTGTGTCCATGTCCTTGTTTTGAATGAATTCAGAGTGGTAATTTTTCACTGGAAACATGCAGTTCATTTGAATACCCACATATGCAGACAATTCCTCTATCTGAAATGAAACAATACAAACAAAATTCTTATGCAAAAGTATAAAAGTATATAAATATGTGCGTTATTCACCATCTTACTCTTTTTTTATTATATTGCTTGTGAAGACCTTTTTAATATTTAAGTGCACCTCAGGGCAGGCTTCATCAATCTTGGTAAGAACTACTATTTGTGGAATTCCTAAAAAAAAAAGAAAAAGAAAGTACACATACATGCACATACATATTTTAGTTGCTCTGCACAAAATATTACCCAGATCACTGGCTTCAAGGCGGACGTCCCTGATCTTTTCAAGGTGTTCATTGCCCAGTAAATGACCAGTGCTGGCTGAGACCACACACACCAGAACATGGGTTTTGTCATTCATAGTGGGACTGCTGTTGTAGAATGGGTCAGTAGGGCTTATTGAAGTCTGAGGGTTGAACTTTAAAACAAAACCATAAAAATTACATCTACAAATCTTAAAAAAGTATAATACTGACTTGAAATAAATCAAGAATAAATAAACCCAAATACCAGCAGGATTGGTGCATTTGTCCAAAAAGCCTACCGTATAACCATCCTTCACATGTCCCTTAAAAGCTAATGCAATGTCCTCAGGACAAGCTCCTTTCTTCCTTTCCTTCTCGAGACCCATGACATCAGTGAAGACAAAGGGATAGTAGCTGCTACTGTCCTTTTTTATAGAGTGTGTTCGATACTGAAAAAATAGGAAGCGCAGCAACTGTCAACATATTCACCAGCACTAGTGTCAATATTTAATACCTTTTTAGTGAAGCTGGAGCCACCAATACTATCAGATAAAGCCTGACTAGTCACTCTGTCTCTCAGAATTCTTTCCACTGAGTTGATAAAGCTGGATTTGCCAGATCCCGTGGGCCCGTAGAGCATGATTCTAATGTGCTGAACCTCATCTTTGGTCAGTTGGAACTTTTTGATGGAGTCCAGATATGAATCCTTGTCACTATGCACACAAATGAGATAATTACTTTCAAAAGAAAAATGTAAACTAGAAAAGCACACAGAGCGCAGACCTCCGCCAAGGACTACCCCCATTTTTTATATAAATTGCGATAAAATCAGTCTTCTGGATCAGATCCGGATCAGCCTTTGGAATATGAAAGAGGATCCCATTGTCCATCCCTGAGTCAGATTTCATGGGGTTTGGTCAATAATTAACCGAGATATTGAGAAACAAAATTTTTGGCCCCATTTACCACAATGTTAACTAAAATTTCAAAGTGATCCAGAATCCAGGATTTCTTCCGGATCACCCCCAAAATGAAATCAGTTCTTCCTTTTCACATTTCCAACAAATCCTGAAAATTTCATCAAAATCGGTCCATAACTTTTTTAGTTATGTTGCTAACAGACAAACAAACAAACAAACAAACAAACAGACAAACGCTGGCAAAAACATAACCTCCTTGGCGGAGGTAATGAATAAAGACTCACTCTGTTTGGACGATCCTCCAGGGAGTAGCAGGTTTGAACAATGATTTGAAAGCTTTCATAGCTGTAGTCACAAAATATCCATTATTGTAGATAAAAATAAATACCTACAGCATTGCCCATAGCAAATAAAAGTACATAAACCTGAATGTAATTTTCCTTGTAAAATGTAGCATTCTCTACCTGTTCTCAAAGTGTGTCCTGTGACTGATGCAGAACTTATTTTTGCAATTAAGATCTCCTGCAAGCTGTGCAGAGCTGAAGCTTCCTTTTAGAGCACCGTTTAGACTTCCTTTCAGTCATGTGATTTCTTTGAAACCTGAAAAATAGACAACTCTGCTCTTGTGGGGAGTGCATGTATGATTTTTCCATCTCCACTTAGTTAAAAGGTTGCGTAACAATTAGAAAGGGTTTTTTTTTTTTAGCGTTTAAAAGCATTTTTAATACCATACCATGTTGCACCTTTACAGTATAATTTAAAAGCAACTCGATGTAAAAAAAATCAATGTATTCACAATAGAATACTCTGATAGGCCCGTGTAAAAGAATACATTACAAATTTTAATGCAGATTTTCAATATTCTGTAACTAAATACATTTTTTAAATATTCTTCCCATCATTGAATATAAGCATAATTTTCTTACTTCTTCTAAACAAGACTGGCCAGAAAAACTGACTCTTTTTGATTATGATGCAAAAGTGTTAACTTTACTGTAACAAAGATGGTAATTTGGTGTTTTTGTGTGTCCACAACCCCCTCAGATCAGTCAAGAAAACAATGCCAGGGTCACATCCTCTGCACCAAAAGGAGTGTGTTGACTCAACACTGTGTCTGGTCTGTATTTAAGAGAAGACGGGTGTCTTCAAGGATGTGTGATATGTTGTATATGTATATGATTAGGTTAAGTTTAGAAACAGTTAAGGAAGAAATATTGTGCATGTGTCTACTATAGTTATAATAGTGGATCATTGTGTTATAATTTGGACATTTTAAATCACAGTATTGATCTAAACGATGGTGCACAGTGGGAACTGATGTCACTGTAAACGTCATCAACACAAAGAGTCAGCACCTCTGATAGACAGCAGTGTGTGGGTTGCACGATTGTGTGGTTTGTTACCTCTGCCAAGGAGGTTATGTTTTTGCCGGCGTTTGTCTGTTTGTTTGTTTGTTTGTCTGTTAGCAACATAACTAAAAAAGTTATGGACCGATTTTGATGAAATTTTCAGGATTTGTTGGAAATGTGAAAAGGAAGAACTGATTTCATTTTGGGGGTGATCCGGAAGAAATCCTGGATTCTGGATCACTTTGAAATTTTAGTTAACATTGTGGTAAATGGGGCCAAAAATTTTGTTTCTCAATATCTCGGTTAATTATTGACCAAACCCCATGAAATTTGACTCAGGGATGGACAATGGGATCCTCTTTCATATTCCAAAGGCTGATCCGGATCTGATCCAGAAGACTGATTTTATCGCAATTTATATAAAAAATGGGGGTAGTCCTTGGCGGAGGTCTGCGCTCTCTGAGTGCTTTTCTAGTTTATATAGCAATTTAAATTTTAGTGAATTTGCTGAATTATAAGAACATATTTTTGGTTGTTAAGATAAACTGATCTATGGTGTCAGCTTCTTCTGGAGGGGCCTGAAAAGAGCCTTAAAAGAGAGTCCAGAAGGATTAAAGGTGTTCACAAACATGTCTCTTTATTAGGCTCACACAGGTACAGATCTCTTGATTCAAGTTGATTCACACAGCATCTCTCCACGTCACCTCTCTTAGTACAAGAAGAGCTGACAGCTTTATACTGACCATCTCGTAAGAATATTGACAAACTGTAACTGGTATTTACAGAAATGTTGACCTAGACAGTGTAACCACAGATAGTCATATGTTAAAGAGTTCAGACACTCCCCCTTTATGTCTCATATACATCACAAAGTCCATCATAACATGTCCCAAACTCATTGACATTTTAAAGTTCAGACACTGACTTCTCTTTATGACACATGTACAAGAACATTGAACCCCTTCCACATTGCATGGTGAATTAACATGAATGAAACACTAAAAATACAGAAATTAATTCCCACAATGGTTAAAACTGAAAAGAAAAAAAAACGCAAATCCAAAATTAACTAGAAAAGCACTCAGAGAGTGCAGACCTCCGCCAAGTTAGACTGAACCTCAGGACAGGCCTCATCAATCTTAGTAACAATGGCCATTTGAGGAATCCCTAATGAGGAACATTAAGATTGTCAATTTCAGGGCAAAAAGCACAGGCCAATACCATCTAATAGTAAAATCTATATTACCCAAGTCTTTTGCTGCAAGTCGGACTACTTTCATCTTGTCAATGAGTTCAGGACTCATGATACTGAGGGTACTGGCTGAGACGACACATACCAGAACATGTGTCTGGTCATTGACAGTCGGGCTTTTGTTGTAATGCTGCAGGTCTTCACTTGAAAATGAGGAGTGAGGATTAAACTGAAATTTAGACATCATGTAATTAATATATTTACAACTTACAGTAAAAAAGGAAAGTGTGTGTGTATTGTTTTTTTTAGCTTACCGCATACCCATCTTTCACGTGTCCCTTCATGGCCTCTTTGATGTCATCCACATTAATGCCTTTATTGTCTTTCTCTAGTCCCATGATGTCATTGAAGACAAACGGATAGAAGTTCCCAGGTTTTCTTTTTTGTATTTTGTGCGTTTGATACTGTCAATAAATTGTCAACTCAGTCATGTTACAGTCACAGGTCGATTCATTTTTCTCCTTTATACCTTTGAGGTGAAGCTGTCATTGCCAACACCAACTAAAGCCTGTCCAGTCATTCTTCCTCGTAAAGCTGTCTCCACTGAGTTGATGAAACTGGACTTGCCGGCGTTACTTGGTCCATGAAGCAAAATCCTGAGGTGTTCTACATCTTTTTGGTCCGGTTCATAATTATTAATGTACTGCAGATAATCGTCCTTTTCCCTGGCAATAAAAAAACAATGCTACCAACGTTTAAAAAATGTATTGAAATTCATGGTGCAAATGAACACAACCGAAATCATAAATCATAAAATACAACATTTCCTAGACTTACCATGATGGTATCTGTCTCCAGTCCGCATGGAGAACTAGGAGAACAGAAAATATTAGTCTCTTAAACTGTAAATTATCATAACTGTTTCAAACTTACGCTTTGGAGAGGGAGGTGCTGGGGGTTTTGAGCGTTTAAACATCTGTCAGGAAAGAAATCACACTCAAACATTTAGTTTAAGCAAATATTGTTGTGACAAGCAAAATAGATTTTTTCCAGACAATAGTTACCCTTTTATGCACAAAGAATTTACCTCTTAATGCCCACTGTGAAATAACGCAAACATTCAAAAACAAAGTATTAGTTTACCTTTCTCAAAGAACATCTGATGTCGTTGGTTCCCAGTGCAAAACTGAGGTCTGTTTGTGAGTCAGTTCATTTTTGTAAATCAGTTTCGTTTTTGTGTTTTTTCAGACATGATTGTGGCTGAGATATTCAAACATGTTGGTGCTTGTGGTAGAAAACGTTAAGGCCATGAATTTCCGCATTGCAGTACAAGATTAATTGAACAGAAACTACATACATAACATTATTTAACTGTAATATTGCTATTCCTGACCAAACCATGAGTCACAGGACAGAACAGACCTGAGCTGGCTTGAAAGAGTCTACACTTCTGTTCTGAGGGCTCAGAATCTCAGATGCAGCAAAAGGACCTTTCAGATATTGAAGCACAAAGTAGAAGTAGAAATTGACACTGTTTATTTCTTAAAATGTATTTAAATCTATTTGAAATGACAATCATGCATTTGTTGTTGGTCATTCTGATGAACGTCTAACCCTGGTGTTAAACTGTTGATGCAGCCACAGTGACAAAAAAAGTATTCTAAATTTAAAGGCACATTATGTATTCAGGTCAGATCTGTAGAGAGGTGAACACAGTCACTGAATATAGACATTTGAAGGTATTTCGTAGCAATTCACAATGAAAGTGATAGAAATATATAGGTTTAGTGCCATACCGTGGAACATTCAAGTGATAACATCTCCATGGAGAGTGGGTGGCATACACTAGCTACATGGGGCAGAAATGGGTAGCTTGTTCACTTAAATGATGTGCATTGTTGTACAGTGGCAGATATAGAGCTATCTATAGGGCATCTGATCGGAGGAAAAAAGATTGGAGACCCTTGTCATAGATGATAATTCTTTACCATTTCCAAAACTATGGATTAATGGAAAATAATTCCCTGAATGAAAATGTACTAACTCTGAATTAATAGATTTTAACAAAACCATATATCCATTCATACACAACCCAAACAATGTTGCTCAGTACTTTAACAACCCAGAAAAGATCAAAATTAGAACCCCATTCCTACAAAAGAAAAAGTTCTTTTTAAAACTGTCTGGTATCTAACCTTCCAATGAATTCATCAGAACATCATCTTTGGACTTCTATGTAAGGATAAAAAACATGAACTACTTTTGAATGCTATAATACTTGGAAAATGTTTCATCCACAAAAACAGATTTTTGAATGTAAACCTCTTTTTAAAAAAAAAAAAAAAAAAAAAAAAAAAAAATATATATAATATATATATATATATATATATATATATATACATATATATATATATATATATATTATCAAACTTCTTTTTTTTTTTTTTTTTTTTTTTTTTTTTTTTTGCCTCTCTCACACCTTGGACAGCAAGAACTATTACTGTAAAAGAACTTATCACTAGCTATGAACCCTTAGACCCCTGGCACCTCATTTAATTTATTTTATTTGTTTGAATGAATGAATAAATAATTATATAAATAAATAAATAAATAAATAAATAAATGACTAACTAACTAACTAAATAAACAAATAGGGCCAAAACATTTCCACATTGCAAAACCGGGGTCAACAAAAACAAAAAAAAACAAAAAAAAAAACTGCCAGTAGACAATGTTATGGCTATATGGCGCTCAAGTATTACATATCCATCTAAAACAATTAAATCTGTTTTATTTCCAGATGTGAAATATTTGTTGGCAATATTTGTTTTTGAGACGGGCATGTTTTGGGCACCGGTGCGAGGGCCTCCCACGCGGTTTCAACCCTCGAGGTCATCGAGGTTCATACAGGCTGCGCTGGGGGTGTGGAGGTACAATTGAATGGCAGTTTTACAAGTTAAATTAGAAGTTAAGTGAAGTTAAGTTTATCTAAAGTACTAGTCAATGTATTAACAGCCCCAGAAGAATCGTTTTTTGTTTTGTTTTTTTTCCAAAGAGGACTCAAGCTGTGTTGGTGTAGTTTTCCCTTCCACCAGCAGAAGGAGCTGTTTTTGTTTAATGCTAATGTTCACTGTTAATTGCTGTAGAGTTAGAAATTAGCTCATTTTGGCTGAATCTTAATTCTCTTTCCCACAGAACTTTAATATAGATCCATGCTCTTTTTTTTTTTATTATATTGCTTGTGAAGACCTTTTTAATATTTAAGTGCACCTCAGGGCAGGCTTCATCAATCTTGGTAAGAACTACTATTTGTGGAATTCCTAAAAAAAAAAAAAAAGAAAAAGAAAGTACACATACATGCACATACATATTTTAGTTGCTCTGCACAAAATATTACCCAGATCACTGGCTTCAAGGCGGACGTCCCTGATCTTTTCAAGGTGTTCATTGCCCAGTAAATGACCAGTGCTGGCTGAGACCACACACACCAGAACATGGGTTTTGTCATTCATAGTGGGACTGCTGTTGTAGAATGGGTCAGTAGGGCTTATTGAAGTCTGAGGGTTGAACTTTAAAACAAAACCATTAAAATTACATCTACAAATCTTAAAAAAGTATAATACTGACTTGAAATAAATCAAGAATAAATAAACCCAAATACCAGCAGGATTGGTGCATTTGTCCAAAAAGCCTACCGTATAACCATCCTTCACATGTCCCTTAAAAAGCTAATGCAATGTCCTCAGGACAAGCTCCTTTCTTCCTTTCCTTCTCGAGACCCATGACATCAGTGAAGACAAAGGGATAGTAGCTGCTACTGTCCTTTTTTATAGAGTGTGTTCGATACTGAAAAAATAGGAAGCGCAGCAACTGTCGACATATTCACCAGCACTAGTGTCAATATTTAATACCTTTTTAGTGAAGCTGGAGCCACCAATACTATCAGATAAAGCCTGACTAGTCACTCTGTCTCTCAGAATTCTTTCCACTGAGTTGATAAAGCTGGATTTGCCAGATCCCGTGGGCCCGTAGAGCATGATTCTAATGTGCTGAACCTCTTCTTTGGTCAGTTGGAACTTTTTGATGGAGTCCAGATATGAATCCTTGTCACTATGCACACAAATGAGATGATACTCTCAAAAGAAAAATTAAAATGAATATAGTCAGGGAGCCAAAGTCTCAAAAATGGGTTGAACCTGGCATCGCCTGCCATACTTTTTATTTGTGTTTTTTTTTTGTTAACTGTGACCCTGAGGACCAATAATTGGAGGGTCTGCTTTTCCGGAAATATTGCGAAAAAAAATTGTGGCCATTTTAGTGTAGGTAACCTTCATTTTGTGATAGAAAATTCTGAAAAATGAAAAATGTTCTCAAATCCTCAGTGGATTGGGTAAGCTGTCTACAAATACATTCCAGATGCAAAGAACACATGTGGTGACAACATTCAGTGAAAAAAATATTCATAAAACACATTTCTACATGATTTTGGCTCAATTTAATGCCAAAAAATAAGGAATTTTTTTCACTTTTTTCCAATATTTTCATCTTTACCTCATTGGCAATCAACTATTTCCCCAAGTTTTGACATCAGCCAATATGCCATTCTTTTCTTCAAACAGTATAGTCATTCCACAGAAAAAAATATTAAAATCCAACCAAAATCAATGGATCTGTGATGATTTCTTTACCATCAACAGGCCCAGAACCTCAATAGAATGTTAGGCTCCTCTCAACATTCCATAAGGCACACTGGATATTTAGCATGGTTGTTAATGTCCACATTAATAAACATCATGGCCTAGGCATCTTTTAAATAATAATAATAATTATTATAATAATATTATTATTATTAATAATAAATATAGCCGCAAGCGGCAATGATCAGCCCTCGCTCGAGCCTATGCCACGCCCATGCCACGCCGCACCCCGACCACGTTGAGCTCTGCACATGCCGTGCCCCACAAATGCACCTTACTCATTGATCTAACTTCTAAATTAACACTAACCCCTAAACCTACGAGAACTCCTAACCATAGCCCTAACCCTAGCCCAGGGGTCGGCAACCCAAAATGTTCAAAGAGCCATATTGGCCTAAAAAAACAAAAACCATACCTGCCTGGATCTGCAAAAATTAAAAGTTTTATATAAGCCTAATATGAAGGCAGCATAGGCTGTTAGTATATTAGCTGTATAAGCCGACTATTAAAATGACTAAGTCGGCTACAAACAAAATGAGCATTCATGATTACACAAACCCCTTTTGCGACCCTCTCATACTCGGTGCGCCGTCTGTAGCCACTGAAATCAGGTGGTTAGTGTTTATTCCTTTGTCATTTAGGCCCCGTTTACACGTACACGGGTATTTTTTAAAAACGGAGACATTTCCCTTCGTTTGTACACATTGTACACGTTAATTCGCCTCTGAAAACGAATCTTTCTAAAAACTCCAGCTAAAGTGGAGATTTTGGAAAACTCCGGTTTCACGTTTGCATGTAAACTGAGATAAACGGAGTTTCAGGAGGTGACGCGCTGAAAGTGCGACCGACGTTTACCTGTTGCTTTGACGACGAGCAGAAGCTCTGAGCTCGGGCAGCAGCGCCAAACACACGGGAGTACTCAGCGCAGCTCCTCAAGACAGGGCTGTGGGTCCAGTGTTGGTCAGATTGTCCGGAGGCTTCATCCTCCATGTCCTGGTTCCTGACGGGGGCGAGAAAGACCAGCGCGCAAAGGACTGGGTCCGAGTGCTTCAGTGCTGTCATCTGTGCGCTGGTTCCGTGCGGGAAAAGCGAGAATGCGCTGTGGACCACAGGTCCGGGCAGTCTGCTCTGGTCCTCCGTGCTCGACCGTGGCTGGTTCCGAGGTGGTGCAAAGCGTCCGGACAGAAGCGTGAATCCAGTTTGGTTCGTTATGTTGTTCTGAGCGGTCCGTCTGCGCATGTGTTTTTTTTTTTTTTTTTTTCGGGGAAAGCGCTTCTCAGGTGGAGGCACCAGATACCACCCCCGCTTCAGCTTATCTATTTGTTCTGCTGAAACACTTTTTATGTGTTTCATTTGCACACAGCTGATGGATCAGATCCATGACCAGAGATGAATGAGGGTTTTACCCCTAAAGAAACCAGATTAAAACAACAACCAAAAAAATCATTCCTTTTCCATTTTCACTCATTTTTGAAAAAGCTCCAGGGAGCCACTAGGGGAGTGCTAAAGAGCCGCATGCGGCTCCGGAGCCGCGGGTTGCCGACCCCTGCCCTAGCCTAACCTTAACCCTAGCCCTAACCCGAACCTTACCCCTAACCTAACCCTAACCCCTGATCTTAACCGAACCCTACTATTTTTCTCAATTTCTGTATGTGTTGATTTTTTTTTTTTTTAAATCCAAGATGGTGGACTTCCGGTTTGGGAGAGAGCGTGGTCACAATATACTTTATTGTTCCTATTCCCATGATGCATCTGTGTACTAAATTTGGTTTGAGTACGTCAAAGTTTTTGTTGGGACGTCCCCTTGGTGAAGACAGATTTTTGGCCAGTTGCCATGACAACATGGGAGATGGAGTGTGGGTGTCATTGACTTTTTTCATTAAGACCAGGCCACGAATGTGTGTAGCAAATTTTACGTGCGTACGACAAAGTAAAATTTTATTGTTCCATACAACCTCCCTAGGGGGCGCTATTGCGTCCAGTTTAGATTTCCCTATATAAATCTGTTCAGGGTCGGAGTGTCCACCAACAATTAAAGTTTGAGTGAACTTGGCCAAAGTTTGTGCGAATTATCACGCGTCGAAGTT
The DNA here is from genome assembly GCF_026225935.1 of Boleophthalmus pectinirostris. Lineage (NCBI taxonomy): Eukaryota > Metazoa > Chordata > Actinopteri > Gobiiformes > Gobiidae > Boleophthalmus > Boleophthalmus pectinirostris. Next base: position 20,814,933 of record NW_026571115.1, on the reverse strand, counting down.
TGATGGCGAGCTGCAAAAACGAACCCGAAATTTGCACCGTTGCCACAGCAACACTGTTTTAAAAAGCTTTAAACAACTTTTAATGTCTCACTCGTCTAGATGATACAGAATGATTCTAGTGAGTCTGGGTCAAACGCCTTAGGACGAGTTTGTTCAAATATGAGGACAAGAAAATGGCGCCGAGTCGCGCGATCAGTCCAATATGGCCGACTTCCTGTTAATATACTTTTTTGTCCCTATTCCCATGGTGCATCTGTGTACCAAATTTGGTTTGGCTACGCCAAAGTTTTTGTTGGGCGTCCTATAGATGCATCAAAAATCTCAGACTTCCGGTCATTGTGCAATCCAGACTGGGAAGGATTTTCCAAAAAAGTGAGCATCAAACCTCCATGTTTGTTTTCTCAGTGGGATGTGTCTATTGTCAAAGTCAATCTTTTCAAGTCTTTTGAACCATATCACTTTTGTTTTTGGTTCTGATATTGTCATATTTTTGTTTTGTGATTCAGATATCGTTAATTGTGTGGTTGTTGGATCCAAACAGCGGAAAACGGCTCAAGAAATTTGTTTGCGAACTCCATAAATGCAAAAGTGAATCAGATGTGTGTGACTCAAACCTCCGTTCAAACTGTTTCTCTTCACAACGGAATTGAAAAATAGTGAAAGGTGAAGGTGATGGGCAGGATTGATCCACAGGAAGAACCAAAAAGGAAACCTTTGACTTCCTAACTCATCCTGAGTTTGCAGAGAACATTTTGTATGTGGAGCCATCAAAGTAAAATCCCGTTTGTTAAGTGAGACGTACAGAAGACAAACAGACTGAGCTGCACTTTCTTGTTCTTGTGGTTTTACAGCAACATCACGTCTTGGTCTCTTTGCAGTGGAAGGTGTTTCTTGGTGAACAGCTGGTGCCTTTCACTTTGGCGTTGACTTTTTAAATTCGTGAACAAGGTGGAGCGAGGGACCATGATGTTTATTAATGTGGACATTAACAACCATGCTAAATATCCAGTGTGCCTTATGGAATGTTGAGAGGAGCCTAACATTCTATTGAGGTTCTGGGCCTGTTGATGGTAAAGAAATCATCACAGATCCATTGATTTTGGTTGGATTTTAATATTTTTTTCTGTGGAATGACTATACTGTTTGAAGAAAAGAATGGCATATTGGCTGATGTCAAAACTTGGGGGAATAGTTGATTGCCAATGAGGTAAAGATGAAAATATTGGAAAAAAGTGAAAAAAATCCTTATTTTTTGGCATTAAATTGAGCCAAAATCATGTAGAAATGTGTTTTATGAATATTTTTTCACTGAATGTTGTCACCACATGTGTTCTTTGCATCTGGAATGTATTTGTAGACAGCTTACCCAATCCACTGAGGAAATTTTTTATTTTTCAAAATTTTCTATCACAAAATGAAGGTTACCTACACTAAAATGGCCACAATTTTTTCACGATATTTCCGGAAGAGCAGACCCTCCAATTATTGGCCCTCAGGGTCACAGTTAACAAAAAAAACCACATATAAAAAGTATGGCAGGCGATGTCAGGTTCAACCCATTTTCTAGAGCTTTTGAGACTTTGGCTCCCCGACTAATAAAGACTCACTCTGTTTGGACGATCCTCCAGGGAGTAGCAGGTTTGAACAATGATTTGAAAGCTTTCATAGCTGTAGTCACAAAATATCCATTATTGTAGATAAAAATAAATAAATAAATGCCTACAGCATTGCCCATAGCAAATAAATGTACATAAACCTGAATGTAATTTTCCTTATAAAATGTAGCATTATCTACCTGTTCTCAAAGTGTGTCCTGTGACTGAAGCAGAACTTATTTTTGCAATTAAGATCTCCTGCAAGCTGTGCAGAGTTGAAGCTTCTTTTTTAGAGCACCGTTTAGACTTCCTTTCAGTTATGTGATTTCTTTGAAACCTGGTGTGTGGTATTCTGGACAGTTTAAAAGCAGCAAAATGGTTAAATCCTAACCCAGAATAAGTGTGTGCATCTATGAAAGCATTACAGCAGTACAATTAGCAAATTAAGATAGTGTTCTCATTTGTTGGACCCTTGGAAAGGCCCCAGAAGTAGAGGCCCCACACTACATGTCATGTTCCTTGTAATAAAACCACATAAGAGCTGCATGCTAGTGTTTCATGTTCCTTCAGTTTCTATACAGTAAAGCAACACAAGTGATTGATGACGCAAAGTATTAAAAAGGTTTTATTCTCACAGTATAAAAGTACAAAGAACAGTAACTATTTTACAGGAGAAGCGTCAGTGGATGCTGAAAGCCCAGAGCTCATCCCCTCTGTGCTTTCTGTGAGCAGCAGTTCAAAATGTGGAGATGTAAGTTGTTTGCAGGGTCCCTTCAAATCCCTTTTTTGTACAACTATGTAGTAGATAACCTGTCATGTCAAATCTACAATTTATATCTCTACTGTATTTCCTTACCCAACCTCTTGTACATTGCCTGTATTCATTTTATATTTACTATATGCTAAAAGTTCATAAATATGAATCTGCATTTGTGTATTATTTGACAACTATTTTTAATACTTTTATTTCAGAACTATTGTGTCCAAGTCATTTTCCTTGTGGATCTCTTGCTTTTTAGAATGCATGGCTTTTGAATACATGGGTAACATATATAAACATGTTCTTATCCTTTAACTTGAAAATATCCCAGTTTTTGTGAATTTTGATACTCATCATCTTTTTTTTTACCACACAGTTGAAAAGGAGCCAGTGATGCTTCATGTTATGAGGAAGAAGATGTCCATGAGATGGTGGTCACAGAAGCATTATATAACAGTCAAAAGAACAAACAGTTTAATAGCAACTTTGGAAACTTAACAGGTGATTATTATGTACTCAAAGAAAAGAGCAACCAAATGAAATACTGTTTCCTGATAACATGGTAACTGTTATGTGTGACTGGTACTAATCTTTGTTGATCTGTTGTCCCCAACAACTTTGTCCAAAGTGTGTTAAATAAACTGAGTATAATACGTGTGTACATACAAATGTAACCAGATTTACAATACCCCACGCTTTCTCCAAACTTTGCTGCCCTAACTGTTGTTACTCTACTGTCCCATTAGATTATTATTTGAACAATACAGAAATGTATCATTTGAAAATGCCAGAGGGTGTTTACATTTCACTTGTACATTGTGCCCTTGACATTTACAACGAATGTAGCCCTAAACATATTTATTCTACTGTAATTACACGAGGCTTATCAAATCATTGCTTCTCAGTTCTTTCAATAGCCATAGTTCAAAATGTTTACATTTATGTAGTAAGTTTTGTTTGACCATTTCTTAGGGAATTATGGTTAAACATAGTGATGATGATTATTAGACATCCACTGAGTTGTGTGTGTCGCTACTTGGCTAAACACTTGGTCACTGGATCCTCCACAGCTCCGTCAGGTCTCCATGTCGCCCTCGTGCGGCGTCTGGCTCGGCGCGGCGCGCCTCCATCGACTTTTACCAAAGTATCTGTAACTCCTCCACAGAGTCAGGGACTGAACAGACCGACAGCTCCGAGATCGAATTCAACCGAACCTGTCATTTCTTCCACATCCTCCATGTTTAAAAAACAAAAAATCCCCCCTAACACGTGTTAGTTTACTCCTGTTCACACACAGCTCCTCTTTTGCCTCCGTTTTAGTCCCGCCCCCAAGAAAACGGCACAATGTTTACAAACTTTTTCATCAAAACATATCAGTCAGCCGTGAGTGCACTTGTGACAGCACTGCATTTCCCATCATACATTTGGCCTTTGCAGTCCATGAAGGCAGCTGTAGTTGCCTTTTTCCGCCTTCATTCGTCTTGCAAAGCGCCTGCAGACGTTGTGTATGCAGATGTGTTTCAATCATTATAATGATAATGTAATGTTGTAAAAAACAATGTAAATTAAAATGCATAATAAAAATAATAATATTTTATACAGCAGGATAAAGGTTTGTACATTTTAGTTTTGGTCGAGGAAATCTTCACCAAAATCAATAATTTGTTTCAGAGCCATCAGAATCAATGTGTCCATGTCCTTGTTTCGAATGAATTCAGAGTGGTAATTCTTCACTGGAAAGATGCTTTGCATTGGAATACCCACATATGCAGACACTTCCTCTGTCTGAAATGAAACAATACAAACTAAATTATTATATGTGTGTGTGTGTGTGTGTGTGTGTGTGTGCTTGTGTGTGTGTTATCCACCATCTTACTCTTTTTTTTATTATATTGCTTGTGAAGACCTTTTTAATATTTAAGTGCACCTCAGGGCAGGCTTCATCAATCTTGGTAAGAACTGCTACTTGTGGAATTCCTAAAAAAAAAAAAAAAAAAAAAGAAAGAAAGAAAGAAAGAAAGAAAGGAAAAATAAGTACACATACACACATATACATAGTTTTAGTTGCTCCGCACAAAATATTACCCAGGTCACTGGCTTCAAGGCGGACGTCCCTGATCTTTTCAAGGTGTTCAGTGCAATTAGCAGTGCTGGCTGAGACCACACACACCAGAACATGGGTTTTGTCATTCATAGTGGGACTGCTGTTGTAGAATGGGTCAGTAGGGCTTATTGAAGTCTGAGGGTTGAACTTTAAAACAAAACCAAATTACATCTACAAATCTTCAAAAAAGTATAATACTGACTTGAAATAAATCAAGAATAAATAAACCCAAATACCAGCAGGATTGGTGCATTTGTCCAAAAAGCCTACCGTATAACCATCCTTCACATGTCCCTTAAAAGCTAATGCAATGTCCTCAGGACAAGCTCCTTTCTTCCTTTCCTTCTCGAGACCCATGACATCAGTGAAGACAAAGGGATAGTAGCTGCTACTGTCCTTTTTTATAGGGTGTGTTCGATACTGAAAAAATAGGAAGCGCAGCAACTGTCGACATATTCACCAGCACTAGTGTCAATATTTAATACCTTTTTAGTGAAGCTGGAGCCACCAATACTATCAGATAAAGCCTGACTAGTCACTCTGTCTCTCAGAATTCTTTCCACTGAGTTGATAAAGCTGGATTTGCCAGATCCCGTGGGCCCGTAGAGCATGATTCTAATGTGCTGAACCTCATCTTTGGTCAGTTGGAACTTTTTGATGGAGTCCAGATATGAATCCTTGTCACTATGCACACAAATGAGATAATTACTCTCAAAAGAAAAATTAAAATGAATAAAGACTCACTCTGTTTGGACGATCCTCCAGGGAGTAGCAGGTTTGAACAATGATTTGAAAGCTTTCATAGCTGTAGTCACAAAATATCCATTATTGTAGATAAAAATAAATAAATAAATACCTACAGCATTGCCCATAGCAAATAAATGTACATAAACCTGAATGTAATTTTCCTTATAAAATGAAGCATTCTCTACCTGTTCTCAAAGTGTGTCCTGCGGCTGATGCAGAACTAATTTTTGCAATTAAGATCTCCTGCAAGCTGTGCAGAGCTGAAGCTTCCTTTTAGAGCACCGTTTAGACTTCCTGTCAGTCATGTGATTTCTTTGAAACCTGGTGTGTGGTATTCTGGACAGTTTAAAAGCAGCAAAATGGTTAAATCCTAACCCAGAATAAGTGTGTGCATCTATGAAAGCATTACAGCAGTACAATTAGCAAATTAAGATAGTGTTCTCATTTGTTGGACCCATGGAAAGTCCCCAGAAGTAGAGGCCCCACACTACATGTCATGTTCCTCGTAATAAAACCACATAATACTTAGACTTAGATAAACTTTATTGGACCACAAAGGAAATTATTTGGACACAGTAGCTCACACAACACAATATAATATAATAACAAAGAGTAAAAAATATAAATGGTAATAATAAATTCTAAATAAGTAGCAAAAAAGATAGCAGGAGACAGGTGTCAAATAAGGCATAGTTATATAAATGTAAATGTATAAGTCAAAATAAAATAGAAAGATATGTAATAAAATAAAATAAAATCACAGCTTCACAGTTTATACAAGAGGTCATAAGAAAACAATGCAACAAAGATATGATTACTGACAGGACATAGAGTTATTTGTTACATAAGGGTGAATTGTTGTACATCTGTATGGAGTATCGTATGAATGTAGTCCTGTATCTCTCTGTCTGAGCGGAGCTGTAGGAGCCTGTTGGAGAATGAGATTCTCTATCGTCTGGTGCAGTGGGTGAGCAGGAGTGTCCATGATGAAGAGCAGTTTGTCCAGTGTCCTCCTGTTCCTCATGTGACAAATGTCTCCAGCTCACAGCCGATCACATGACCAGCTTTACAGATCAGTTTGTCAATCTGCCCAATGTCCATTTTTCTGGTGCCGCTCTCCCACCAGACCACAGCGAAGTACAGGGCACTGGCCACCACAGACTGGTAGAAGATTTCCAGTAACTTGCTGCACACATTAACCTGAGCTTTCTGGGGAAGTAGAGCCTACTCACGCTCTTCTTGTACACAGCATTACTGTTGTCCCTTCAGTCCAGCCTGTTGTTCACATGGACGCCAAGGTACATATAGCATTGCACTATTTCCAGGTCATGGGCCTGGATGGTGTCGGGCTCCACTGGTGTCCTCTTTCTCCTGAAGTCAATCACCAGTTCCTTAGTCTTGTCAACGTTCAGGAGCAGATGGTTTGCCTGGGACCACACCACAATGTTTGCAATCAGTGTCCTGTACTCCAGCTCCTGTCCATCTCTGATACACCCCATCACAGCAGAGTCATCAGAGAACTTCTGTATATGGCAGGACTTGGAGCTGTACTGGAAATCAGAGGTGTACAGAGTGAACATAAGCAGAGACAGGACTGTACCCTGGGGGGCTCCTACATTACTGACCACGGTCTCAGACAGGGCGGTCCTCAGTTGCATGAGGCCTGCCTGATAGGTAAGTCAATAATCCAGGAGACAAGCTGACATTCTCTTGTTAGTGACCTGAGCACATATTGCTTTTAGATTGTTGCTAGCAGAACTAAGAGTTTTACTCATAAAAATATCCATATGGGTCCACCAAGTATGAGCCTGGTCTGAAGTGTGCATGCTTAGTACGAGTTTTAATGTTCACAGATACGAGCTACTTTAGATTGAAGTTAGGCAAGTAGTAATATGATTACTGTTTAAGATAGCTCTCCAGGAAAGGAATGAAAGTCAGTGTAATATACCCAAAAAGAATGGAAACCCAATATGTGTGTGCGTTTGTGCACATGCGTGTGTGTGTGTTTATATGTGTGTGTGTGTGTGTGTGTGTGTGTGTGTGTGCTTTGTGTGTGTGTGTTTGTGCACATTTGTGGGTGTGTAGAGCATTTGTATAGAATATTAACTCTTTAAAATAACACTTCATGATGATGATATGTATACATAAAATATACTTGACACACTAGCCATTTATTTTCTCTTAAAAATATATGTACAAATTGCAACACTGCACACCAAACATAATTACTTGATAGTTAACAATTGGCCTGCATTTCCAATCTCACATCCTGTTTTACTAAGTTTGGATTTACCAGAGCACCTGCTGAACTACCACCTGCGTGAATACAGAGTATTTGCAGCAGATGGAGCCAAAGTAGTACTTATTTCCTGCATACAACCCACATTGTCCGTGCACTTGAACCAAAAATATTTGATTTGTTAGTGTAAAAGTATGCACCTATCACTCAGTTTGGTTGAGGATTAGGGCTGGGTAGCCATCATTTCTGTTGACCTCCACTACTTATCCATACTCTTTAGTCCTTCCAACTTTGGGATTAATAAAGTTGTTGATTTATTTTTGTCTGATTGAAAAGTATCCTGTCTGCCTTGGATATACTAATTTGTTAAATTCATATTATGTCAGTGTAATGACAGACATAATGTTTCAGTTATGTTGTTTCAATATAAAGTGCTGGCAGTGACAAACCACAGAATTCTCACTTGAATTCTGTGGTTTAATTTCATGCTAACATTTGGTATGCACAGGAAGACCTGAACACGTGAAACACTGTAGTATATACAGACATAATTTTAACATTTTAGACAACATAATTTAGACAAATGATTAACACTTTGCTATCCCCCTTTCTAAACTTACAAACATTTGTAGAGGACAAGTAAACACAAGAACACTCTAGGGGGCATCACCTTATCTCATTCTTTCCTCATGTTTTACAGGTAAGTATCAAAGTACATTATATGGGTCCATCCATCCATTTTCTTCCACTTATCCGGCCGGGTTGCGTGGGCAGCAGTCTAAGCAGGGACTCCCAGACTTCCTTCACCCCAGACATTTCCTCCAGCTCCTCCGGGGGGACCCCGAGGCGTTCCCAGGTCGGCCGAGACATAGAAAGAGTACTTGCACACAATTTCTTGGTGTAGCTCTTGATCACAAACTTTGCTGGAAACCCCACATTAATTAAATTAAAACAAAAATAGCAAAAGTTATAGCCTTGATAAACAAATGAACAAACATTATGTTTAGAAAGATATATAGCTCTGGCATTAATGAATTATGCATTAAATTAGATTTTTTTTAATTTATATTTTGTCTCTTAAATATACAGTAAGTCATAAGTGAAATTGTAAATGCAAACTTGCTGTTCATACAATGCCTGTCTTTCCTGGAATTCTGTCATTGTTTAAAAGGTTTATGCATTATAAGCAAATTTTACTGCAGCCTAAACCCATTCGGTCATGATCCATGGGGTTGTAGTCTATATTTTGTTTTATTTTATTTTGTAGTACTGCAAAATGGCCAAATAAAACTACTACTAAAGATACAAATACTGGTGTTGGGTAATAGAGTTTCATGAAAAAAATCTGGTATCATTTAATATTGTAGGCACAGTAAACACAGTGTATACTATACAGTACATAATGCAAAATATTAGTATTATTAAGGCAAGAAAAATAATGCTTCATGAATATTTAGTCTATATAGGATAATATATCATAATCTCAGATGGAGGGCAGGGGACTATACCATCTACACAAATGTTGAACTCACTTGGGTTTGCTCCACAAACTTCCCATATTAATTAAATAAGTTCTTTCTTCAAAAACATCATTGGGATTGAATAATGGCACCAGTTTCTGAGTGATTAAATAAAGAAATTCTGGTTGCCTCACAAAGGCCCAGTTCTTAAAGAGGCATTAACAGTCATAAACCAGATCAACAAATCTGTAATCTGACACCTGAACAGTTACATTTTTTAACAGTGCAGTAACTTTTTTGTGATGAAGTTAATTTATTGTGTTGGAGCGCTCACCTGTGATTCTTTCATTTAATAACATGCATTTTTTTCCTATTCATTTCACTGGTTATTGTTTTTTTCTAACACACACGTAGTAATGATGGCTTTAATATCACCTTGTTCCCGCTCCTAAATAAACACGCCTCTCCTCACACTCAGAAGTACATTATTTTTTGACAGGATGGGCAGCGGTGCTTCACATCTTTACAGGAATCAACAAAGAAGGGAACACAGCAGCAGGGCCACAGCCTAAGAGGACATGGACAGAGGAAGGCATTTGGTATGGTGTCAAATGATGTCCTGTATACATTTCTTCCTTAACTGAAATAAATAAATACCCAAGTGCACACATAAAAAGACACATGAGCCAGGTCCGAGCTCCCACCGCGTGCTCTATCTGGGTGACCATGGCCTGGTGGCAGTGAGGACAGTTAGCCGCACGAGGGACATCCTGAGCAAACACGCCTACAGGAGTATACCAGGCTGCAGGAGGAGAAACACAGAACACATTCTATAAAGTGCTGCATTCATTTTAGATCAGAGTGTGGGAATTGTTATCAGATAAACAATAATTTAGTCGTTTGTCATTTGTCCCACATGCCATACGTCTGTACCGTGCATCCCTGTAGCTGATCAATGCAAGAGATGGACTGATAACTGGATCGATAAAGTATCTATCTTAAAAATAAAATAAAATATAAAAAAAATGTTCATGAAGTTTATTTGTGTAGGTAGTCAGTCAGTCTTATTGGTGTCATGGAAGCAAAAATTTTACTCTTCATACATTGGTTTAAAAAGTTTATATTTTTGACTTACCTGTGTTTGATGGTGGTGATGTAAATGGAGGACCTGTTTGACCAATCAACAAAATGTTAATTCTAAAGCTAACTCAATAATTAAAATAGAAAACATTTATTACCAAATACAATATTAATGGCGCTCTATGCCAAGATAAGTCAGCTAGTACATATATCTCATCTGTCTGAATTCTATAGCTGAAAAATAGGCACACAATGGGAGTGTAAACTTTGAGTAGCAAAAAAGTGGAAACTATATTAAACTATACTTAAAATACAGTATTGTAACATGAGAGCTACTGTGTCCAATGAATTACCCATGTGGATCAGTAAAGTTTGTCCAAGTTTAAAATGCATAGCTTTTTGAAAGTGAAAGACTTGCATCAGACAAATCCCAAGCGTGACGTTAAGATTAGCTGAGATGAATTTGATCCACAGCAGACTGCTTTTTGTCATGGCAAAGTGCAACTCTTCCAGATACATTATAGTTTGCTGATAGTGTGGTTCTTTGGTGTGGCTATGTTCAGGAAGTACAAACCTCTTAATACGGTCACTGGAGCATGGAAAACACCTGTTTGAAATAGGAAAGGTTAGTGCACACAATAATACATGATTATATGAAGAAAAACAATGTATAAACAACAACATACCTCCTTGATGTCCCACTTGTGGATTTGAAAGTCCTGCAGACTGTACACCTGGATAATGTACTGGTGGCCCTGGGTATGGAGGGGCTGGATCATTCATAACAGTTTCTGTGTGTAACAATATTTTAATTATCATCAGTTCAAAATCCAGTTTTGTGCATTCATGAATTTCTTCATTTTGTACACGTTGTAAGTGCTGATATGGGTCATGCACAGCAAGTGCAAAATAGTCCTTTAACTACCCCATCCCCTTCAGAGTAGCTCACAGAGGGACTGCTGAATTATATGTATTGTGTTGAATAACTAAAACTTTATGAATTAAATGCCTATTACCAGTGTAAATGTTTTTTTTTTTTGTGCACTGATAAGTGGACAATGGTTTATGTTTTATAAGCTGTACACCATCTAAGGCAGACATGTCAAACTCAGGCCCGGGGGCCAAATTTGGCCCGCAAGATCATATCAAATATGTATTAGAGCTGGCCCGCCGGCTACAGATAGACTATATAGAAATTATTTATTTAAAATGTTATTATTTTATATTACGCTTGTTCTGGATTCAGTGTTTAAGCAAAACTATTATTAAACATTTATTTTAATAAGAAAAGGTTTAACATTACATATCTCAAAAGAAGATAAAACATGCAGATGTTGTTGAAATTTTTCAGTAAATATTTAGTTTGGCCCATGACTTAGTCCCAGTTTTTAATTCTGGCCCTCTGTGAATTTGAGTTTAACACCCCTGATCTAAGGCTTTCCATAGCTCTATACTGGCTGTGGCTCTATAAACTCAATTTCTCGTGACCGTTAAAACAAGTAGCCTTCTGGCATTTTCATTTTCTCAAAGTAGCTCATCACAGAAAAAAATAAAATAAAATTATATCATTGTCTATTTCAGCAATCTAGACTTCATGGGAGGTTGGATACCGTAGTATATACAAGTATGGTTAAAAGGATGGTTAAAACGCAGAAATGCAGAAACCAACTCCGTAGCAACTCTGACAAATTGATGAATGCCATAAGAAAGCTGTAATTAAAATTCACTTTGAAGTATTATATGTATGTTACATCTTCCATTTCCCTTAAATTCACCGCACCAACACCCAACAGATAAAAAAATAAATAAATACACAAATGTGGCAAAAATGTGAATAATCAAACATTTTATTAACGATTAAAGACATCATAAAATCAAACATTTTAACTGCTGCCCATTTGCCCCAAGCTAATCAAGTTTACTAAAGACAATAAGAACAGTCTGGAATTCAAACGGATAATTTAAGTAAACGTGATAAAAAAATAATTAATTTCAGAAATTACAGCTATCCTTGATATAGTCAGAAGCTATATTTAATAATAATCGCACTTCATCATACACACATATAATACATGAAATGAACACAGACATACAGTATATAGGTAGAGGTGCCTCGCTTTCACACTTTACATCCTCTTGTATATATAGATTACTCTTTGGCAGTTTGGACAGCGGTGCTCCACATCTTTACAGGAGTCAACGCAGAAGGGAATACAGCAACAGATGAAGCACCTGGAAGAGCAAGAGTAGTGATAAGATTAGATAAAACAGAATAGATAGAATACATTTATTCCTATTCCTGACCGCTGAAGCAGACCTGTAATAAATGACTAAATCTTTCAGTCAGAGTGCTTCCGACAATCGTTACAATTCTGCACTGTTAGGTACACCATAAAAAGCTTGATTATGGCTTTTTAAGATCAAATAGGCCATACAAGTTCAAGTTCGATTGTGTTTATTGTATCTCAAAAAACCTGACTCTTCTTTGTCAATATTTAAACAAAATATTAAACTTTCTCATTAAAATTATATTATTTCATTATTTTACAGTTCTAAATAAAACATGTAAAAGTTAAAATTTTAAGTTTAGATGTTTTATTGTGTAATGAATTTGTGTGGCCATAAATTTGTGCTCACTGCAACATTTATTTTGCTCATGCCGTGTACAGCGTTCAGTCCAACATCTCCACTGTGTCTCTGTTCCAAGGCACATAAAGCCATACCAAATATATGAGTATTTAATATTCTCTAATTTTGACTTAATTTAGTGGGAGAAAACCTGTTGTAAATATGAATTACAGTTTTACACCCATCAAGAAACAATTTGTGAGGAAAAGTTGACAAATATGTTGAAATTTACTGGAAGTAGGGAGTTCTAAAACATATTGATGACATTACAATAGGGAGAATGCAATCCAAACGTCTGAGACAATTTACACAAGAATACTGATACTTAATATATGATTTCAACAAAATAAAGGTGGTGTCTTATATTTGTCAAATAATAATCACTGTGTACATTAGAGGAGCTTTGGCCCAGTGTAAAACGTGGTTCCTACATAACAATAGGCTCTATTCACGCTTACTGGCGGGCTCTGTTCACGGTAATAAGTCTGGCAAAATCTAGGAAAAATGAGAAAATGGCCCAGTTTTCTTTATCTATATGTCACTGTAGCATTCCATTATGTTGGGCTAATCAACAAGTACAACCACACCTCAGTTTTCATAATTTCCCCACTGACACAACTCCGAGCGCACTGGGTACATGCGATTAGAAGCGATGAGGATGCCAAAATCAAGATAATTCCAAACAGCAAATATGTATGCAGCCTTCATTATAGCCCTGATCACATTTACTTCAATGGGTTTTATCAGTCGGTTGAGGAGCCAAGTGTCGGGAACCATCGCATGTTTCCAAAAGTCTTCCTGGTTTGTGATGTAAGTGTGGATACAGCCTATTATGATATTCCCTAGTGTGATGCCATAATTTCCTAGCCTGATTCATCAGCCGATTTGACTTTTGGTCTGACTCAGCATGTCAGTGAGCCCACTCACAACAGAGGGCACACTCTGGACCTGCTCATTACAAAGGGTGTAAATATTTCAAATGTCAATGTGGTTGATGTTGCTCTGTCTGATCATTTCTGTGTCTTCTTTGACCTGTCTGTTATTCCCAAACCACCGGCTGCTCCTACAGTTGTTCGAAGGAGACACATAAATGATAACACAGGTGCACTGTTCATGGAAATGATACATTTTGAAATTGCCTCATGTTCTAATGTTGATGATGTGTTGAACTCTGTGACTTTGAGTGTTTTGAATGTTCTGGATGCCATCGCTCCGATAAAGGTTAAAGTGGTTAAAGATAGGCAAAAAGCTCCGTGGAGGAATGATGACTCAGTCAGGGCACAGAAAAGGGAGTGCCGGAAGGCTGAGCGGAAATGGCGCAAGTCAAACCTCCAGGTTCATTATGAGATTTACAGAGGAACAATGCATATGTACAACTACACTTTGAGTAAAACAAGAGAGAAGTATTTTTCGGACATTATTGGTAATTGCAGTAACAACTCTCGTGTCCTGTTTGCAACAGTGAACAGATTAACAAACCCTCCAGCTCCACTGCCACAAGAACTAATTTCCACATCTAAATGTAATGAGTTTGCAGTTTTCTTTAATGACAAAGTTCAGGGCATCAAAAATGCCATCAATTCCACAACACAAATAACAAGCATGCAGCCACAGAGACACTTAGAGCTGAATCACTTTGCACCTGTAACTGACAAAACTGTTTTAGAGATCGTTACCAGTCTGAGTTCATCTACTTGCTGCCTGGACATGTTACCCACTAGATTTCTAAAGTCTGTCCTCAACAGTTTACTTTCACCACTCACTCACATAGTTAACATGTCACTTCAATCTGGAACATTCCCAAATGCGTTGAAAACTGCGGTCATTAAGCCTCTCCTAAAGAAGAGCAGTCTTGATGCCACAGTACTGAACAATTTCCGACCCATCTCAAATCTGCCGTTTTTTGGCAAAGTCCTTGAAAAAGCTGTTTACCAACAGCTTACGAACTTTCTCCAAATGAACAACTCCTTTGATGTTTTCCAGTCAGGTTTTAGAGCCCACCACAGCACTGAGACTGCTCTTATCAAGGTGACAAATGACATCCGCCTGAACACTGATGCAGGCAAAGTCTCAGTCTTGATCCTGTTAGATCTGAGTGCTGCTTTTGACACTGTCGATCATGGGATCCTCTTACAGAGACTAGAGGACTGGTGTGGGCATTTCTGGTACTGTACTAAACTGGTTCAAGTCCTATCTAGAAGACAGGAAGTATTTTGTTGAAATTGGAAACTGTGTCTCAGATCACATGGCCCTGACCTGTGGGGTGCCTCAGGGGTCAATCCTGGGCCCCCTGTTGTTCAATCTCTACATGCTGCCATTAGGCCAGTTAATAAGCAGCAATAACGTGTCGTACCACAATTATGCAGATGACACTCAGATCTACGTCTCTCTGGCAGCAGGAGACTATGGACCAGTGGAGTCACTTGGTCACTGCATCCAACAGATCAGTGTGTGGATGCAAAACAACTTTCTCCAGCTAAACTCTGACAAGACTGAAGTCATAGTGTTTGGTCCACAGAAACAAAGGGACAGTGTCAGCAGTCACCTCCAGTCTCTCTCTCTAAAACCTTCAAATCAGGCAAGAAATCTAGGGGTAATAATGGACTCAGACTTGAACTTTAACAGTCACATAAAATCAATAACATCTGCAGCCTTTTACCATCTAAAAAACATAGCAAAAATCAAAGGTTTACTGTCTAAATCAGACTTGGAGAAACTTATCCATGCATTTGTCTCCAGTAGGTTAGACTACTGTAATGGTCTGCTCACTGGTCTCTCCAAACGAGCTGTGAGACGCTGCAGAACATCCAGAACGCTGCAGCTCGGGTCCTTACTCGAACTAGGAAGTACGAGCACATAAGTCCTGTGCTCAGGTCTCTGCACTGGCTTCCTGTGCCTCAGAGAATAGACTTTAAAGCAGCTCTGCTTGTGTACAAGTCTCTCCATGGCCGAGCACCAAAGTACATCTGTGACATGTTAGTGTCATATGAACCATCTCGCACTCTGAGGACCTCAGGGACCGGCCTCCTGCTGGTGCCCAGAGTCACGACTAAACAAGGGGAGTCAGCGTTTCAGGTTCATGCAGCTAAAACCTGGAACAGTCTTCCTGAACATGTGAGACAGACTCTTCTGTGACGCTGTTTAAATCCAGACTCAAAACATTTCTGTTTAACTGTGCATATAACTGAAAGGTTTTCATTCCGCACTCTTCTCTCCAATTTATGTCTCTCTTTTTTAATTTTAATCTTCATGATTATTTATGTTTTGATTTGTTTTTATTATGATTTTAATGTATTTCTTATTCTGTAAAGGACTTTGAATTACTTTGTGTACGAATTGTGCTATACAAATAAACTTGCCTTGCCTTGCCTTGCCTTGACTTCGTGGAAATCATCTGACCTCGCAGCGTTAGGATTCGATCGCTCGACGGTAGGCAGGTACTTTTTTCATTTAACCAATCGCTGCTATTTGGTCGTGACGTATGTAATGCACCACCAACGGGTCTAACTGCTATATTAAGCTTTTCCAAAATCCTGTAGGAAGAAGGGCAATAACGTCTTTCCCCTTGCTAAAATTCACCATCTCCTCAATCTTGGGAATTAGTGTCAACACAGAATGTATGGTTCTTCGCTGATTGGCTGGTGCTCGGACTTGCACTTCCGGGGTTCTTGCAAACCGTTGAGTGTATTCTGATTCCTGACCTAGCCGCTGGAGAGAAATTAAATTGAGCGGAGGGACTAGTTGGCGCCAGCCTGGCTAATAATTTCCAACCAAGGAGTAATATTTTAAACCTAAAAATTATAAAAATTAAAAAATTATAATAGTTAATTTCTTAGTAAAACCTTAAATATAATGATCTTAAAGGAATGATCAAATCTGTTATAGGCACTTTAAGCACATGATATCGGCACACCCCATCCCTTGGGGTTCTGCCATGTTTGTCAGAAAAGTACACATTCAACAGATACATACCCTAATAAGGTCAGCCCTCCACAAATGAGCCAGGTCAGAAGTCCATTGGTGTGTTCAGTGCACGTGGTCACAGTCTGCTGGCAGTGGGGGCACACGGCCTGTCCTGGGACGTCCTGCAGCAGAGGGCTCACCACCATGTGAGTCACTATGGAGGAAAACCACACACACAGCTCTCTCAGTACATGTAGGATGATTGATATTTTGTAGCTGATGCCATCAACATTCCCTGGGGGTGTGATGCTAACTGGAGGCGCCGCGCTGTCTGAGGCTCTGTCACTCAAGTTAGACTTTAATCTGATCTTTGTTTTAACTTGATCTGACCATAAATAACAGACTTAGTTGGATCTACAGAAGATGAGCTGATTTGCCCTGTTAAACAAGTCTCCTACATAAACTAGCTAGCATTGGCCAACAGTTTCAGTCACTCTCGCCTTTTTGATGAAAATCAAATACCTAAACAGAGCCATGCACGTTTATTACTGATCACAGGCTCCTGGAAATATGTTTTTTCTTAAGTTTTCAGACTTAAAACTTTTTGGCAGTGTTTGTCAGAGGTGGGGACTTGCAAATCATGACTTGGACTCGAGTCAGACTTTTTAGTACTTGAGAGTTGACTTGATAAAATGGACTTGCAACTCGACTCAGGCTTGAAAGCCAATGACTTGGGACTTGAGAAGCATTTATGTTTCTCCTGAAAAAAAAAAGAAAGTTTTTATAAAAAAAACTTTTTTCTTTACAATTGTTACATGCCGTGCTCAACAGGAACAAACTGGAACATGTCCCTCTCACTTCTCCATTTGTTGCTTTGTATGTAACTGAAGTACTGTAATGTGGTATCCTCAAATGTTTAACAGTAATATACAGTACAATACAGTAAAACAGAAACTACATCTCCTTTCATTTCAGTGCAGATTACATGACAAAATAACTGTTTTTAAGCACTTTTAAATCTTAATTCTTTCTATCCTAACCATAATGATTCGCACTAAGATCTTGTGAAGACATTTAAAAAGGAAAAAAACCACCAACAACAACTCTTATATAAATACTCATAAATATACCAGGACTTTTAAAGTACAATTTAGTTTAAAATTCATATAAATTGCAAAAAACAAAGCTATATTTGGTACTTTGGTTTAAAGATTTGAAATGACTTGAAGCTCAAAGATGACTTGGACTTGACTTGAACTTATGGGCCAGTGACTCAAGACTGAACTTAGACTTGCCTATACTTGACTTGGGACTTGACTCGGACTAGAGGTCAAAGTCTTGACACTTACTTGAGACCTGTAAAACAACGACTTGGTCCTACCTCTGGTGTTTGCTAATACAGTATGTGCATTGTGTCACCATGCCAACTGATGAACTTTATACCATAAAGATACATGTAGAACACCCCCAGTGTGATGTCAATGGAAATTTTCAGTATACTGTCATTTTATCACACCTTTCTCATCCTGCACACTTGGTTTGCTGTCTTTGGTCAGTTGGTGTGATCCAGCTTGAAACTATTGAATGTCACAGAGTCACATGATAACCACAAGCGTGAACACTTCTTTTTTTTTCCCCAGTGTGGGACTAAAGAAGACTTTAGTTTTTAGCATTTGAGAGGACAGTGCAGTTCATCTCTTATCGCTTATTCAAGGAAAGTTTTCGGAATGCTGACAAGAGTAACCGTGTTTTTTTGTTTTTTTTCCAGAGATATTTTTGAATTACTTTGAATACCTGCTTTACATCCTATGACTACTACTACTACTACCTACATCCTGAAACATGTAAAGGAAGTAACAGGTAACATTTTAAAAGTGAGGACAGAATGAACCTTTAACAAAAAAAGATTAACAAATTTAACTCTTGTTTTGGTTAAATAGACACTATATATGCACCTTTATTTTTGTACCAACCTGTAGTAGTAGGCACTGCTGTTGGTGGATAACAAGGACCTGTTAAAAAGAAGCAAAAACACTATATGCTTTAAAAACACACAGACATCTTAAGGAAAAATTAATTTATATACATTTTTTACATACCTTGTGGTGGGTAAGGAGGACCTGTTTGATCAAATAAAACATATCTCAGTGTTGTAGCTGGCAACTATATTAAAGTAGATTAGTGTGTTTACATGCGCACAAGTATCCCGGTTGTGAGTTTTATTCTGTTTATGACAGTATTCTGAATATGGCGTTTATGTGCGCCCAGAGAAACCAGGATACTCATATATCTCTGTATACATGAGGAATCAGTGTATCCTGGTGTTAAAATGTGGTTGGATTAAACAGTAGACTGGGGACTTTGGGAACGTAACCACTCCTACTGTATCTGTCACTTTAGTTTGCACATGCTCAGAACAGCACCAGTTCTGAGAAATCAGGATATTGCATCTACATGGACACACACATAACCAGGATACTCAAAAATCCCAATTATAACCGAGATACTCCAGCGTGGGGTCAGTCCAGTGTTCCCCGGTAGTGCTGTTTCCTGCCCTTATGAACTGGGGAACAGTGATATCGGAAAACATAGGTACACACCCAGCACATGTATATGCTTCCTACCTCCTTGGTAGCCACCTGGTGGAGGTGGATACATTGGTGGTTGGCCTCCCGGATAATTCATTGGGCCAGGGTAGGGAGGGGCAGCTTCATTTGGAGCAAATCCCTTTTCCATCCTCAAATCTACTGAAATAAAGTTACATAAAAAAATGTGAACACATGCACCTCATTTGGCTAACATGGAAAGCCATAAACAATTGTGGAAACTATGTGGGTACTAAATTGCTATAAAAACAAACTAACTGTAGTATTTGCTATCGCTTCTCTGTCTGTTTAGACTATGGTAAGAAGCATGTGTGGGTTATTCCTGAAAGCACTTAGCCCTTTTCTGTTTTCTGTCTCCCTTACCGACCCTCCCTATGATTAAATCAGAGTTCATTAGCGATACAATCCAATTATATCTTCCCATGTCTGTGTTTTTGAAAAATGAAGGCAGGAACCAGACCAGGTCAATCCTTTGCACATCCCCCACATCTTCCCAAAAATGTCCCTGAAATCAATCAAACCATATCACCATGTCACATGAATGTTGCACATCCATTTGGTCTACTGTTGTGCTGCCTCGCCCTGTTTTGTTAAGCTACAGATTACCACCATTAAAATGTTTTAAGACATTTTGAAAATGTACATGTTTTATTATATATCACTTTTTACATCCATTAAGGTCTCTGTTCAGTGTTTTATTTGCATGCCTACTATAGTAATAATAATAACATGTTTTTTCCTACCTGTGTGTTCCCGAACCACAAGCCAAATAACCAAATAATTTCCCTTTTACAATCCGAAAATAAACTGCAATTTTCAAGTAAGGCTGCAGCTCTGAAAAGTCTCTCTTCTTGGTTTGTACTGGACTATAGCACGATTGTATGTCCTGCCCCTTTTCACGTTAAACCCCTCCCATTATCATATAAATCTAAAAGAGGAAAGGAGGAAGTGAAAACACTGATCCAAGTGATTAAATAAAGAGAATTTTGAATTTACAGTAAACTTCTGTTTGAATTGTACAAGCTAAAACTAACTTTAGCAATGTCCACAAAAGTTACTTAGAGGAGTTGTAGAGGAGAATGTTAATGCAGTTCATATTTAGGCATGTGCACAGGAAATCACTTATCATTTGTATCAAGCTGTTCTGCTGAATTTTTCTTATCTCTGTAATTCAAATACAGTGAAATTCCAGACAGAATATACTGATTTGGTTACATAAAGAATACCAGAATGTGTAAGCCAATGTTTTACTACATACAAAATAATGATTAGCTAAGATAAAAATGCACAAATTTTACAGCTGACAGATGGCTGAACTCATGATATATTATAACAGTCTCATAAAAGGCAGATCAGACAGGCACACAATGAGAGGGTTGTATTTCAATGCTGCTATTCTACTAAGACTAGGGCTGTAACAATACAGCCTCCTCACAATGTGCTTCAGTGCCAAACCTATTTGAGGAATTCACCATAGAATTAAACAAAAAAGCTATTTAGATGAGGGTAAAAGTGAAACATTTAGAGCCACATATAGCACTTTTTTTTGACCTACCTAATTAAAATGTATTTATACAATTTGTGCTGCTGTTATTATAATTCTTTTATTCTTTCATTCTTTTTGCGACACATTATTCATGGCATATATAAGAAAGAAAATCATAAACAAAAGTAAAAAAGACACTGATACATAGAGGTATTAGAAGGGATAATAGAGATATCAGTCAGAATTAAATTTTACTCCTCTGAAATAGTTTTAATACATCTAAAACACAATACACATCTAGGCCTGTCACAATAATAAAATTTGAAGTGTGATATATTGCTGAAGTAATATAGGCAATAAATGATAACACTGAATTTAGGCCACTATTAAACATTGTCATTGTTGACCTGCAATAGATAAACAGCAGAAAGAAAGACTTTAGTATTTAGTTTGCATCTGTAGCAAGTCATCTTCTGCTGCTTAAATCTTTTTATATAGCCAAAAAAATAACCACAAATTTCCCACTAGTGTAAAGAAATTGCACACACGACTAATACTGAGCCCAAAATCTATTGTTCCTGCTTTCATATATTGAACAATAAGTCGATATAGTAATTATCAAGACAGACCTTTACACATTCACTCCTGCTAAATCCTGTGACCTTTGAACAAATGTGTCACTGGAATATTAAAGTATTATGGATGTAATAACCATTAAGGGAAACATGTGAATCATTTTCAGGTTAAAAGAGAATGTGACAGGAAATAAAGTTTGACGTGCCACAAGCTCTGTGGTTTGGCACATAAACTCGGGGTTAATGCAGACAGCAAAACTAAACAAAAAACTCCAACAAACCAAACTACCAGGCCTGTAATAAGAATTATGCTTATCATTCAACATATCATAGCTGGAAAAACATATTTTGGGGCTCAGTATTTAATGTGTGCACAGTTTCTTTGCACTACAGGGAAAAGTTTGGTTATTTTCTTTCTAAATGATAAGATATGTCTCACAAGGCTGAATGAATAACTTCTATGACTCATTTGAAACGAAATACTAAAGTGCTACATTCTGCTATTTATTTATCGCAGGTCATGATTTTTTTAACAGTATTGTAGATTTAGAATAGTTTCTGTGGTTTGATTCTGCTCTTGGTTTACTAGTTTATTAGTTTAAGTATGATTGTTTATTATCTATGTTTACTTTACATTAATATATCATACTTCAAAACTTGTTATCGTGACAGGCCTATCTACAGCTACCTCACAGACCACTAATTTTAAGCATTTTTTTCCCCAACCAAAAATATCAGTTGTGTTTTACCATTTCAAATATTTTGGAAAAGTTAATTTCCTTTAAAAAAGTGAATTCAAAAAGTGCCTTAAATACTAAATAGAATTTGTCAAGCTCTTATCATGATGCACTAATCTCATTTTGTAGTTTTGCAACCACTGTTACACTGGACACTATGTAAAAGGTATAATCCTGAGTGGATGCCATAAACCTCAGTTTCAGTATCTGATAAGTTGTCTTTTGTATTGCTCAATCTTTTCCATTCAGTTAGAAGGGGAAAAATATACTGTGACAAAATTGAGTGGAACATGTCTTATGTAAATGAGAATTTTGTACACCGGTACACTGCACATTCAATCAAGCAAAGCAATGTAGAATTTGTCGTGTAAAAAGCTGCTTGGAGTGTTGGGGAAACATGATGCAGTGCAAACAAGATGTAGATGATGCATATATAATTTACTCACCTGACGGAGGAAGTACTGGAGCTGAAGGATACGAAGGACCTGTTTCAGAAAGCAAAACAAATATACACAACACGTAATATGACTCAAAATAAAACCATTTAAATGACCTACCTCCATAATATGCCCCATGTGGTGGTTGGTGCATAACTGTCTGCCCATGGTGATAGTTCATCGGTGGCCCTGGGTATGGAGGGGCAGATTCGGTTGGGACATATCCCTTTTCCATTTTCAAAAACCTCTGTTGGTAATAAAATTGGCATAATATTAGTTTAGAATGTAATCATATATCATAGTCAAATAACATGTCATAATATAATATTTTATTTTAGTAGTATTTTTTTATTCGGTAATTTACAGCACTACAAAACAAAACATAAACTACAACCCCATGGATCAGTGTATTTAAAGCAAAACTCAACCTACTCCCAGAAAACATTCAAAATCTGTTTCGCACAAATGAACTAAAATACAACCTGAGCGGCCGAATTCTCTCTCAATTCTCTCGAGCCACTCTCAAAAGCATGTATGTTACCAGATGTGGAGTAAATGCAATAGCTTAGATGACCATATCAAAGCTTGTACTAGCTTGGCACGCTTCAAAAACAATAGAAAAATTAAATCCTACAGAAATACCTAGAAGAATCTTCTATGATTTTCTTTATCATTACCTTTATTTTTAATACAATCATAAACACATACACATTTGGCCTTCTATATCATTTTTATTAGTTTGTATGACCATAAACAAAAGCAAAACTCTGTATATTTTTCATTCTCCTTGTTCATTTTGTATGATCATAAACGATAAACCTTGTGCCTTGTGCTCTGTGTATATACATGTATGTTTGTTTGTTTGTGTGTGTGTAGTAGCAGCAATACCAGTGCAAATAAATAAATGCAAAACAGTCAATTATTGCCATAAAGTGGATCCATCTAGGCAAACTGAACAGAGAAAAGGCCTACTACAATTTCTTATGATCAATCCCAAACATAAAAAGTTTTTGATGGAAACAACTAGGCCTACAATAAAAAAGACTATGAAAACATAATCATTCATCAAAATATGGTTATAAACATGGTTGGAATTTAAACTTTGAACACTTTTATTGTGATGCCTTAGGTTTATTATTTTCATACCCACAGGGATCCCAGGTCTTAACCCTCACGCTCTCCTCGGGGTCACATTGACCCGAAGAAAAAATGTTTTCCTTCCCACTCTCTTGGAGCGGATCAATCAGACCCAAAAAATTATTTTCTCGCCTAAATTTTTAGGTCTGACTGACCCGCCCCGAGAGAGCGGGAAGGAAAACATTTTTTTCTTCGGGTCAATGTGACCCCGAGGAGAGCGTGAGGGTTAAAAAGTTACAGAACTCCTAGTGTACTACTGTATCTTTAAGTGTCATATCTCAGCTAGCCCTATATATATAGTCTCTTGACATTGCACAGAGTGTATGATGACAGAAGAGCCTAAATGGAGTTTGAGGACATTGTGAAATCTGAATGAGCTCAATATCCGCAATCTTACAAGACTGTGAATGGATTGTGCCAGATAAAAGCACAAAAAGTATGGGATAAGAGCTAAGCTTTAGTTTTTTCCCCTTACAGTTTATTATATCACGCTCGTCAGATGTTAAGATGTCTTATTTTCTACATTATATGCAGCCTTAAAGACCTTAGACAACAACAACAACGCTGCCAGTGGATTCCCAAACATGGTTACAAACCTACATCCTTGGGTGGCTTAGCAGAGCAGGTAAAACAAGTTTATTTCCCACCATAATAACGTGATTGTCATCCTGTAAAAACACGCACCTGACTGACGGTCTTGAAATCAGAGGAAAATGCGTATAAAAGAGGAAATATTTGACTTTGACTTGTTGGCTAGCGTCACTTGATTAAGGGATGTAGAGATCCTGCGTTTCGAGAAAAATGCAAACAAAGCGCGTGCGGCTCCAAGTGGCTGAACAGTGTAAGATCAGTGCCCTGCCCTGTGCAGACCACGCCTGCATCACACTACTGGAACTGAATATATGGACTAATAATATAGCCTATGTCTTCTGACTGACTAAACTTGCTCACCAGGGTAATTATTCAGACTTCAATCTAAAACAAAACAACGTATTGAAATAGATTATTAATTAGTATTATTGGCCCTCGCCCCTATTGTTCTTCGTCGGTTTCTTCTTATTACTCAACAGCGCCCCCTTGAAAATGCACATTTTAAAATGAATGGGGGGCTGAGATGCATATTTTGTCGTAGGGTCACGAAATTCGGAACAGTGATAGAACTCAAGGAGACAAGCGAAAAAGTCAATCATTGTGCACCCCTATGACATACAGGAAGTCGGCCATATTGGATCAAAGATTCGCCACCGTTTTGACTTGGGGGTCTACAAAAAGATTCAAGTCCTCGGGGTTTTGTCCAAATGAGCTCAGATTTGACATGTCACATCTTTTTTTGGGATACTCCTTACGGTTCGCCCGTAGCACGCCGGCGAATAACGCCTTCATTTCCTGTTTTTTCGGTGACCTGTCACGGCCACAGGCATTGTCCTAGAGAACTCAAATTCAAATCACAATTGTGTGATCCAGGCCTGAATGTGATGAAATATGAAATCTAATAAAAGTGAACTCTATAGCGCCCCCTAGCATAGACATGAAACGTCAACATTATCGGATTAGTACCAAATTCGGGGCATAAATTCTATGTATGATTACAAGCAAAAAAGTCTCTTACAGAGATGATGCATTTTCCACCATTGGCCAGCAGGGGCGCAAAGACTCCACCAAAAAATAGTAAAAAAATTATTACACACATAGGTTTTGTCCGATTGTGCTGAAATTTGAATCACTAATGCATGATCACGGCCTGAATATAATAAACTATAAAACATATGAAAAGTGAACTCTATAGCGCCCCCTACCATAGACATGAAACGTCAACATTATCGAATGTGTAACAAATTTGGGGATTAAATTTTGTGCATGAATACAAGCCAAAAAGTCCATTACGGACATGATGCATTTTCCACCATTGGCCAGCAGGGGCGCAAAGACTCCACCAAAAAATAGTTAAGAAATTATTACAGACACAGGTTTAGTCCGATTGTGCTGAAATTTGAATCACTAATGCCTGATCACGGCCTAAACATAATACACTATAAAACTAGTGAACTCCATAGTGCCCCCTAGAATAGACATGACATGTCAGCATTATTGGATTTGTACCAAATTCAGGGAATAAATTCTATGCATGACTATGAGCAAAAAAATAAATAACGGACATGGTGTATTTTCCACTGTTGGCCAGCAGGGGCGCAATGACTCCTAAAAAATATTTAAAGGTGCATTATGTAATGTGTCTAATGGACGAGCTGTCGGCCTGGGCGATGTCGGGAAGAGAGGGTGACGTGCCGGGGCGGTCGCGAGTCCCCGGAGGTCGCGTGGGAGGGGACTGCGCGCCGGGGCAAGGGCCACCATCGCCGCGCGCGGCTTTAATTGGCCCGTATTGTTCTTCGTCGGTTTCTTTTTTTTTATTTTTTATTCCCTTTTCCGACCAAACGATCGCATTTTTGACCCCCTGAACATGGACGAAAAGTCCCCAAACCGGGGTCCAGATCGATCGGCCCGGCGAAAAATTCGATAAAATGGGCATCGCAACAATGACCCGAGTGACCCGACTCAACAGCGCCGCCTACAATTGGACCCCTATGGGAGTGGGGACAGGCAAAGTTTGTCGCAGGGAAATGAAATTCGGGACAGTGATAGAGAACAATGAGACAAGACCGGCGAAAAACGCCTTCATGTCCTGTTTCTTCCGTGACCTGTCACGGTCACAGGCATTGGCCTAGAGAACTCAAATTCAAATCACAATTGTGTGATCCAGGCCTGAATGTAATGAAATTTGAAATCTAATAAAAGTGAACTCTATTGCGCCCCCTAGCATAGACATGCAACGTCTACATTGTCCGATTTGTACCAAACTCGGGGATGAAATTCTATGCATGATTGTGAACTAAAAAGTATATTACGGATATTGGGCATTTTCCATGGTTGCCCAGTAGGGGCGCAATGACTCCTCAGAAACATTTAAAGGTACACTGTGTAATTTTTCTGGTGGACGAGCTGTTGGCCTCGGGAGCTGTCGGGAAGAGAGGGTGGCGTGCCGGGGCGGTCGCGAGTCCCCGGAGGTCGCGTGGGGGGCGGTGCGCGCCCGGGGCGAGGGCCACCATCGCCGCGCGCGGCTTTAATTATTATTATTATTATTATTATTATTATTATTATTATTACCATTGTATGTAGGCCTGATAAATCCAGTTAGAAAAAATATAACTAATTAATTGCCTTTCTAATACTATCTATAACATAACTTCATCAAAACAACATGAACTTTTTTCGTTGATTTGTCTGCCAGTAGCCTCATTACTAAAGTGGTTATAGTATCTTTTTGATGTGTTGTAAATACTAATTTTTTTTGTCATCTTGTTGTTTGTCATTTATTTTTTATGAGGACCAACCTTCAAATATTCATCATTAAAAAGCTAAAAGTGGATGCTTCAGTTTGTAAATTGTATACAAGTGACAGGGTGAGAAGGTTTATTGTCATGATATCCTTTAAAAGACTGTTGCCAGAATACATATTTATTTATTTATACAGACTATAGTCAGAAAATCACTTCTCTTCTTTAATATTTTACAGGGCCAACCTCCTGTACACAACTGATAAGGACATGGAAGCGCACATCACTATGCAAACACTGAACACATCCTGCTATGCACCTGCGCACTGGTTCTGTGGAAGAAGTATTAAATGGGAGCGGCCAGACCTTCCACCTCTATCGTGGATTCTGTGTCATTAATGCCTGGCTGATAGGATGAACAGCTAGTGCCTTCAGATAAAGAAAACTATTGAGTGATTTTAGCTTAAATTGTTGCTGTTGAGAAGTGGACGCACCATGGTCAGTGTGGAGTTTAAAGCATGTACTATGCCGGTGGGTATAGTGCGTGTCCTGGAGGTGGTCTTGACTTGTATCACTTTCAGCCTGGTGGCTTCAGTGGGAACCACCACAGCCGCCTTCTGGACCTGGTGCATGTTCACCTGGTGTTTCTGCTTCTCTCTCACAGTCCTCATCCTCTTCTTTGAGTTCACCACTCTCAACTCCAAGCTGCCCATCTCCTGGGAGGACTTCACCTGTGCGTTTGCTATGCTCGCTACACTGATGGTATGTTGTGCAATTCTTAAAAAGATTATACCGATAAATCAAAACAAACTGCAGTGCCTTCAGATTTTCAAATAAAATTTAGTGTTGATCATTACTACTAGAGTCACAATTCTAAAATATAGTGCCTACTGATACAATGCCCAAAGTACACCAAATGTAATCAATGATAAAAAATTATACAAAGTCAAGTGAATATATTGACATATTGAATATTGAATAATGACATGGAGGTTTGTTGGTCTAAATGAGAGTTCCATGATTTGGACTGATGAAACTAGTGTGATATTTGTAAATAAAATAAATGTCTGTTGTTAGAAAGTCAATGAGAATTATGCAGTGCCTGGAATCAAATGTACAGATTATTTTTTACAAACAGTATACACTTTGTACAACAGTACAAAGCTAGACTTTTTTACACTTCACAACTCAAACCATTCTGAAGAATTAAGGTAAAAATTTAATTTGAGAGCATGAACATCTCCATTAGTATAATAATGGTCCCAAAAGGGAACCTTGAAGTACACCATATTTTACATAGTTAATTTTAGATTCTCGATTGTTCATAAAGCATACTGTTTTGTATTTGTTAACAACAATACATACTATGCCTAAATCAAGGTTAACAAGGTGAAGAAAAGTGAAGTCTTATAAATTTATAAGCTCTTCCTTGAGAAAGAGAGAACTATCCAATTAGGGAGGGCAGACATCAACTCATCACACTGGATTGTTTCTCACATCTCGCACATTGTTCCTTAAACTTTTTTAAAGAGAAAGAAATGTCTAACTTAACTCTTTTGTCCACACAGATCCTGGCAGCTTCCATCATCTACCCTGTAAACTACACCTGCTCCAACTGCCCCAGACAGATTGGTGCCAGTGTCTGCTCCTGCCTGGCCTTCATCTTGTACGCCATTGAGGTGGGGTTGACCCGGGCTCAACCTGGGGAGATCAGTGGATTCCTCTCCACCGTTCCAGGACTTCTGAAAGTGCTTGAAGCCTTTGTCGCCTGCATTATCTTCATTTGCCTGAACTCCTATCAGTACACGAGGTATCCTGGTCTCCAGTGGTGCGTGGCTGTCTACTGCATCTGCTTCATCTTTGCCCTTCTCATCATCCTCTTCACCATAGGTCGATTGCTGAGTCTGTTCCCTGCACCATTTGATAAAGTTTTGACATTTGTGAACATGCTGGCAGTGCTTATGTATATTACAGCTGTGGTCATCTGGCCATTTTACAGCTTCAAGAACAATCCAAGACCTAACATCTGCAACACCTTTTATAACTGTCAGTGGAATAAGTTGGTGGTGATCTCCTTTATGACTTGTGTCAATCTCATTGCCTATATTGTGGATACTGTTTACTCAATG
This sequence comes from Boleophthalmus pectinirostris, assembly GCF_026225935.1. Lineage (NCBI taxonomy): Eukaryota > Metazoa > Chordata > Actinopteri > Gobiiformes > Gobiidae > Boleophthalmus > Boleophthalmus pectinirostris. Next base: position 20,785,978 of record NW_026571115.1, on the reverse strand, counting down.
AGGCTGGTTTTCTTTGTTAGTAGGACATAGTTATCATGTAAAGTGTAAATAAATTAGAAAAAGAATATATTATGAAAACATACACTTCCAAACTTTTTGTGCCTAGAGCTATTAAAAGTGTAATAAATGCTTTCTTTTGGTCGTACATATGTGACAAGATCAGATACAGACCTGTTACAGTCCAGTTACTCATTTACTCAGTTTACCAAATCAAAAATTTCCAAGGAAAAAAAAAACATACAAATGACATTGGTAACCATATTCATTTCATTTAGTACTAGTTTGGCTCTTGTGCCTTTATTCACCACACAATATAATTGCTAATGACAAAAAAAGCCCTGCTGAAAAAAGCCCTGGTGTAATATTGTGATAATTAGAGTTTGCAAAGGTGTGTCAGTGTGGACATACCTGTAGGCATATGTCATATGTTTCAATAGACCCCCCTCTTATGGACACACCCCTTTAAGGTTTACAATCAATGTGTTCGTTTGAAGTGATAAAACATTAACTGCAGGCCAACCTCAACACTGGTATGTAATTTAACCCTGCGTGCTCCAACCAGTTAATGATCTGTATTTTCCAATGGTCTCGGCCAAATGCTGTAATTAATCATAAATAAATATCATGATGTCTGAGTGACAGGCATTACCTTTGATGTGATGAGAGCATTCAGACCTTAAGTTAAACAGGAAGTACAGGTGTTACAGAATATTGGACATATATGGACATGTGCACCAAGTTTATGATCATGCAAGATATGGGGAGGTGTAGTGACTCAGTACTTAGGTCATTCACGTAATTCCAGCAATGACTACTATGTGCTGTTGTTGTATTTTTGGGCACTTCACTGGACACTTCACTCACCTCAATTATGTAAAACTGTAGTGTATGTGTGAGTGATTGATTGGTGGTGATTGGGGGGTCTGATGGCATAGATTGGCAGTCCTGCTTTTATCAGTCTATATCTGGCATCTGTGTTTAGAAGAGTTGTTAAACATTTGGATTGAAATTGCTCATAAAATAAATAAATCCATTATTTATGATTATTAGTTGTATGGGGTCTGTATGGCAGGTCCTTCAGTGTGCCATTACAAATTGGTAAATCATCTAGTATTGTATTTGTTTACTCTAATTTGTATGAAAAAAAAGGTGTGGGTTGGTGAGCAGTGCATGCAATAAGAGGACAATAGTCCACTAGTGAGTTGGGAGGTGAACATGATAACTTCCACCAATCACTAGTATGAAACAAGGCCATAAACAGAGATAAGGCGGAGATGCTGCATTTGAATAGGCGGCAGAGCATTTTGAGTTTCGGTTTCAAGCACTATCCTATCCACCTTTCCTTTGGGATACATGGATTTCATGACGAGGACAATTTTTTTCTGTTCAGAGTTTGAACTTATTTGAACATCTCTGATAAAACAATCTTAACTACTTTGACAATGACTGTTGTGGATTTGCGGGCGCTCACTCAGCCTGTGGGCATCTTGCGGATCTTTGCTGCCATTTTATCTTGTATATCTTTCAGTCTTGTGGCTTCGGTTGGACATGTCAACAATTCGTACTGGTCATGGTGTATGTTTACCTGGTGCTTCTGCTTCCTCGTCACCCTACTCATCCTCATCATGGAGTTTACAACAATGCACTCCAAAATGCCTTTTGGATGGGAGGACTTCATCACTGCTTTTGCGATGCTAGCTAGCCTCATGCTCTTCACTGCATCCATTATTTATTCTTCCTTCTTCACTTGTAAAGGAGCAGCAACGAGCGGACCAAGGTGCCACTGCCAGATCGGGGCCTCTGTCTTGTCTTGGGTGTGTTTCTTGGTCTACGTTGGTGAGGTGGTTCTAAACCGGCTTCGACCACAGGGGGAGCACATTGGATTCCTCTCCACCTTGCCTGGGATCATGAAGATGTTAGAGACATTCATTGCATGCATAATCTTCACCTCCATGCACAAAAGTCAGTACTTCAAGAAACCAGAACTGGAGTGGTGTGTGTCCGTGTATTCATTGTGCTTCATTTTTACGATCATCATAATTGTTATCTGCACCGCCCAGCTAACGTCATACTCACCGGTCTCAGTTGAAATAGTGGTCACTGTCTACAACATTGTCGCAGCGTTGATGTATTTGTCTGCAATGGTCATATGGCCGCTCTACAGTTTCCATAACAATCCCAAACCTCCAAATTGTGGTTTCCTCTGTTCATGGGATAAACTTGTAGTAATCACTATCATGACTATTTTTAATGCAATTGTTTACACACTGGACAGTGTCTACTCCATTTACGTAGTGTTTTTTGTGGGAAGAGAGTAAAACCTATTTGTGGTTTTGCTGAATAAGTGAAGTAATGTCCAAGACTTGAATTAATTAATGATTAAAAAACAAAACCATGTCATAAAAACTGACTTGGATGATAAGAGTTACATTAATAGGCCAAATGAAATAAATACCACCAGAGTGCATTAAGGCATTTTTTGTTCATAATCTAAAATCTAACATCTCATCTAAATTGTGTTATTTAAACTATTCTTCATTGGGGAATTATATAGTAGATGGTTTTCATATATATTTTTATTTCTGTGTTCTGTGTGTTGTTGCTGATACCTTCTTAATGTAAACTGATGTAAGCTTTACCAGAATAATAGTGAACATTACAGTTGTTATCAGGAAAAGGGATTTTGATTTGAAAATGTTTATCTTGTATCTGGGGACACAAACAGGTTGTGTTTATGAAATTTGAAATAAAAAATCCTACATACCGTCCCTTGAAGTGAAAGGAGTCAAATAAACATGAAAATATTTTACATAGCAGTACTGAATGTACAGGTGAAAACACTGTACTCATTCTCATATTTTCTGCAATAGGCTACCATAGAACTACAATATATTTTTTTTTAAATATAAATTATAGATCCATGTAGGCCACTTAAAAAAAAAAAAAAAAAAAAAAAACATCTTACCGTCTGGCAGCCATCTTTATCCTGCTTCTGCAAACCCTCTGGAGCACCACTAGATGTCACTGAAAAAAAGGGCATCACTTTTTGGCAGCTCCATTCCCAACCATTGGTAAGTTCGAAGTTAGTTCAGTAAGTAACTCTAAAAATAGTTTATTTTCACTTGTTGGTGTTATTAAGACCATTATACATTTATAAAATGATTGCTTTGCTGGGCTTAGAATGTTGTCTAAGCCCATACAGAGGCTAATTAACTTTTTGCTTCTAAACATTTTCATAATTGCTTCATTCTCCTCATTATTTAGATGTTAATATATTCATACGTATGTGTTTCTTCCTGAATTTGACCAGTGTCAGATAATTGTTGCTACATCCCATCGGACAGTCCTCAGTGGCCACGTATAAAACATGAGTCATTCAGATTCACACGTACTTTTTGATGCTCATTATCTTCCATTAAACGTCTGCAGTGATGAGTGGTCCTAGCTCGTGTAGGCTCCAGTTCTGCAGTATAAGTATGCCTCATTAGTAGCTAGGCAAATATTGAAGGTTTCCTGTATAACCAACAGGTGGAGGGACCAGCATGTGGAGTCTCATCAGTGAGCGTTTGATACATAATTGTTAGCTCTACTATAGCACAGCTCTGCTCTGTATCATTACATCAGCTTTATTAAATGATGCTAATTCACTTATCCACATGAGAGCAAAACAGAACCCATCTGGTGGATCTAATAATGCTAACACCGTAGTGTGGAAGGACATGATGCTGCGGCTTATGTCATTGGATTACACAGAGCTGTATTTCCCTCTCTGATAAAGTTATGCAAATTGTGTGATGTATAGGCTATATAGGCATTTTCAATGTATGTTTAGAAGGTTTTATTTTCACATTCATCTCTATAATTTTGTATTTGTATTTATTTGGCCTCCATTAGCTGTGCTTCCATACAGTTATTCTTCCTGGACTCAATAACCTATGATGCATGTTTTTTGGTTTGATGGGGGAAACCGGAGTGCCTGGAAAAAATCCATCCAGACACGGGGAGAACATGCACACACAGAAAGGCCTGGATCAAATCTGGAACCTTCCTGCTGTGAAGCATGAGTGCTAGCCACTCAGCCACCGTGCCAAATTTTGTTTGTGATGTTACAATTTCAGGAACACTCAGCACTTGGATGCAGATAAAATAAATAAATAAAAAACATTTATTTGTAGATATTTGCACAAGATGCAACATAATATGTAATATAATATGTCTATATGTACCTACAATATTACATTAATATGAGCATAGTTCAGGAAGACACTGACCCCTTAAAAGTATTCTTGCTGAATAATTCGTAGTGTTCTTTACACCAAACTTACCCCCAAGCCTTTCATGATAAGTCTTCTTATCATGAAAAAAATAGAAATAAGTAATGTTCCAAAAAAAAAGAAAAAAAAACTTCACTTTAGGCACCAGTTTTGTCAAAACTAAGCCTGCACATATTGCATATACCCCACTCATCTTCACATGGACTTGTAAATCACCTGACGGAGTCTGTGTTCTCATCCCTCAGAGTTATAATGTAGATGTCTCGTGTGCTGCCACAGACATCAAGAGGTATTGATTTGCTCAGAGCCACCCAGACCAGCCTATAGGCGCCAGGCTTCTTCAGTCAACTCAATACATTTGCTCAGAGGTGAAGCAGTGATGTATTCCGGCTGATAGCTCCTTGAAACCACTGAAACCACCGTCACATATTTCTCACACATATCACCACGGATGAATTTTTTGATACATTTTTAATTTCCAAGGCATATATTTTTAAAGGAGAAGCCACTTGCCAGTGTCCCTCTTGAACTCAATAACAGCACCTTACACTTTATAACACTTTTGGCCTGAGAACTGAAATATAAATATATATCACTGACTTTGTGCATTCTTTATTATTAAGGTGGTTTGTGTGTACTTCAGCTTCACACACTCCAAACCTCTATTGTTATGATGCTTTTTGGACAGCCTATAAAGCTATACGTTTCTACTATGCAAAGGTAACTGTGGGAATCAAAAGATATGTGGCACTGGCTGAAAGAATGTGATGTCTGAAAACCATAAAAACTGTTTTTATTATCATTTCATTATCATTTTGTAGCTCTCTTCTGAAGTTTGACAAATCTGTTTACTTTTATCTTTGTTTTTTATGAACAAATCTCTATTACAGCTTTTCATAACTGAATATAAAGTGGTTGTTTCATATACTATTTCTACAATAATCTTGGAGGTTGGACACTAAATGCCAGTGCACACAGAGCAGTAATGAACCGTGCTGTTGTCCTGGTGATATGAGCAGTGCCACACAAATCACTGTCTCTGTCACACAGCTGGGTGGCACTGTTTACTTTTATATCATATGTCCATAAATCTGCCTCTTCTGTCTTTTTCAGCAGGTCCGACTGGTCCCATATATCATCAACTTCAAACTATCACTAATGATTTTCTTGGGGCTGCAGGTGGAAAAACATGAAGGATGAAATATTGGACACGTACCACCTGTCGACGCTAAATTAGGGAGGCTTGTTTCGAAAACCCTCTCTCCTTATCTGATTTTTATAGATTTATTCTCAAGTAAATGAATAACGCCATTAAAGTGTTCTACTGCAAAGCAAACACCTTTGGTTCAGCTGAATAGTTATAATTTTATTATTTACTAGAATACATTTGTATGTAGTCTGTCTAGGAAAGGAAGGAGGGAGCATTGCACACTCCACTTTGGACTGTAAAGTAATTGCCATTTTCCCAGTGGGTGGGACTTTCACATCCAAAGAGGGTTGTGGCCGTTCACATAAATACTGTTGACTTGCCTCTGTGCTCATCTGTGCTCCCCTTTAGAGGATTTCCTAAAGAATGCGCAGGTGACAAGTGTCCACAACTCACGGGGAAAATGAGCCAACCGGGATCAACTCGACTTAAGATGAAAAGCCAATCGTGAGGAGTGTCTGGTGTGCAAAGAAAAGAGTAAGCTTTGAGGAACGCAGTAATTTTCCCAAAAGTGCAAAAGAAGTAGGAGCTGAACCGGAGGATGAGATGTACATAGAGCAACAGGTTTGTGCATGTTCAAAATTTAACTTTATCACAATGTTCTGTGATATTAGGCATTAGATTGTTACTATTATTATACTTGATCTTGATATTTTACTGACTGAAGTTACAGAATGTGCATTGTTACTATGCATCATTAATTTTAAACCAACTAAATTTAACCTTTTCCTTTTGATTCTTCCTGATTCAAGATATGATTTATTAGCATCAGTGTCATATTGTAATATTACTGTTAGAATCCCCAAATACATTTAAAAACATAATTTGAGGTGAAATATTCTGAGTGGACAAGAGAGTGAAACCTCTTATCCACTCAAAGATGGGGCTAACATCATTAAAGTAACTGTTGCATAGAATATGTTGTATGATTTCTACAATAGTAGAAGCGTTTTGTGTAACATTAGCTGTGAAGGCATGATTCTCATACCAACATGCACATAGCCTACAGTATAAACCTTAATCAATCAAAAGCAAGTTTCATTCATTGATCTGATACACACAGTGCAGACAAGTCCAACATTTTGTGTGGGGGAAATTTAATAAAAAAATTAAAAAAAAAGTGAAATCTGCTAAAATTATTTGAAAATGGTCTCGTAGTTTATTAGACTATTGATAGCAGATTCCAATTTAAAATAAATGTTTATAAAGATACAGTTTGCTTGTATGCATGTTATTGTTGAGTAGATGACTTTTTGCCAAACAATATTATGTCCTCATTGATTCTGTGAATTGTGCCTACTGCAGTGTCCAGTCTAGCTCCTGGAGCCGGCACATGTTTGTTTTCCCAACATGCTCCTGCGGGCCGCACGTCACCCTTCATGTTTATGTGCATGGTTCACTGCGTCCCAACGTCACACCATTTATTTGTAAAACACATTTCATAGCCACAAGTTGCTATGTCTGGCAAAAAAAAGAGAAATCACCGGTAGTATTACTTTAGGTCATCCACAAGCCAACTGAAGCCTCTCGAGTGGCCCCAGGCTCGTCTCACATTAGCGGATTATTATGAGTCATTGTGCTAGCCTGGTCAGCATGCTAGCCTTTTTCCAGAATAAGCCCCCAGCAGTATGGGCAACAATTTGCACAATGATGAACTGTTTAATTAGTTTATAGTAAGTTAATACTTCCCTTTAAGAATGTACTGCATTTTAAAACAGGCAATGTCCTATTATTATATGTTTTATACTGTTTAGTTTTGTCTTTGGAATCTTGAACACAGTTGAAATCAGAAAGTTGCAGTACGCTACATATTGCTTGAGTGCTCATATCCAAAGTTTTTTCAAGGACAAGAAATTTTACATTTTGGATACTTTCCCAGACAATTTTGTTGCAGATGTCAAATATGCATATTTTTCCCAGAATGCTGCCATATCCAATTACTCCCAAGAGAAAGCTCAATCACTGCATTTAGCATAATATTTTTCCAATGAATTTATGTTCTTTGTGATTTATAAATCAACTGTATTTTGTGCGTAAGTTTCTGCCCACAAAACAATAACTCTAATTCTGTGATTTTGCAGCTGCCTCTGCAATCTTCAGACTCGATCAAGATGGGGGATTATAACTGGACATTCACTGGCAATGATAGCGGTACATCCTCTGCCTACATTGACCATGTTGGAATTCACAACAGTTCACAAAACAACAACCAGTCACATTTTGAATCTGGAATGTCTGACACTGTCACCACTTTGGCCACTGCTGTTGTCTTCATTATTGTATTTATCGTTGGTCTCCTTGGAAACTCGCTGGTTATTTACGTGGTGGTCCGCTACGCCAAGATGAAAACTGTGACCAACTTGTACATTCTCAACTTGGCGTTGGCTGATGAACTCTATATTCTTGGTATTCCCTTCCTGACCACTCAAAATGTGCTATACTACTGGCCTTATGGGGAGTTCCTGTGTAAAATATACATGACAGCTGATATCATGAGCCAGTTTACTTCTACTTTTTGCCTTACGGTGATGAGTATCGATCGGTACCTAGCTGTGGTTCACCCTATGAGGAGTGTCAGGTGGCGAAAGCCAAAGGTGGCAAAGATACTCAACGCAATGATGTGGGTAGTTTCCTTTCTCATTGCGTTGCCGGTAACAATCTGTTCCAACGTGCAAGAGAATTTTAACACTTGTAACATAACATGGCCTGAGCCCAAGAACTTGTGGTCCAATGTTTTCATCCTCGTCACGTCCATCTTGGGTTTCTTTGGTCCAGTCGTGGTGATTTGCCTGTGCTACCTCCTGCTTGTCATCAGGGTAATGGAAAACAACCTTTATTCAACTGTATTTGATTATGTGACGTTTGTAATTAAATCAAGTCATTCTTCTAATGGTTTCAGGTCAGGTCAGCAGGTGCAAAAGCCGGTCTGACAAAGCGCCGAAAGTCCGAGCGTAAGGTGACCCGCATGGTGGTGATCATTGTTCTGGTTTTTGTCCTTTGCTGGCTGCCGTTTTTTATCACCAACATCGTCAACCTGGTTTATACGATCCCTGAAAGCAGCACTACTGTTGCCATCTACTTCATCCTGGTCATATTAACCTACGTCAACTCCTGCTCCAACCCCATCCTCTACGGCTTCCTGTCCGATAACTTCAAGCAGAGTTTCCAGAATGTTCTCTGCTTGAACAAATCTGCTGAGGGCGTCACGGTGGATCAGCAGGCCCTCACGCCAAACCTAGATCGAACAGTTCCCACCCAAGTCCCAGGTTCACCGAGAGCAAAGAATGGTACAACGGGCAACTAGGTGAGGAGGCGAACTTTGGTTATATGGAATTGTTTTATGTTGACACAAAGCAGATATTTTGATTTGAACACATAGTCAACACTGATGACAATTCATTCAATAAACAGAAATATGAAACATCAGATAAAGACATTTTGTTAACAGTTTTTCACAGTCATATTTGTGCTACATCCATTAATCTACCAATTCTTCTGTTGTATTTTTACAGAGTGTCCAAATGGAGAGGATTTCCCAAACCAACAATGAGCAGTTGAAGTCCTCCATGTTGTAAACTTTAAAATTGCTTGGACAATTTCAAGTTTTTTTAATAGGACTATGTGACTAAAGAAACTGAGAACACATGGAACCAATTTGTACATTCCTGATATTGTACTGTACGATTGTTATGTGTCTGGTTGTATTTACTTGTTATTAAAACTAGATGTAAATATAGAAATGTTATAAATTCTTAAATGTGCACTATGTAGCTTTTCCTTGTATCATGTTTTGTTACTTTTAGCAGGCTCGCCCTTCCATAGATCTGACTGTATTTTGGCCAAGTGGTATTCCCAGCTTTTCTCCATGGAGGTAGATTCAGATACAGAGGAACATTCTAGGCAAAGATATAACATCTCCATGGAAACAAGTAGGTGGCAAACCCTCCACCAGACATGTTACATAGTGCACCTTTAAATCGCTCAATTCTGCTGTGTTGGATATTTTATGCGCCATTTTGTTTCACTGTACTTCGCCATTTTATTGTCGTCTTGTGGTTATTTGCAAATCTTTTACAGTTGTATATATAGCACAGTTTCATAGTTCATCAGTTCAAGTAAATCAAAGTCATATTCGCTAAATTTCAATTGTGTGTTTGGTGGTGGCTTCAGTGGTCGTTAGAACAGAACAAATGTCTCATCTTAGCCCATGTATTATTATCGTAGCTATACTTTGGACTTAAGTTCCCACTCAAAATCTATTCACTAAATTCTATATATATATATTTTTTTTGTTTTGTTTTGTTGTTCATCCTGCCCAGTCCCAGAATGTGATCCCCACAGAGCGTCTAAAGGGGTAAAACTAAAAACAGCTGTGGGAAATTTCTCAGACAGAACCACAAACATTGGATTGACAGTCCACACAGTACAGCTGAAACATGTAAAATAGCTGAGAGTAATGTATTAAGAACATTGTGTTACTCACAACTATTTTGAAATATAAGGAAGCCATGTACCATCCATTTTACGTTGTCAGTCTCAGCCCCTATTGCACATGTGTTTACTGACAAGCGATGGCAGTATGGGTAGAAACACTCCAGTGCTCCTGCTGATTCTGGATACCCCGGTGTTTATGGTCACGCTGCTCTTGACAGCCTCAATGTCATTTCAAAGAGCTGCTTTTATCAAACACTGAATAGCGGCAAAATATTTTAACTCACTTGTGACTTCCACGAAACAGGTCCCACTTCCAGGTTTTTCCTCTCCATTGCCTTGCGAAGTCTCTCGTGTAGGACCCACATCAATCATATGTTTTCAGAGCTCTTATGTGTCAACAGCAACTAACCCTGTTTATCCTTCGTCCTCAAATGACAACAGAGGCATTGTTATCTTTCTATTCCTTCAAACTGGTTCTGTGCCATACAACAAGGGATTAAAAGGATCATAGCACAATGTCCTATTTTTATGTTACAAGACAAACATCAGCATCAAGTGGAAATAACAACAATTATCAGTGGAACAGTTGAGAAAGCTATTATAATAATTAATTATTGGCTACCTATTGTTAGCCCTAATACTACATACTTTTTTTTTGGGTTGCTGCCAGACTAAACCATTTTCTCTGCCTTTAGCTACCAGGTCAAAAACTATATGGGTAATTATTATACTGCTAAATAAACTAGACTTTAGTGGAGATGCAATTGCTTTTCCTGGAATGTTACAGACTATGGCATTAAACCTGTATTTTTATATTTTTGTTTATTAAATTTCATGTTTTTATTGCTCCAAAATACCTTGAAAATGTTTCTTTCGGTGTGTGTGCTCGCCTTTCCACAATTAGACTTGTCCTGCTTGTTTCATGGAAGTAAGACAGGTTTAATGCTATATTGCGGAAAACATCAGGCAATGTCATCTTCCTGGGAAAAGCTAATTAGATCACCTATTAAGCGCCTATTAATAATAAAAAAAAAAACCCAACTACATTTAATTACGTATGTGCAATAACTCATGCAGGTATGATTCTGTCAACGGGACAGTTTTTCCAAGAAACATTTTTATTTTCTTTTTACATTTAATGATGTTGATTTAGACTGAAGCCGTAGATGAGTTTCTGTCAAAGGGGAACAAATTAAAACTTTCTTTACTATTTTATCCCCAACAAACATTTGCTATATTTTCAGAGCATTTTTTTTGGGCTTCTTTAGGTCAGTCATTCACCAGACAGTGTTGATACGAGAAACAAAGACTCCTGATCTCGCTCTGCTCAAATTGTGAACAAATTGTTAGCCAGTAGTTGCCTAAGTCATATTTGAACGTTCTCAGAAAATAAGAAAAAACACAATTTTTAGCAAGCACATTGGTATTTTTTATTGATATTGTATAGAGATGACTAAGGCAGACAGTGATTTTAGACTCTAACAAGTGTTCTGATGGCTGAGGACAAAGGCAATAAGGCAGGGTGATGCAGCAGTGGTAGGAGAGTAAACTTAGGCAGATATCACAATTTGGCCAAAAAAAGGACTTAGGCAATTATGCTATTAGGCTAACGAAATGTATATCCGCCATGTGTTCAAAGCAAACGATGGACTGAAAGGAGCCATTTACAGCAAACCACATCTTCATTAGTGCACTGATATGTGCTTAGTGCCTTGAGCCTCAGTAAATTGGATGACAGATGATTTTCACATAAATACAGCATACAAAAAATAAAAAAAATCAATTAAAAATTACATCTACCTCAAGTGTTGGGAAGTATACATAAAATGAGAATATGTAGTCTGAATTCTGCAATAACTTTATTTCGGTGGTTTCAGAATACACAATTTAGTCTTCAAATTGCAAAATATTAGAGAAAAAAAATAGAAAACACTGCTCTCGTGGTGAGCGCATGTGCAATTTTTCTTTCTCCGTTTAGTGACAAACATCAAGCTGTTTTTAACCCTAAATAACACTTTAATTTAAATGGAAAGTATTCTAAGTATTCAGAATGCAGTACTCTGGCCCATGTATCGGACAAAATACATTTTAGTGCAGGTATTCAGTCTTCTGTAACTAAATACATTTTCAAAGTATTCTTCCCATTACTGTGACCCACTGAACACTGACAGGTCAATACAAATGTACAAACAGCTAAATATTTGTGTCAATTTAAACCTAACCCTGACATTTACACTGAAATGTTCTGAAATGTACTGGGTTGTTCTGGGACGTCGTTGATTGGGGAGTATGTGTGTGTGTGGGGGTTATAAAATATAAGCTGGCTAGCTGGAGGCTGTTGAGTTACTGATTTAACTTTTCTAATAACTTGCTGAGAGCTGACTACAGAGTTCTCAGATGTTCTGACCAGTGTACTGTAATGATTGACTAGACTAATGTTATTCCTAAAAATGCAGAACATATATTTTCAACAATAAAGAGCCTTTGTGCTTGAAGTTACTGGAAGTATTAAGTTGGTCTAAGTACACTTTTATAATATTTGTGTATGGTGATCTGATGTTCCAGAAAGTACTATGAAGTGTGTATTTTTATGCTTCTTCATTGTCTACTACCAGTGGTGGAAGAACTACTCACTTCTGTTACCTAAGTAAAAGTGCAGATACTGGAGCAAAAAATACTCAAGTAAAAGGAAAAATATCACTTGAAAAAAATTACTGAAGTAAAAGTATTAACATACCCACTTAAAAATGTATTTAAAAGTATTTTTGAGTATTTTTTGTGATCTAATAAAACTTTTAATGTAGTCATTGTTCACCGGAAACAAGTGATTTGATTGTTTTTATTTGTATATTTTTGTTTGCTCAAACTATGAACGTGTTAAAAATAAACCATCAGGTCTCAAACAGTTTTAAAAAATGCTTTTACTTTTCGGTCCTTTTAAAAAAATTTAGTGAAGTAGAAAGTACAGATAGCTGCTCTCAAATATAGTGAAGTAAAAGTAAAAATATAAATTCAAGCAAAGTATAGATCCCATTTTTTTACATAAAGGTGCACTATGTAAATTTTTGGTGAGGTATCTGTCACCTTCTTTCTATGGATGTCATTGTTCTGCTTTGAATGTGCCACAATATGATATTAAACAGATCTGTATTACATCTATTCAGTTACAGGTGGTTGTATTGCCCAAAGACAGAAAAACAGGCATTCTGGCTGTGAGAGGGGTTGCCTCTCCACAGATCTGGCATGTAACTTGGTCTGGTTTGGTCTCCAAGACAATAGGTTTAATGAAACGCAGATGGCACTAAAAAGTGTTTGACAGGGGGTAGTAGTTAAAAGTCGCAATAACTACTTTTTATTTATCCTTTGGTGTCTGCAGTGCCTCAGATTCTTGGAAGCCTCCTCACACAAATGTTTTAAATAATGTAGGCTATTGCAACATTTGAGGAGCACTTGAAAACAAATCTGCATTTTTGGGGTTGTACAGTATTTTGCAAGAAACAATTCACTTCCCCCATGTGGTTAAAGGTACAAAGGCTGCTTTTTGGAGTTTTTTCTAACCACTCCACTGATGAAATTTGGGTGACTGGCTGTACAATATAATCCACGAAAGCAGGATGAGTCCACAGCAGGGAGCACAAGAGTGTCATCTGCAATTACAGATGGAACGGATGCGGACACTTAAACACCAGGCAGGCACACCGGGGCTGGGGGCTGGGGGCTGGGGGCTGCACATGTAAATTGCAACTTGAGTCTCAAAAGCTATACTAGAGGCTAATGCACTACTTGTGAAGATGGAAGTCACTGTGATTATGTGTTGCTGTCGTGTCCATGCCAGCAAAATATAAAAGTCTTATCACATTAGGGGGTTGTGTTTGCCATTTTTTAAAGAAGAGATACTTACACTCGTGAATTCTGTTTTAGAGCCCATATTACGCTATTTCCTGATCTGTGTTATAATGTTGTTTCCTCATCACAAACATACCTGGAGTAGGTTGTGTTTTGTTTCATTCACACATGTTTAACGCGCAAACCCTGCATATTTAGTCTGAGTACTTCTCTCAAACAGAAAACACTCTGTGTCACCCTGTGATGTCATGTGGTAATACAGGAAGTGCTCCACTGTGTGTGTGTGTGTGTGTGTTTTTTAACTCCATACAGCTTCACTATGATCATTTGGATAATTTCAGACCTGGAATTGCCAATCTCTACTGAACTAAAGGTAAGAGGTGCTGTTAACATGAAAACCACTACATGACATCACAAGGTGGAACAGAGCATTTTTTATTTTATTTTTTTAGCACTTTTGGAGATGTAAACAGACTACACAAGAACTACTCAAACATATTTTGATGAGGTAACAACATTTAAACATGACTAAAAGCTCACAAGAGTCTTTTCTGCATAATATAGGACCTTTAAGCTCTGTTTTTGAAAAGGTTAGGTTAGGTGATATTTGTATTAAATTTGTGACATTTCACAGATTATAATTCAACCAGTTCAGTAAACATTCTGAAACAACATGAAATATTTCATATCTGCAGAAGTATTATTTTCTTTGGATTGAGTTCAGATCATGACAGCCCTTCTTTCACTCAACATGGAAATTTGAACATAACGTCTGAGTTTATTTTTGGAACCATTTCACAACCTAAAGGGGTAAAGCCAAAACAACTGTGATGTTCTCCCCAGGGTTTTCAAGCACTGGCTCATATAAACATTGTGTGACAGATTTCACTGCAGGATGTGGTTGTGTGTGTGCATGTGTGTGTGTGAAGTGAATGCTTAGAGACTGTGACAAACCCATCTATAAGAAAAAGCTCATGATACCAGCGCCTCCTCGTCTGCTTTCCTTTAGTCTATACTCCCTTTCCTCACTGCACATTCCAACACTGGCACTACAGTTACCAAGTGTTCAGAAGTGGAAGAAGAAATGTTTGATAAAATTAAGGGCAAAGGGCTTATTTTTTATTCATTCATTTGTTTATTTATTTATTTGGCAAAGGAAAATTGTCCATCACAAACAAGTGAGTTTGACAGGGATCAATCTGTGATGGTGACTTCAGTGTGGTTATTAGGACATACTGCATTTATAACAAGTGAACTGTAAGGAAAAAGTGATGGATGATCGCTGGCTTCACTGCAGGAGTTTGATTGTAAACACAACTTTACCTGTACTAGGAAACGAACTGATCCAAGAGTCGTAAACATAATTAATGTTATGCTGGCTATAATTAACATTTGATTAGATCTACCATCAGTAATGCAATCTGTAGACATGATTAAAAATCTTGTTCCATGACACTTCCAATTGTATTTCAATGCTGCTTCTGAATAATTGTAGTCTACAGGGAGTAGAGCAAAGGAAATGGAGAGTGTGAGAAAACAAGACCACTGCAAAACATCTGTCATCTGCCAATTTTATATGGCATGTGCACACACTTTAACTGTATTTCTTGCTAAATTACCTTCACAGTAAAGACGACAACATCTAAAATGACATTGTTTAAAGTGTCTGCATGAAACAGATGCTTCATGACCTGATTGGAAAGTGATTTATTAAATGGAGCAGGTGACAAGATTAAACATCTCGCTTAAGCAGGCTTTAAATGTTCCAGAGAGCAGCCTATAGTATTATCTACTGCAAAGAAACAAAGAGATGTAAGTGATAAAGAACTACGCCAGCCCAACTCTGCCAGATGAGACCTTGTTATCTTTGCCTATGCCGCACATCAGTGTCATGTCAAGACGTTGCAACATTCTTGGAAAAAATAAAAAATAAATTCAAAAAAACTTTAATACAGATGGGGACAGGTTAAATTAATATTGTTCAAATGCAGATTTCTGTTGTCATACAGTGAGATAATGGTTCTAGTCACTAATAAAAGTGATCAAGTTCAACATTTGTGGATTTACAAGTACAGTGTAATCAAGAGCAAAAACTGTCTCTTGTCCCCATCTGGGAGTATGACATCATCACATATTATTATCTAAAAACCTCCAGCAGATCTGATTTTTTCTAGACAGAAAGAGGGGTGGACCGCCCAACGCAACAAATCACATTGCTTTCAGCACTCATGGGTTGAAAATAAATAAAAAATACTAAAAATAAAAAATACTAAAGAAGTCTGGCTCAGAATCCCCCCCAAAATGTAGGCCTACCTATTAAAATACCTCAGTTTTAAAGCTACCATCTGTACTACTTTTTTTTTCGTACTACCAGTAGATGGCAGGTCTGACCACAAATACAAAATAAAGGCAGGCCCACATTATATTCGTATTTTGGGAGTCAGTATTGGCGTTAACGTGGTACTAAAAATAGGTTATTGGATTTTCTACCAGTTTAACAGATTTTTCAGACTTTTTTTTTTTCTCACAGTTTTATTCTGACTGTACCAGGAGTGCTACGTATGTAAAGATCGTGCAAGATTGTCTTTTTGGTGCTTTTCAGTATCGGGGCAGTCTCGAATAGAAAGCTGAAAAGGTTGAGTCACTCCAAAAGGCCAAAGAGTGATTTTAACTTTATCTGTGATGTGGTAATATAGACTTTTAATTATTTTGTACTTTTTGAGTGGCTCAGCTTTTTCAACTTAGGTTTTGTAACAGTTCTAACAAGGTGCTAAAAGAAATAATGATTAAAATGATATATATTTTTAAAGGTCTGACAGTTTGTCTGGTACTGTCATCATCGAGTAGCGGTCAAATGCAGTCAACAAACATGTTCCTTCACCGCTCTCTGCTGGGGAAAGGGACAATTACAACGTTCCTCGTAATTGTAATAAGTTGAAGTGAAATCTTCTGCAAATGAAAGGCGTAGACGTTAAAATTATGTGAGTTTTGTGCACCAGTTCTGAAGTCAAAGTTACGCCCTCATCAATCAATCAATATCGTATAGACAATGAAACTCGGGATACATTACAGGCCTAATTCTCCAGGCAGGAGCTAAATAATTAGGGAACCAAGTTTAAAACGAAGACGAAAAAATTAAATTAATAATTTATAGAAAATAACAAACGGCACTCGGCAGTTTTAGGCACAGCCCAACGTTACAACATTTTCTTTTTCACACAGTGTGAATGCTTCTGATCGTGCTTAAACCGCAGGAGGGCAGTGTTGTACAAGACCTGTTGCTTCAGCTTCGTCTCCAGTCTGACAGTCCACAACCTGTGGCCGCGCTCGAGAGAGAGAGGTGGTTTTATTGCGCTTTGGGGTAACCCTGCGCAAACTCCGGCTGAACGCATATCCCAGTCCAGTTGTTATGGATAAATGCGGACTGTTTGGCGCCCGGTGAGTTTGTGGACTTTGTGGAGAGTTGATGGAGAAGACGTCAAAGACGTGCCTTTTCACGGAAAAGTGTCAGCATTTGGCTCAGCGTTTGCACGTTTCATCCTGGAGACGTAACACTTTCTGTTTGCATTTTAATGTGAACACGCTTTGTCGTGTTATTTAGACTGTGCTGCTTCTCCTTCGGTAGAGAATCGTTGGTGGAGAAATGCCTTTACTATGTGGCTGTTTACCGAAACGTTTGCCGTGCTGAGCGCCCCATAGTTCAAGACTTTGTTGACCTCCCCAAAAGACTTTGAGTATGGGGGAAATGTCCAGCGAGAGGAGACCGCGGCTTTGTGTCATGACAAAGGAGGAGAACGGCTACGGATTTCACTTACATGGAGAGAAAGGGAAAAGTGGACAATACATCCGTAAAGTAGAGCCTGGGTCACCAGCTGAGGCGTCCGGGCTGCGCGCAGGGGACCGAGTGGTGGCTGTAAATGGGGCGAACGTAGAAAGAGAGACGCATCATCAGGTAAAAAAATAATGTTTCCCATGCATACTTTTTGCATATTATCGCCCCCTCTTTTTCCGGATCTGCCATTTATAAATAGGATACAGTGAGTCTTTTCCATTGTTCACATCTCTCTGTCTTTATATCTTTTAATGATAAGGTACAGTCAAAGTGACCTATCACCACTACTGTGTTGTTGGACAAACTGCGTACTGTGTGCATGATTGAGCAACTTTTAAAATATTCTTAGGTCAAATTATGTGAGCAATTATGCAGATTTACTTTTGATTTATTTGTAGTCTGTTTACTTCAAAAGGGGCTGTTGCAGACCAAGGACAGTGTGTGTAGAGCTACACAACACACTTTTATGACCTGCTTTAACCCTTTGTTTACATTGATGGAACATATTCTGCCCTCAGGTGGTACAGCGGATCAAAGCGGTAGAGAATGAGACCAGGCTGCTTGTAGTGGACCAGGAAACATATGAAAGTTTGCGCAGCCTGCACCTCACAGCAACTGAAGAGATGGCTATTCTCGGAGGTGGACCCCAGTCTTCTTCTTCATCTTCTACCCCTGCGCCATCCCCACGTCCCAGCACACCCTCTGCCCCTTCAACACCCACAAAGAAGAGAGAGAACGGCTCCGTGGCTAAGCAGCCCGTGCAGAAGCCCACCAGGAGGTCGCCGTCAAAGGCTGCCAAGAAGGTATTGCTGGGTTTCAGAAGAGATCACAGCATTTTATAGACCAATGGTGTTTATCAGAGAGTTCAAGGGTCCAGTCACTAATAGGTCCAACATTTGTGCATTTACCTTTTGTATATTTTAATGAAAATTAGAGTGTAAGTCATTGGGAAAACTGTCTCTTGCTTCCCATCTTGGAGTATAACTTCATTCCATAATGTTTTCTACATGGAGAATATCTACTTTGCATGTTCTCTCTGTGACTGGGTGGGTTTCCTTTGGGCACTTCTGTTTCAACGATCTATGTTAACATGCATATTTATCTAATACTCCAGTTACTCCAGTCCTGTCCTGACCAATCTCTAGATCAAGATTTAGGATCTTCCAGACATTGTGTCTCAATGGCATTACAGGATTGGTCAAAATAATGCAAATGCAACTTTCCCTATATATTGAAAATTAATTACAGGAGAATTATAAAAAGCAAAACTAAAACTTGTGCCCTATACTCAAGAAGTTTAGAAGAACATTTAGCCAGAGAAAGTGATGATTTGTCATTCCCTAAAGAGAGTTAAAAACTTGTTAGCAGGCAGATTGTAGGTAATGAGTCAGCTCCTCTGTTGCTCAGCACTGTCTTCACCCCCGGACTTGTTTTCTCTTTCAACTTTGCAAGTCGAAGATTAGATTAGAAGATGTCATGCAAGTTTCCATTCTGTTGTGAGTCCTTCAGCGTATGGCGAGCAGCATTTAGCCACTGCCCTCTGTGTCCTGGGGGAGGCAGGATGTGATAGGCTCAAAAAGGCTTCCAGATGCAAGGTCAGAGGTCACTGGAAACAGCAGAGGTCAGGAGGCTGGTCCCTGTCACTGGAGCAGAATCTGGAGTTAGGACAACCATAGTTCTATTTCAGCAAAACAGGAAACCCACAATAGTTGTAAAGAATCTATGAGCAACTCTAGCAGTGGTTAGATTTTCCAAATTCCTGCTTCCCTCTCTCCCTCACATTAGATTAATATTATAGAGAAAAGTGTGCGTTTATTTTGGTTTGTATCTGGTTTATTTCAGTGGACATCTGCCTTGAATTACATGTCAATTACAAAAGAGCAGTGGTGCATTTTGGACCACTTGGTGAACTAGGTTTTGCTTATTTTATCTTGACACACTATACCGGATGTGTATCTCATTGCGTTGTTGTACTGGCTGGCACTCATCAGAGTGGTTTTAGATTCACACAGTCCCAATCAACAGAACCAGCTCACTCGGCCTCTCCTCTATGCATTTGTGCAACATGTGTTTTCACTTAGTGTTGCCCTGCCAATATGCAAGCACTTTTACAAGAGCTGTGACAAGGCCGATCAGTCAGTGTTTTAAATACGTGCTGGTACTGTGGACTTGTTCACCCAGCTCTGTGGGCTGGGTACTGTAACGTTAGTGTAATGGCAGTGGCTAATATACTTTGCAGACAGGAAAGTATTTAGAGGTTTTACTCTGGAAAGAAATTAACTTTTATAAGTCAAATAGTGCATTAGTAATAAACATTATTGGGAGAAACGAGTGTTCAACAAGTGACTCTTGGAATGATAATGTGTAATGTGACATTTTGCTTACAAAAGCTGCATCCTTTTAAGTAAAAGCCCAGCACTGACGATTGTCATCTTTTGCTGTGTAAAACATTATAATCTTTGATAATAACTTAAATTAATAATACGTAATTGTATGAGTTTCACTCACAAAAGTGAAGCATGTAAGACTGTGGCACACCCATTAAAATGACATTAAATAGATTGAACTTTATACAGTGGTTTCTCCTCCATGTTACTCTGTAAAAGTATGACTGAAGCAGTGTAATTCAGATGTCCAGCCTATGCCTGGGTCTCATCTTCAGGAAAAGCTGTTTCACCTGGGACACGGTTGTCTTTGAATATGTGTATGAGAGACTGTCAGAAGCTTTGCCCATTGCAACAACCAGAGACCAAAAAGCAGGAGGAAAGCACACTGTGCCCAATTATTAAAAACAATGATTTGAACAAAATATGTAAAAAAAAATCTTCCAGTAGCTCTGGTCATGGTCTGTCACTGGCAGCTGTAAACCATGGCCCATTGCAAGGGATGTTTTCTTTGTCTCATCTGATCAGCAGTAAAGTAGAACTGCTTAGGATAGCACATTTCTTCCCATGTTTTAGTTTTCAGACAGAGTTAGCAATAAAAGCAGTATTTGGATCTGGGACAAAACTCAGCCAGAATGGGAAAAAAGAGCGAAGAATAAAGAGTGAAGGATATTCAGGATACAGGAAGTTAGTTGGCCCCCTTTACAGGGGCAGTAAATTAGCAAGGGGTTGCAGAATACTGAAAGGAAAATGTATTTAAGCCTTGTTTTGTCAGTAATTGTAAATTGGTTTATTTAAGGCAGGTTCGTTCTTAGTTTGGTTTTATTTGTGCATAGTTTGATTTGTAGACTTACTGACATGAACTGTACTAGTACCTTTTGCTTGTTTTTTAATGTGCAGCCTGTTTTCCTGTGTTGATGATGTAGTATAGAGGGGTTTTTATCAGATAAACTGTGGGGCTGGACTAAAAACATCTTGAATGACAGGATATGCTCAAAGTTTAGGTCTGTATTCTTGTAAATTTGAGACTTGTTATTGCAAAGCCGTTCCACCAGAGGAGTTATTTACGTTATAAAACTGTACAGATGCATTTACTCCAGATCAAATTTATGGCCACGGCTGTAAAAATACTCAAAGCTGTATAATCCTTGCTCTTTGGCACACTTGTTCATAACGTAGCACACACTATACATGCATTTGCACATTTAAATCTCTTTGTAGCCGTTCTAATTAAAGTATTAAAGTAAAGTAACCTTGGATAGGGCCTGTTTGATGATTGTCATGCACAGTGGTGTATTTTGGTTTCCATTACTCTCACAAAGCACACTGTTATGGGATTGTAGCCAAGAGAATTACACTCAGAAATCCAGTGTCTCTCTCCTAAGGTCACACCTGCCCAACACTTTACTTCTGTTATAGTTGAAAATGTATCTGTGATCTGTATTCAAAAGACACCTGTTTGTTGCTGTGAGACAAAAAAAATAGACAAAAGAGTGGTACATTCTAATTTTAGCAACTCAGCTTTATTTTCAGTATTTAGAAAGGTCTTCTTGCTCTAAACAGACAGAAAGAGACACTACAGTACCTCCCTGATGAGCAGAATGAGTGTTACGTTTCCTTCTTGACACCTGGGGCGTCTCCTCCTGTCTGACTCCTCGTGAGTTTTCCTTTGCCTCAGACATAAAGGTGGATCAGGTGCATCTTCTGGGCGGGGCTTGTTGTAACATTAAGTGCTGGGTGTCACTTTCTCACTAGATTCTTTTCTAACATGCTCTCAAAAACACCTTCACATGCTCGTGATTGGCTATGATTTCATGTTAGAAACTATATTAGACTAGACTATTTCAGATTCATAAACAATATTGGGCAATATTCTAGTGTTTTTGAGACGGTGGACTCTCATTGAGCTGTTAACATCTTATCCCAATCTTCTCCCTCCTCTTTTTTTTATTTTTTTTTTTTATCAGTTCTGTTACTACCAGCTATAATTGCCCCATCCTTCACTTTTAACAACAAGCTATTATAACAAATAACAAATGTGAAGTACCATACATATCGTGCACTCAGACCAGGACACAAAGTTCAGCAGTAATGACTCATCTCACTATATTCTCTCACATTTTAGCCAACTATGTCATGGCCACTCATGTTGGAGGAGAATTTTTTTGTACTTGTCTGCTCCTTCACCTAAACCCTCTTACATGTAGCGTACCGCCATTATAGATTTGAAGGTGCTCTGTGTAAGTTTTTGGTTGAGGGTCCGTCACCTGCTTGTTTTTATGGGTATGCCATTGCTCTGCATGGAGTGTTTCACCTCATGGCATTAAACAGCTCTACCCTGATTCATCAGCTGTTTTCACTTTGTGGAAACCATCTCACCTCGCAGCATTAGGATTTGTTCGTAGGTGGGTACCTTTTTCTTTAACCTATGGCTGCTATTTGGTCGTGACATATGTAATGTGCCAAATCTCGTGGGAATAAGGGCAATAAAGTCTTTCCCCTTGATAAAATTCACCAAACTTGTTTCCAGCTTTAAATCC
Organism: Boleophthalmus pectinirostris; assembly: GCF_026225935.1. Taxonomy (NCBI): domain Eukaryota; kingdom Metazoa; phylum Chordata; class Actinopteri; order Gobiiformes; family Gobiidae; genus Boleophthalmus; species Boleophthalmus pectinirostris. The sequence continues at coordinate 20,763,461 of NW_026571115.1, read as the reverse complement.
TCAATCTCGGTAATTGTTGCCAACACAGAATGTCTGTCTTCGTCTACATCCATCTCGACCTGTTTGTTTACTGTTGTGCTGTACCACAAAAGGAACCCAGACAGGCGCTTGAGTTTGACGTCATGGCTTCACAGCTCTTCAGCGATTGGCTGGTGCTCGGCCTACAACTTCCGGGGTTCTTGCAAACCGTTTAGTGTATTCCGATTCCTGACCTAGTCACTGGAGAGAATTGAAATTGAGCGGAGGCACTAGGTGGCGTCAGCCTGGCTAAAACAGCTCTACGTTACAGGTGGTTTTATAGCTCAAAAATACCTAGAAAAACACACATTCTGACTGTAAGGGGGGGTTGCTCCTCCACAGATTTGACCTGCAACTTGCTCTGGTGTGGGCTCCATGAAAAAAGCGTTTGATGGACCCTCCACCAGAAATGTTACGCACCTTTAAGACATGACCATTACTATAGTTCCACCGCTGTAATGAGAGAGACATGTCCCCCCCCCCCCCCCCCTCCCTTCGCTCTGTTGGAGGTCAGGGCTCCTCTGCACATGTGCCTGCTGTGCTTTTGTTGATGTTCTTACCGCTGCTGCACTTCGTCTGCAGCGCCAGACCGGACCAGATCTGTTACTATGGAGATCCGAATAACCATATCGGTCAACACACAAAACGGTGTAATGCAAGAGGTGTGAACAAAGTGTGATTTATCTGAAATATTACACATGTGCTGCTTCATTAAAAAGGAAGCATGGGTTTAGCGCAGCTGCTATAGAGACATGAACTTGTCTTTGGCTTGTAATAATCTTTTGTAAATGGTGTGTACGATTTGGAGAAAGCTGTTAAGAGATTGCCTGTTCCCATCGGAATTGAAGCATCCATCTGTTAAAATAGTTAGTGCTGTCTTTGTCTGAGAATATGCGCTGGAGGGAGTACTCAAAACTTTTACTGTCAGGTCAAGATATTGTTATTTAGAGGAGCGAGCAGTAAACCAAATTTCAACTTGAGAAAAGGTGACTCTTAATGGCAAAGAGATGCTATGTGTCTTTTTTTACACACAGTGGTGAAAAAAGCAAATGTATTAGTTTAGTAGTTTTTGGAGAGGTAGGAGAAGCAGTCATCTATATTCTTTGTTTGTCATTTGTTGTGATAGGAAGGGCGTCTAGCACTCCGGAAAAATGTAGAGAACTTCACCCAGCTATACAAATTTGATGTGTGAGTGAGTGATTGGTGTTGTTCTGTGCAGATTGGCAGCCTTGTTTCCATCAGTCGTTCAAGAGCAGCTGCAACTATAGAAGCAACTTTATTAATTATTATCATATTGACTGCAGCATAACAAATATCAGATATCTATATCGGCTGAAAAAATCCACATTGGACCATCACTACTGTTTATGAGGCTTGTGTGTGTTACAGGTGCCAAGTCTGACAAATTGACTTGATTACGCCACAGACTAAACAGAAAAAGATGTACACAACCAAACATGCCTAAACATTTCCACGTTTAGAAGGAGATCTGCGTGAGAAAGTGTGTTCTGGAAGAAACATAGGGTCACAGTGCGAGGTCAGAGGTCAGGACTGAATAAACACAAATTCTGACTTTTAGATTTGAAAAACATATTTATCTATGATTGGTGACTAAGCAAAGAAAAATGACTTCAATATCCCATGTGACAAGCTGACCAAAAATGTAGGAAGCAGTTACTGTCTAAGCATGAAATCCTCCAAATGCCCCTGTTCAAAACACATTATTTCTTGCTAACAATATAAAAAAGCATGATGGCGGTGAGTGTCCCATTTCTTTCTTGTTATGTTCTTGACTCAGTGTTATTCCTTGCCCAGGATAATAGGAAAAAGCTGCCTCCTGTCAGCTCTAATGGAGGAACTCAGTGTAGCAGCAGTCTGGAGGTGCTACGTCAGTACTTAGCCTGTCTTATCATCTGGGAGTCATTTCTGCTGTCAGTGCCACCCACATGTGCTAAAAGCCAGCAGATGTGTGATACTTTGACAGTGAATTATTATTATAGTGCAGAACCAATCTTAACAGGACAAAGTGCCCCTTCCTTGGCTACTGATGCACTTCTTGTCAATGTAAAAGTCAAAAATGTATCACAATTTAAAACCATTTTTCCTCATATTAATTAATCACGATTTTCTATTTGATTTTGTTGTTTAGTAAAGGTCCGATATTATGCAAAACTTGTGAGCTTTAAGCCATGTTATAATGCTGTTACCTCATCAAAAACATACCTGGAGTGTTTTGTTTCATTCACACTGTTTATTAATAGTCTGTTTACATCTCCAAAGCTCAAAATGCTCTGCTCCACCTTGTGATGTCATGAAGTGGTAGTTTTCAAGATAACAGCTACCTTATACCTTTTATTTAGTAGTAGGAGTGTAACGATATTCAATTCTCATGGTACGATATTGTCAGGGTATGAACCTCACGGTACCATATTTATTGCGAAGGGAAGTAGGGAAGAAATGATATCCAGATCTATTATTTATTGTATATTATCTTGACATACATCTTATGGTACGATCTTTATTGCAATATTTTGTGGAGGCTAATAAAACTGTGAATACGCTACTTTTTCCTCTTAAAATGCCTTGACAAGACTTGATCCAAAGAACTAAGTTTTAAAAGTGTTTAAAAATGCTTTTTCTTCTTGTAGCCTGCACTGAAATGGAGCAAAGGGTCATGGTCTATGTTATTCTCTCTGTCTTTTTTTTAGCAATTGCTGCACCATAACTCTTAATTTAAGCAAAGAGACTCATAATTCGATATATTGTGATGGTCTACGATATTATTATGACAACTTTGGCGATGCGTTATCATGTTATTTCAGTTATTGTTACATCCTTGTTTAGTAGCGATTGGCATTTCCAGGGCTGAAAATATCCAAATGATTCTAATGAAGGTGTATGATGTTTATAAACACAGTGGAGTGCTACTTGTATCACCTGTTTGTGCGTTAAACACGTGTGAATGAAACAAACACAAACACAACTCCAGGTCTGTTTTTGATGAGGAAACAACATTATAACGTAGATCAGAAAATAGCGTGATATTGTCCCTTTAAAAACAAATAGAATTGGCTTTCAGTCTTATTTATTTCATGCACATAAACACAGACTTGTAATCAGCACCATTTAAAAATAGTCCAACTCATTCCTCAAACATCTGAACTCTGCTCCAAACCACATGCTTTTACTGACAGACGACTGGCTGTAGACCTCTCAATTGAAAAGCTCCAAGCTGATCATTTAATAGTTGCAATTAATATAAATGAGCATTAATTGTTACTACTGACTGTATAGTTTCACTTATGTTATTGTCCAAAATGAATGTGTTTGTTTAAAGGGCCCCTCCTCTGTGTTTTTAAACTCCATACACCTTCACTAGAATCATTTGGATAATTTCAGGCCTGGAATCGCCAATTTCCACTGTACTAAAGGTAAAACGGTAGCTGTTAACTTGAAAACTACCACTTCATGACATCACAAGGTGGAGCAGAACATGATCATCTTTGGGGATGCAGACAGACTCTACTCAAACTTGTGTGAATGAAACAAAACCCAACTCCAGGTACGTTTTTCAGGAGGTTACAACATTATAACATGACTTAAAGCGCACAAGAGTCAAATTTGTGTAATATAGGTTTGTATTTATTTTTTATTTTTTTACAAACCATGAAGAATAATGAAGTCACAATGTCTGCATGTACCAAAGAGTAAATGGGACTATTCATTTGTCTTTGCTAAACATCTGGCTTGCCTCCCCCTTCTTTGAATACCAGTTGTGTTACATCAAGATGCAGGGGGCCACATGTGACCGGAGACGAGAGTAAACCAAATTCTTGAACTGAAAACATGTCGAGAGTGAGGGACGAGGCCGAGGGGGCGGTTGTCTAGGGAACAGGGTGCAAGAGGTTTAGCTTTTCATCAAATACTTTAACTACGATGACAAGTAAAGATGGGAACTGTAGTCAAAATCATCTAAAGTCTTCATTGGCTTATTCAGAATGGATTTTGAAGTTAAATGAATTACACCTTTGGTATAAGATCATAATTTCAAGGGTGTTATGTCTTCTGGGAGTACTGTTGTTTTGTGTGATAGTAGTGAATGATGAAGTAGTCCAAATAGGCCAATCTGTTTCATTGTAAAGTTGTATAGGTGTAGTAAAAAGCTTTTTAAATATGCCTCAATAATACACAGTATAACATGTTATAGCGCATACTCTCTTCTTGTCCTTATGCAATACTACTACTACTACTGTGACCTCTACTACTACTACTAGTTCTCAGACACTACTGGTCAAAAGTTTTAGAACAGCCTAATTTTTCCTGTTATTTATTGCAATTCAAGTCATGAAAGTCCAATGAAGAGCTACAGAGAGTACAAAGATAAGTATTGAACAGCCAGAGGTTAATAAAATGATGAAAGATAACAAACACAAGACCAAGCTCTGCCAAAATGACCTCAGGAAAAAAGAACAAGATGGTAAGCTTGAAAACATGGAATGTCCAGCACAGTCTCCAGACTTAAACCTCATCGAGCTGGTTTTGGGATGCACTGGATATAAGAGTGAAAGCCAAGCAACCTACAAGTGCCACAGATTTATGGGAACTTCTGCAACAGATTTGGGAAGAACTTTCTGAAGAATATTAGATTTTTATTGTAAAAAGAATGAGTGTCTTCAGTTGTTATATCTGCCAAAGGTGGAAAAAATGTGGTGTTCTAAAACTTTTGACCAGTAGTGTATCTTGAAAATGGTCATTTCTACCTCTGTCTCTATCAAAACAGGACAATTATTTGTTACCATTGTAAGTCCTTCAATGTGTCAATATGCTTCCCACATAAATGCATGTACAAAATCCAACAGAATTTTGAAAAACAAATTCAGAGGCATTAAAGGAGTGGGTAGCTTTTTTATATCGTGTTCACCAGTCACATGTGTTCTTTTTCACACGGACTACGCTCTCTTTCCCACTCATCTGTCTATATGCTCAATGCTACAGCTGCAGACCGATGGACATTCCCACACACAGTTCACATGTGCGCTAGTTTCTGCTGTCCCATTGGTCCTGCTCCTGGACGAGGTTCTTCCACATCTTTGGCTGTTTAATTGCTGCCTGGTGTAAGTGTGGGAGGAGAGAGCATCAGTTCGCACGCTGTAGTTGCACATACTTTGAAATGAAAGTGGGCGGTTATGTTTGTATTTCATGTTATTTATTTTTGTTGTGTTTCTATTTATTTATTTATTTAGTTGTTTTTGTTTCTTCATTTTTTAAATGGTCTCCCCTGTTTAGTTTTGATGAAAGCACTTGACTAGGCTTTAAGGGTGTGTCTGGGTCCTGGTTTGAGCTCAGTTTAAGACAGATGTAGACTTGGTTTAGTCCTGTTTTACTCCTGGTTTATTTTAAAATTTAGGCCCCCTTTAGTCCCAGTTTCACCCCCTCTGTGCAAATCCTCTTGTGTTACCGCTTTCCCCTATCAACCCAAAGCATGTTACGTAGGTCTCCAGGAAGAATAGTTGATAGATAAGGTCAATTAAATACAATCACTCAATGAACCTGCCCAGGGACTACAGGTGGAAATTAGGACTGGTGCTACAACCTGGTACAGTGCATCTCTCCTGTTAAGGTTCATGTAAAATTGTGCACTGCCATTGTCCCATTAAATAAATTAATAAATACATAAATAAATACATAAATAAATAAATAAATAGTGAAGTGAGTTTTGAGATGCATGCAAAAATGTTGTAAAAATATTGTATTTGGTATGTTGCCTGTGTTTCCTGCTCCTGCATGAACACTTTATCTGTTGCACACTGATAACATGGGTGTGGACTCGCGCTCATGTGACATCAGCAACATCAACTGCTGTCTATAAAAACAAACCCCAACATGACACAGGATTTAACTGCCTTCACATAAAAATCAAAACCTGCTCTGTGCCTGTCCTCTTTGTATCATCTGAATGTTTCACTGTCATTACCAGCCCACACAGTCTCTGACATTTAAATGTAACATTTCAACTGGACATTTGTGAAGCTAAATTTGTTAGAAAAGCAAAAAGTGCAAGTGAACATATCCTTAAAGGAATATTCCTTAGGGTAAGAAGTAAAAGTAGTAGCAGTAATAGCAGCTTTACAAGCTATGGTCACATTTTACTACACCACTATTGCAAAAAAATAAAATAAAAATGACAAACATCTTCTAGTGCTTTAGGTCCCACTGCTGCTACGACACCTGTTACTCCAGTTCACTCTGTGTTGGTGGTAGAAAATACTCTTAGACTTAAACATAGATTTAGACAAGTTTTATTGATCCACAAGGGAAATTAGAGCAAAAATATAAATGGTAGAATTACTTCTATATAAGTAGCAAAAAAGATAGTAAGAGACAGTTGTCAAATAAGATATAAATATAAAATGTAAATGTACAAGTCAAAATAAAATAGAAAGATAAGTAATAAAATATAAAATTGTTGTACAGTTGTAGGGAGTATTATCTGTTACATAAGGGTGAGTTGTACAGTTGTATGGAGTGTGATATGAATATAGTCCTGTATCTCTCACTGTTTGAGCAGAGCTGTACTCAAAACTACTGAAATGTGTGCTTCTTTATGGAGATGTTATTGCAAAAAACTAAACAAAAAAACTTCTTCTTACTATGAACAGGCTCACCTCTCCACAGACCTTACCTGTAACTTTCACCACTTGCTTTTGTCAATGAAGATAAATGTAATACCATTAATGCCGGGAAACATTTTTGACAAAGCAATTACATCTCCATGGAGACAAACATTTGGAACATCATCATCTTCTAATGACCCGTTATTTTACACCTCTGAATTGCTTTTGCCAAAAATGTACATTGGAGACAGATGGAAAGTTGTATGTGGATTGCCGACACCTGTTGTCTCTTCTCCTCACTTGCGTTATAGCTGCATAGTTTGAGTAACGTTCTCATGATGTGATCTGGTACAGAGCTATCATCTGAATTGGCCACATTTCATTGAAGGTTCCTCAATGAAGGGGAGCATCTGTTTTGATGAAATGGAGTGGTGTGTTTTCTCTCACTGATCAGCTGCTCTTTCACTGAGCATATTGTGTGTTGTAACTGGACATTTCTGTGTTTGTTTTGACCAGATTGGTGAGCCTTGTCTTCCTAAATGACAGATCTTACGTGTCGACAGCTTTGCTTCTAAAACATGCCACAAATGTTTTTAAAGCTAGAAGAATGATTATAACCTTTGCTTGCATCATGGATGGAAGTCTGGTCTGCACTATTTTCCATTTGCAATAGGCCTATATTAATCATGAACTGTATTGTTAGGCCATAATAATTGGATGTATTGAAGTTAATTGGTTGCTTAAGTTAGTTAGTTGTTTTTTGTTTTTTTTTACTCAGTATGGCTTGAGTGCATTTTTCAGAACATAAAATCACATCAGTCTAGACTGCATGGCACAGGCTAAGGGCCATGCCACACTACATACACAGAAAATATTGAAGCTGCAGCTCAACTGGGTAACTTTATAAACTGGCCTAAGCTCTGTCTATATTCACATTTCTGTTTGCTTTCCAAAGAAGCATTACTGTTTTTGTTTTCGCATGATTGAAATTGCCTACTACTTACTAATGACATTGTTACTATTATTAGAAAAGAGTTGGCAAAGTTGTAATAGCGCAGAAGATGATTGTATCAGTTGTAAAGTAGCAGAACAGGGTTGGGGTTAGTTGTAGTAACTGTATATTAGAAGTCTTTAAGGGTAATACAAGCTAAACTGGTATTTTGTGTTTTTTTTTATGCTTGTGTTACTTATGTGGGCTTCGTGCACACTTGTAATGGCTCCCTTCACTGATGTCATTGTGCTGCAGTGCCCATGTTTATCTTATACGTCTATAATAAAAATAAAGCACTTGACCCAATGTATAATGATATTGGAAAGTAGCCCACCTATTGCTGCTTTATTTCTGTTGCTCTTGGTGTATTTTGCACATACTCTAGCCTATGTTATGAATGCAGGCGTTTTCGCAGTACACTGAAAATATGTTTGAATACACCTTTGTTTAACTCCAGTGTTGACGAACAGGAACGGGTGTTACTGGTTTCACTATCTCTATGACAACACACTGATTTCGCATTACGTTGCATTCATGTACATATTTAACACATATCAGCTAATAACTTTTAAATCATACTTATACTTGTGCCTCTACTAACAAATATAACTAATCCTGCAACAATTATTGCAGTACTGCTAGGCTGCTGTCCAAAAGTACATTGCTCAAAAGGTCCATGCGCTCCACAAAATCTGAACTGGTTTTACATAGCAACCACTCTAACTTTTTCCAAACTAAGATACAGTTACGCACCAGAATAACATTTGGAATTTTCTGGTTTGGGAAGAACTGACTTGAGATATGGAAAGCCAACATCAATAAAACTGTGCATAGAACCATTAAACACAAATTGTTCCATTTCATTCTTTCTTGACTCTAGGACCCATATTTTAACTTAGCACTGTTTGGACTTCTTTGTACCAACACAGCCTGTCCACATCCATTGACCGAGGATTTAGAGGAAACTTGACCTGGTTATGAACAAGAATAGGGATATTAGGTTTAATCCCCAACATAAAACAACTGCCCAGTTGACCATGTGCTCACCGCTGATGCTGTGACCAAGCAAAGGCTACATCCATACTTGTGTAATACATACATCAGTTGATATTGACCAGTATTATTGTATGTTATGTCATTATGTCATAAGCCACAGTGGACCCTGATCCTTGGCTGTGAAAGGGTAACAGCGGTCATGATCCTTCTGGCGCAGTAGGCCAGTGCTCAATAATTCAGCAAACTCAGATCTAATTTCATCGAAGCATCCCAAAGCCAATACCAGTGTGTCACCTGCAGATACAGTCTCATATGTAGTCAGCATTTAGTACAAATTGAGTATAATTTGAAACATTAGTATTGACCAAGTCATAAATGGTAGTTGGTAAGTTTTATATTTTGATTTGAACAATTCATGTACAAGATCACTAGCCACGCTGGTACCACCTAGTGCCTCCGCTCAATTGAATTCTCCAGCGACTAGGTTAGGAATCAGAATACACTAAATGCTTTACAAGAACCCCAGAAATTCTAGACCACGCATTGGCCAATTGTGAAGAGTTGTGAAGCCATGACCAGGGCCATTTTTGTGGTACAGCCCAACAGTAAACAAAGCGGTTGAGATGGATGTGGACAAAGCCATACATTCTGTGTTGTAACGATTCCCGAGATCAAGGATTTAAAGCCGGAACAAAGAGAATTTTTGTTGAATTTTATCAAGGGGAAAGATGTTATTGCCCTTCTTCCTACAGGATTTGGAGCATTACATACATCACAACCAAATAGCAGCGATTGGTTAAATAAAATAAGTACCCTCCTACCTTCGAGCAAACCAATGCTGCAAGGTCAGACGGTTTCCATGAAGTGAAACCGGCTGATGAATCAGGCTACAAGTTCACTAGGGGTGTGCAAAAATATTGAAATATCTATATATCGTGATACTAAATTTTGGTGATACAGTATTGTTATCATGGGCTGTATTGATATATATTGCCAAGATATTTTTTTGGTATCTTTTTGTTGCTTATTTAGTGGAAGAAAACATCTTTATGCAATACACTTGTTATATTCACTGTTTTGATGAGCAAGGTGCTATATATCAACACACACTTTGTCTTGACAGTTGCTTCTATGTGTAAATGCATTTTTTTGCATGCGTTTTTTTTCAGTAGCTTACTAAAAGGCAGAGGTACAACTACGTGGATATCCTCCTGTCTTTCTCTTTTATTAGTCTTATGAAACACTATTTTAAAATGAAATGAAAAAAGTTACAATAAAAATAATATAGATACAATATAAACAACTTTAAAATTTCATAATTACCATATTTTACCAAAAGTGTATTTAATATCTATGTAGTGTCTTGTGTAATGCCAATTACAAATCTACCACATTCAGCATTTTCTTAGGGTCTTGGTCCAGCTGAAATCGTGAACAGCTCTTTTATTCTCAGCCTGAGCCATAGTCAGTGCTTCTTGTTTAGGCCATTCATTGAGGAAGATATGCGTGGTTTTATTCTAATGTATTCAAATAGCATAACACAACTCACTGTGTACTTAGTCTGCTCCCCCACATGTTCTCATAGACTGACAGCACAAAGCCACATTGTCAAAGCAGACGGAGAATTCCTGAGATTTTCCTTTTGAGGACTTGTCCACTCTGTCCACACTAAACAGTCACAGATTATTGTTGGACTTTTTACTATCTTTAAATTTAAATTATGCAAAATTGACCATTGTGAGCTTTTAGCTATATTAAAATGTTGTTTCCTCATCAGAAACATTCCTTGAGTTGTGCTTTGTTTCATTCACACATGTTAAAGTAATCCTGCGTTAAGTTTTCTACATCTCCAAAACCCTGTAATGTCATGAAGCGGAAGTTTTCATTTCACTTTTACTTTTTGTTCAGTCAAGATCTGCAATTCCAGGGCTGAAATTATCCAACTGATTCTAGTGTGAAGGTGTACGGAGTTAAAAAGCACTTTCTGTATTACCACATGATGGAAAAGAGTGTTTGAAAGAAGAGCTCAACATAAATATGCCGAGTTTCTGTCTCAAACATGTGCTAATAAATCAAAACTCAACTCCAGGTATGTTTCTGATGAGGAAACAACACTAACATAAATCAGGAAATTGTGTAAGAACAAAAGAATGATAGAAATCTGCAGTTAAATCCTTATTATATTGTTCACTTGGGAAAAATATCCAACCACTTTCCTCATGGTTTGCTGACAAAGGGGAAACTTTCATCTCTCTCTCTCTTTGCTCAAAACATTGTTCACAAAGAGCATGAGGTTTTCAACACCCACAAATCATACAAACAGGGCAATTTTGCTGAAGAGGTTCTGAGAGAGGTATTGTTGTGATTGTGATAGCAGATGAAAACCTTTCATTGACCAAAAAAACATTCGATTTCAATGGTGCTCTCCAACTGAATAGATTTTAGTGATGTTGAGGTGATGGTATGGCCTCGCAACATGCATATTGGTTACTGATGACACAATTCCACACGTAGGCCTGTCACAATAAATGAGGAGGTCTGGAGGAGGTTTTTGTAGATACTTTTTCTTTGTACTAGCCAGTAGGGATGTAACAGTAACTGAATTATCATGATATCGTATTGTCAAAATTCTCACAATAATATCGTGGGCTGTCACAGTATATCGAATTACAAGTTTGTTTACTTAAATGCATGGTTTTATAGTTGTAACAGCTAATAAACATAGGGAACTACATATCCCATGATTCAATTCAGTGCAGACAACGTGAAATATATATTTTTACAAGAATTCTTGGGATTATGACGAAAATAATTCACACCAAAATCTTGTCAAGATATTTTAAGAGCAAAAAAGTCTCCTATCTACAATGTAGATCTATCTACAATTACTCCTAGCCTCTCCAAAATATCGCAGTAAATATCATACCATGAAATGCATATTGTGATAATATTGTTCCATGAGATTTGGATATCATTACATCCCTACAAGCCAGGAACTCTTTGTTATTTGTCAGTACTATGATTTGAGATTAACAAGGTTCAAAGTTCCTATATTACACAAAACTAATTCTTGCTGAAATCATCCACATTATTCTAATGACGGTGTATGACAGTTTAAAGCACTGTGGAGAACTTCCTGTATTACCACATGACACATCACAAGATGGAACAGTGTTTTTTTATTTAGCCTGAATATGCAATTTGTGTGTTAAACATGAATTAAACAAAACACAACTCAAAATATGGGCCCTTTAATAAATAACAAACGCACAAACTAAAGTGTTTCAATTTCTTATGTATTTCTTGCAGCTTTTTTTTTTGTATCTTTAGAATTGTTTTGAGGGATAATCTTTTAGGGTTTAGCTTTAGGGTTGTTGTGTCAGTGGCAAATAAGTTCAATGTTATATTTTCGTCAGCAATATATCACAAAATTTCATAGTGACAGACAATTACATGTTATGCCTACCAGTTCAAAACACTGTCAATTGCACAACCGCATTACCAGCTTGCTTTTTCTGGAAACTTTGGTCATCTCCACTGGAATCTTCTGGTGTTTTCTGTTTTTGGAGCACGCTCAGTCCGCTCACTGCATTTAATTTTCTTTGCCTCCCACACACACTCGCCTTCCTGGCCGTCTCTTCTGCTTTGGTGCTGTTAGCCCCACAAAAGTGCTTATTTTTGCGCATGTTTCCCTGGACAGCAATATTTTTAACTGTAGATAGCATGTATTTTATATCCCTGGACAGATCCACCCATACGGCCCAACCCTTGACTTCCGCTCAGGACAGGAAATAGAAAGCATATGAAGTATAGACCTGCCTTTGTAGGGTTGTACAATTAATCAAACTCTAATCGAATTGTATCGAATGATCAGCTTGGGTGTTTTTAATCAAGAGATCAGGTCAGTGAAAGTGTGTGATTTGGAATAGAGTTCAGGGGGGGTATTAAAGGTATTTTTTATGTTCAGAAAATGAATATTGCAAGCCATTTTTTCATATCACCCAGCCCTACTTTGTAAACATCAACTCTATACAACTCTCTCTCTTCTGCCCACTCGCTTCAAAGTATTTATAACAACAACTTGCCTTGTGGTATTCTCTTTGCATTCTACACTGGCCCTGTCTTGGTGGTAGTACTTCAGATTGATACGCTCATGCCTCATGCTGGCCATATTGCAGTGTGTAGGTGGTGAATCAGTGTGATCATCCTGTAGCTCAATGCACAATTATGCATGTTCTATTAATGTCTCTGTTCAGACTCATAGACGCAAACAGAGTTCTACAGAGTTCAATGTATTTTAAAGGAATGGTGACTTCAGTTCTATCAGACCTTTAAAAGCGATGAACCTGATTTATGTGCAAACTGTTGAATTACCACTACCAACCGTTTATACTATATTTGCATAATAGCTCGCTCTATGAAAAGCTGGAGGTGTCATTGTGTGCTTGGTATCATTGAAAAGACTTAAATGTAGCAAATAACACACTGCTATAGCTCAGATAATTGTGATTGATGATTCTGAATCTGATAACAAAGTGTGACTCCCAGTTTGTTGGAGTCTTTTTTCATCTTAACATATGTTCTAAAAGTACAAAAAATTTTCTTCAGATGAGTTTACATCAATGTACAATTAGCATTTCTATTATGCTGTTTTGTGATTCAAGAACTGAAAGCCTCTCACAAATGCCTTTATCACTTTATCACTATCTGATTAAGCTAATATCGTCTCTCTGCTTTCTCCAGGAGGCTCAGGCGCAGATGGAAGCTGAGGCCCAGGCGCAGCGAGCTCTCGCCCAAACGCCAGACCTGTCCCCTCGCCTGTGTCACATGACCCGCTCAGAGACCGGCTACGGCTTCAACCTCCACAGTGACCGCTCCAGACCAGGACAGTATATTCGCTCACTGGACCCTGGATCACCTGCAGACCAGGCGGGACTGCGGCCTCAAGACAGACTTATAGAGGTAAGACCAGGACTCTGCCATCTTGTTCTGTTTCTTGAGGAGGTCTGGGCACAGTCAGACTACATGTGTGGGTGTGTTTTTCTGCACTTAATGAGTACAAGGATGAAGAGGTAGGAAAGAAAAGGTCTTATTGAGTGCAGGCAAGTTAGTAAGTGAACTGAGCATTGTGTCCTTCAGTGTCTTTACTATTACTATTTCAAAAGAGGATAATGGAAGAAGCCTTAGCTTGGTTATGGTTATGAAACAACCAATGTTAGAGACAACTGTTTAATATATTCTCCAATAATAAAATTTTTGCCACTGTCTGTAGCACATCATTACCAAGGTACTACTTCTCAATCCACACACAAAAACATTAGGGACCTTTTTTGCAACAAAACAAAGGTTTTTATGTTGTTCTTGTTGACATAAACATGCCAACCCCTAGTGAAAATCTCAGTCACCAAGTACTTTACATCAACTAAATATTGACAGGAATTATCTTTAGCACATCATTAAGAAAGTCAGTGTTTATATATCTATATATATATCTATATATATCTATCTATCTATCTATCCATATATATATATATATATATATATATATATATATATATATATATATATATATATATATATATATATATATATATATATATATATATATATATATATATATATATATATATATATATATATATATATTGACTTTTTTCATTTTGAGATAGTCCAGTAGTGAAACATGAAACACAATAGCTTTGATATCCATGTATTACTTCATACCTTCTGCCCTCACCTGATGAAACCCAGATGTGCAGTGCTTGTCTAAACCCAGCTGTAATTTAAATGCCTCTCAGTGGGGACTATCACGGCCCTCTCTAAACATATAACTGGAGTCAGGCGCTGCAGTGGCTCTGTTTGAGTGCACCAGGGGCCAGTGACAGGGAGCTAGATCAGTCAGAGCAAGGGCTGATGGGAAGAGACAGTGGGGGTTAGGGTAAGTGTCTGCTGATCTAAAAGTAAGTGAAGGGTATGTTGACACAGAGGACATAAATAAGTGAAAAAGGCAATTTTAGCCAAGTTGCATTTCAAAAAGTTGGGATTATGGCAACAAATATTTCGCAGTTGCATTTGAACTAAAGATCAGAAGTACACCTGGGTCAATTTGCCGTCAATAGAGAGATCTATAGGCTTATCTCAAAATTCTGTTTAGCATTTACTTTAAATAATCTGCTCAAAAAACCTTTCAAACCTTTTCTTCCATGGACCACTCCTGGACAAATGAAGGATTACATCTACCAGTTTAAATCCATATTCATTCACTCCCCGCTATGGGTGGTGGTAAACTCCTCATGAACTTCCTTTTTTTCTTTGTGTAAACAGTTAAAATAAATAAAATTATACTTTATAGCCAACACAACCACTTGTATACTCATGAATTTCCAAATAAAAAGTTCTTCTTTCATTCCCATGACCTTTGACCTCACTAGTGGTACTTCAGGCGAGAGGGACGAGTCTAACAGGATGGCTATAAAACTCAGACAGGTTATACTGAGCATGTTTTAAAGTTTAGTGGAATGTAGATCTATTTAGATTGCAGTAGACAGTACAGTAGATGGAAATCTGCACATTCCTAGTTCATGTAGACCAACAGGAGAAAGGCAGCTAGACTAAAAGCTTATGAATTTACAGTATAATATCTTTTTAGCTGGATTTAGTTAGATTTCTACAGTTTCCACTTGTGATATTAGGTCCACTTGGGTATTGTCATCTCTGGCTACTTGGTTGAAGTTGCACCATGTAACTTTTCTATGTTACTGCTTTGCCTAAAATGTTCCACACTATGACATTTACTGATCTTGTATTTATTTAATTACAGCATTTTTATTGTTTACCTTAAAAAACATGCTTACTGTGAGCAAAGACCTCACCTGCCACTTGACGTGGCTAAAGAGTATACTTAAAGTTTCATTCGAAGACTTAATTGCAAGAAATAATTGTACAAAATGTGACTACACAGCTCTCTAAAGGTTTGTGGTTAAAAAAGTAAAAATCTGTCCAAAAATATCGACATAGCTTATTGGCCATTGGTTTCTTTGTATTCCAAACAATTGACATTGATCATGAAAAACCCCACGTTGGTCGATCTCTACTTTTTACTGTTTGTCCACCAACCTATTCATTGCATACATTTGATAGTGATGCTGATGTGTCCTATAGTCACCTGCAGTGGTCGGTAATTATGCATAAGTCCAGCGCTGCTCTTATTTGTCCGTCTGTCAGCTGCTCATTAGAGAGCTGCTTCTACTCCCTCCATGCACCATTAGACGGGGTTCTCTACAGCCTCTGTGATCAGCTTTCTGTCAATGTTTGTTCTGACTCACGTAAATGCCACAAGGGGTCACCGGTGTATACTCATGTCTGGATAATATCACCTTTTCAAACAGACAGAGAGCCTCACACTTCACACTTCCCTAACCCAAACCACTGCAGAGAACAGCCATATATTTAGTAGACTTTAATTCATAGCATCGGCCTGGACTGTCTCTTGTATGGTTTATCATTCCCAGCGTAAAGTAGTGCTAACACTTTATTGTGTTCTTAAATGATCTGCTGTATGGTGTCCAAGAAAGACTCACGAACTGAAACATCTACAAAGTGACTACTGAGCTTTTTGTTGAACTATTTGACAGTCAGATAGATTTGTATTATATTGTGAGTCATTTCTGTGTATTAGTATGGTGTGGCCACAACCATGTGTGACTACTGTCACACTGGATTAAGTTCATTTGGTTAACTTGTGACTACACTATTAAACAGACCATTAAACAAGTGCATACAGTGCGTTTAAAGCCCCTTATGTAAGCTCTATCAGTGGTAATTCTATTCCCCCCACACACTGTTGGATTAGGAGGTTCCCAGAGGACAGGCCTGTCCCATGAGAAAGTGTCCTCTGTGCGGCTGCTGCTGCACCATGTGTTAATTAGCCCAGTGACAGAGCATGTACTTGTACTGTCTCCAGTGGGACGCTCTTCTCTTGTGGAGCTGTGAAACACCTGTTGTTTGGACAGATACAAAGATGCCTGCGTCTTTAACTGATGATCTGGATCTGCTCTCAGACAGACTAAACTATCTGGAGTGAAGTGAAGAATGCATGTGTTGATATTGCACTTTTGCATTTATTATTTCTTGAGTTATAGCTTTCAACTTTTCCACTCTCCCAGCTGAACATTGTGCCTGTTCCTAAGATCTAAATTTAAACTTTGGCAAATATAAAGTATTGATTGTTTTGTGTAAAATTATGTTTAGTTCCATTGTTGTACATATATTTATCCTGCACAACACTGTGGCTTTTCATAAGTGGTGAATTTTTTTAAAAATCCCCGAGGACACTGACATCTGAAACTACCTATAGCAGGAGTCCTGGTGAACCATCAATAATAGATTGACTAACAGCACTAACTTGTTGTGTTACAAAGGCACCATTTCTGGAGTCACTGTTTGTGAATCTCCCAAAGATATATTACACTAAATGCATGAGTGGTTTGACTTTCAGACCATTGATGACATCTTGTGAAACTATTAAAACTGGTTGTCACTGACTCGAAATAATCAATTATTAATAATATCAACTTGAGTAACCCGATGCTTTAGCTGGCTCATATATGTTTAAGATTAGTTGGATAATTGCTCCCTCTGCTGGTGGGATGTAGAGGCACATGCTAATGGATTGATACACATATAAAGAAGCATTAAACCGATTTAAAAATACTGAAATTGTTTTACTGTTATTATTGAGAAGTACCACTACAGTAATAGTTCTGTTATTACTGTTGCTACCATTTGTAGAAGTCACTGGATGGAATTTACTATTACTGCATCTAGTTTTGCTCAATTGAAGTTCCATTGAATTTTGTACAATGACAATAATCAAACAATCTAATCTAATCTAGAACAAATGTTACACATCAAGGAAACAAACAGATGTAACTCCTCCTTTGTAGATTGGTGTACCCACAGTATTTTAATGTAATTTTAATGTAATTTTAATGTACTTTAAGTGAGTCTTGTTCTTTGCCCAGGTGAATGGTGTGAACATCGAGGGCATGCGGCATGCAGAAGTGGTGGCCTTCATCAAAAGAGGAGGAGACGAGACGTGGCTGCTAGTGGTGGACCCGGAGACAGATGAACACTTTAAGAGGAGAGGGATTACGCCAGCACTTAGTCATGTCAAAGGTAATAATAAAAGGAATGATTTAATGTGTGAAACTGGATTTTAAAATATGTTTTGGGGTAGGGGAGTGAGGACGTAGTTTCTATATGTGACGATAAGATTCAGGAGCTCAGTTAAGCAAGTTTCAATATTTAATATCTCTATCATTCTGCAGACTATGACGGTCCTCCTGTTTGCAACGGCCAGCCCAGTCCTCAGATCAATGGAGGCTCCAGCACACAGTCCATCCGCTCCACGCAGTCTGACCTCAGCAGCCACGGCAACAGTACGCAGGTGAGGCAGCGCTTTGAACAGCCACATGAAAGCACCTGTCTTTTCTGTCAATGTTTCATGTAGTTTTGTGTGGGATTTCAATAGTTGCATTTTGTAGGAAAATCTTTATCTACACCAGATGGCAGTATTGTATATTGTTTGGCAGAGATACTTAAACAATGAACATCTCAATATGTGATTAATCAGCTTTTCTAAATGAAATATTAAAACATGATGATACAACTTTCTATTAATATAAGTCAGTGTCATAGGTTGATCTATAAATAATACATATTTAAACTAAAGCTGTACCTCTATACCGCAAAACACCAAATGGAATTTTTTTTTCTGAACTGTAAATCTGATGTGTCTCTGTCCAGCTGGCCGATGACGATGGCAGCCAGCTGCTGGACCCTTTCTCTGAGATGGGCTTGCGACTGAGCGCTACAGCGGCAGAAGAAAAAATGAAAATCCATGCCAAAGAAAAAAGGAGAGCTCCACAGATGGACTGGATGAAGAAATATGAGCTTTTCAGAAATTTTTGAAGCTTGAATTCTTTCAAGGTCATTCACAAACTCTCCTTAAGCTGATCCTATCCAACTGAAGACCATCTCTTCCTGTAATGAAATGTGACCAAAGGATGTGCAATGGATGTGAAGCCACTTCATAGACAGCTCCAAACATATGTTTACCTTGCCTAAAAGTTACAGACAGTTTTAAATGCTTTTATACAATCAAAATTTTCCCCTGTGAAGAGAAGTATTCAAAGACTGAAAGGGGGACATTTATTTTTTATATGAAGAAATTGTCAGTTGATTGTTTTTTGTTGAAAATTATGGACACAACACTGTGAATGAACCCGCCTTTAAAAACATTAAACCACACCATATAGAAACCTATAGAAGAAATGTAAAATAAAAAAATATAAAAAACACTAACACCTTACTAATACTCCTGAATAGATACAATTCACGATCCGTAAAACAAGAATATTAAATCTTATATCTATCTATTTACATGCATTGTCCACTAGTTTTGAATAGAGGGAAACACCACTAATAATTAAAAAAAAGTCCATATTGGCAATTAGAATGTAATAGAAGCCTGAAGGCAAACTAAGCGAAAAGTAGTTACTGCACTATGCAAAAGTAATAACACAACTTTAACTTTGAATTGATTTATATCCTTCTTTGTATTTAAACATGTTTCCCATAGTATTATGTGACTGATCAGCAAAGGGCAGCCTGGTATTCAAAGGATGGCAACAAATTTGAATACAATATACTAATGATGAATTGTAATGTGAATACAGCTGCTAATATGAAGATTAACAGGAAATTAAGGGAAAGTTAAGTTTACATTTGGTAAATTAAGACTCTAAAAGTTGCATGAGGTGGAGCCTGTTTGATTGTTGGAGGCTCGTGAACAGTGAGGTCAGAGATGATGGGAGGATCTGCAGAGGAAGACTGCAGGAGCCATAGAGCTTACAGTGGATTACTGCCACACAAGGACAGCTGTTATACATATGTTCACACGCTTTGGAAAGACTGCTCTGTGGAAAGAAAGATGTACCACTGAACTAAACAGCCCACCCACAGTGACCTGATCCAACAACAAGCCAGACTCTGCTGTTTATCTTTTTTGTATGCAGCAACTTCAAAGGAGTTGTAGGCTATTTTTTGACTGTATAATTTTTCTCATCAACACCAGATGGCAGTATTGTGTAAAAATGGCTGAAAATTCATTCCATCTTTTTTAGCTCTTCTGGACAAGGTTGAGAGCTGTTGTGTAAGTATAGCTGTTTTGACTTCCCGCTCCCCAGACACTTCCACAAGATGAAAATGAGGAAAATCTAATAACAAGAGGATCTTTCTTGCCCTCTGTATGTTTGCTGATCAGTGATCCAGCTCTTCAAAAATGTTTAAGTGACAATTTAGTTAACAGCGAACAGCAAGTTTACAGTCAAGTCTTCAGACAGACAAAAATATATTATGGAAATAGCTTTATTGCTATCAGTCAATTGATGCAAACCAAAAACTACAATGTGACAGATCAGACCATAACTAATTGTATGATGCTAAAACACCAACAAACAAAATTAAAATAAAACATAAAATACAACTTGAGTCATTTCTTCAAATAAACAGTGGTGTGTGGCAGCCTGTATGTTTTGTAACACTTTTTATATATTTCATGCGTGTTCTATATGTGTCATGCTCTAATAGATATTCTCCATATTGTAAAGACACAGACTCCATTGTAAATATGTAAACAAACAATATATTGCATTTTTAAATAAAGAGTGACATTTATATTAGTTTTGTCTCTCATACATTGACCTGTAAGTATAAACGTGTTTCTTTACCCTTCTGTCGTGGGCTGGCCATGGATTATACAGCAGGAGTACAGTTTCAGTTTTCTCAGAATTCTCCACTGAGCAGCTGCTCTGAGGTTGAACAAAGGTCAAAAGAGTGCACGTGAGTATGGATGTGTGTGTGGTGAGAAGCAATGGCATAGAGAGCCCATTATAGCCTATTATTGTTATGAACCTTGAAGTTTTCAGCATCATTCAACAAATCAGCGATAACGGCCTGGACGTAGTGGTCCTGTACAGTTCTCATATAGATACATCTTATGTATAAATATGTGCATGAAGGTTTATAAATTCCGTCTGGATACAACATAGGTTTATCTCAGTAGAACATGAATTATTCGTGAGCATATATTTGAATAGTTTGAATAAAAAAATATGCAATGCACAGTATTTTCGAATGCATCATACACCTGTGGTCAGGTAAATCCGATTAACATTTGTTTTTCAAAATGAAACCAAAAATTTAAAAAAACGGAAAAACAACTATTTTCTTCATTATTTGTGTCAAAAAACTAAATGGAAAAAAATTATAATGATTCGTTTTTTCAGTTTTCGATTTTGGGTTTAAGTGATTAATGGAAAAAACGGATAACGACCGTTTCCGTGACTTAAACTGCGACGCCGGACTTTTGCGCCACATACGGACTAAAACAGAACTAAACCAGGTCTAAACCATGTCTAAACCGGTCTCAGTGCTGGTCTCAGTCCCGGTCTGGTCGTGGTCTCAGTCCTAAACCAGGACTAAACCAGAACTGAACCAGGACTGAACCAGGAGTGTCGGGACAGGCCGTAGGTGCTCCCGCGTAGACTGTCGGATAAGGAAACCAGGGCCAGGCCGGGACTGAGACCAGGACTGAGACCGGTTTAGACCTGGTTTAGTCCTGGTTCAATTCTGGTTTAGACCTGGTTTAGTCCTGGTTCAATTCTGGTTTAGACCTGGTTTAGTCCTGGTTCAATTCTGGTTTAGACCTGGTTCAGTCCTGGTTCAGTCCGGCATCGTTTAAGTCAAAATAGAAAATTGAAAAAACGAAACGTTATCATTTTTTCCATTTTGTTTTTTGACACAAATAATGAAGTTTTTTTTTTTCTTCGTGTTCTTATTTTTGGTTTTAATTTGAAAAACGAATGAACGAATGATACACGGATTGTAATAGCTTGTGATTAAACGACCAACTTAAAGATCATCCACTAGAGGGCGGAACACAACAAGCAGGAAACAGCTCATTCCTTGATGAAATAATTTGCGAGTTCCTTCCACTACCACCTCTACACCTGATCTTTGTTCAAATGTGGCTACACAAAACCTGGTGGTCACATTATCAAACACTGGAGGTCACGGGGAGGCCAAGTTGTGACGGCAGCACATCAAAGTCTGGGGGCCAGTTCAAAGCGCCAGTGTGCAATTTCAGAGCAGTTCAACCAACAGAACAGAGGCAAAGAATAGAGCGCCGCAGGTGGGCACTTTTGTCCACTTCTCCGCGCCTGTTCGGACTTCTCTACTTCCTATTTGATGATGATAGATGATTGCATGGCTTTTCCGTCCTTCAACTTTTTGATTTTTTTCGTCTGGTAGGCCTATAGAAATGATTTTGTGATGTGTTGTTGGGCCCAAATCCGTGTTGTGTGAAATATAATAACACGAAATATAAACTTATTTCCCATGATCACAGCAGTTCTCATCTAGGGGTTTAGATTGTATCACTCTATTTGAAGCATGTAGGTTGTTTGAGCCAGTAACCCAGAGTTACCTTAATGTTTTGCTCAACACATTTGATAATTTAGCCTATTTATAGCTGTGTATGGCATTGCCAGAGTTAGACTGATTTGTACTGTTGTGTAGTTTTTATTTTTGGTAAAACATTTCACTCAAACTCAAGGTTCAGCACTATTGTTGTGTCTATGGGCAAGACACTTCATACACTATGTCTAGTTTACACTGGATAGGTTTCTGTAAAACTTTGCCAAAACAATGTGGCACTGGTTGGCTGTAGCACATGACCATTTCAGCAAAGCTTTTTACTTTTTATATTTTAAACTACATCAATTGTCTTATGTAAGTACAAATTTTAACTTCTTTGTCCTGTCTGCTGAGTAATTTTTGTCTACCATCCCAGGCCAGTGCCATCAGGTCCACCACAGCAGCAGCACCAGACTAGGAGTGGACTGTTGAGAGAACTGTGTCCCTATGGCAACTCACTGTTTTTGTTAGCACTTGTGAGTCAGACAAGCGGTGAGTCAACGTCAAGAGGAAACACACACACACTTACACACAAATACACACAAGTACACACACATACAGTCACAATCATATTCACACACTCCCTCTCAGTTTCAGGGAAGCCAAATAAGGACAGCTCACAGCAACAGGCACATTGGCAGATCAGCGCTGGGCTAAAAACTGAATAGGCTAATTAGAGGTGAAAGACGTGAAGCCAGGAAATCAAATGTTGGACAAAAGTAAGAGCTCAAATGGAGTATAGAGAGATCCAGAGGGCACATGTGTGGGCATGAACCCTCCTCCCCGTGCACCCTTCAAATGGGTGGGGGTAGTGGAAACAAATAAGGACACACCCAGAGGAGCACACCTTGGCTTAACTTGCTAAACCACACTTTTTTTTTTGTCTGACACCAACACATGAATTCTATGGCCACCTGCTTTTTTATTTTACTACTTACAATGAAAAGACAAAGTTGAGTACTAACATGCATCTGCTGACTGGTGAGGATTCAATAATATGCATAAATTTATAGGTATTTAGCTTGGGTTCTGAGCAGTAGATAAAAGATAATTTCTCATTTTAAAAGTTTTACAATGTTATAAAAACAGTATTAGAACATTCTAGCTGTAATACTTGGAAACTACTTTTTAAAGTATTTAATTTATAGTGATTTATGACTGCCAAGAAAACGAGTCTAACCCCTGGCTCTATAAAACTGTTAATGCTTGTACAACATAAATAAGCATTAAATCACATATTTCCTTGTCTGTTATGTTCACTTATGTCTTGGTTACAGGACTATTATTACTCATACGAACACTGTTGTAAACAAATGTATGCAACAAAAAGGTTTTAGTCAAAATAAAAAGCATACACAGGAATACCATATTAACTACAACTGCAAAATACAGTTCACTAATCAGAGGTATTTTTATGACTATTTCTGACCTGCTGATTTTGGATTGTTATCGCATACCATGTAATTAATATAAAGTAGGCGAAAAAAAAGGTAGCCCAGTGATGAGATATTAGCACTGTTGCCATAGCAGTTGACAATACAAAACTAAATATTCTTTTGAACAGTCAAAAGTCCTCGAAATGTCAGATTCAAATAGGAATCTGAACCCTGTGAATACAAAATAAGCATAACAATTATTAGAGATCCCTGTATTAGAATTTGCTTCACTAATCCACTAAATAGGTGCAGTTTAAACCAGCCAATCACAGTGCGAGCATAATGAGGAACCACCCTTCGGTCTAATCTCTTCAAAGATAACACAACGCACTTAGAATATCACCTGTTCTCCAACGGTCCACTGTAAATTGCAACACACACATTTGCAGCTCAAACAAAAGAAAAGTTCAAAAGTTGTATCTCTTTTTCGGCAGGTGAATGGCAACAAATCTCAGGTGGAAACAGCATGGCTTAGCGGTTTTACGAGCAGAAAAGAGAGTGGGGTCAAAGGTCGACTGCTAAATAGGATGGCAGCTGGAAAGGGGGTGCTTATAAGGCTGATGTTACAGGAACTGGACTAACAAGCCAGGGCAGAATGTGGTGCAGGACTGAAAGTGGCTTCAGGAACCAAGGGCACAGTGTGTGTACGTTTGTGCCTGTTAACACACAAGTGATTAATGAGATGGAAGGAAGTGAGGGGGCCGCACCGTGTCACTCCAGATGAGGTCAGTGGTCAAACGGAGGAACACAAAATGCAATGTGCACTGTGATAGATTTCCTGCCTCGTCCACAAAATCCCCTAAATAATATTATTCCTAATTTGGGCTATTTCATTGACATTCACTGAAACAGATGTCCAATGTATTTCTGCTTCCTCTTTACACCTGCTGATTGTGTAGTGTGATTAGATGAATATAAGATCAAAATTATCACATGCAACATTTGTAGAGTTTCCCTTAGGGTATTACAGGATTGACATCAGATTACTAATTCCTTTCCATGTAAACCAAGGGTGTCCAAACTTTTTTCATCAAGGGCCACATATCTAAACAGAGATGAAGCAGAGGGCCGATCGAGGGCCGCAGACTGATGCTCAGTATAGTGAATAACTGAAATATGTGCATGTTTAACACGTTAGAATGAGCCATCCGTCTTTATTCATGCTAAGATTCTTAAAACCACACACTAAATATTAAATATTGACTTTATCAAAGTAGATTTTCAAAATGCTTGCAGTAAAAAGTAAATTTTTGATTGATGCAAGCTAATTTGGGCCAATTTACCTGGAAGCCTGAGGGCCAAGAATGATTTGTCTGAGGGCCACATTTGGCCCACAGGCCATAGTTTGGACATGCCTGGTCTAAACCATACCTGGTAGTCAATGCACGATCTTGTCATATCCCACATGCTAAGCAAGGCTGGGCCTGGTTTGTACTTGGAGAGACAAGTCAGAAATACCAGGTGCCACAGTGGGGCAGCAATGTGGCTCTAGTGGAAACTGATGTTGTGTCCTTAGGCAAGAAACTTCACTCACATTGTCTATTATGAAAGATGTGTCTGTGTCAGTGCTGGTGTTGAACAGAGAGGCAGATGGCTCAGTTTGATAACCTTGCTTCTGCTTCTGTCATTCTACCCCAGGGCAGCTGTGGCTAGAGTAGTATCTTACCAAAACTAAGTATAGAGTGAATAAATAATGCAATGCAAAGAGCTTTGGGTGTCTTGAAAGGAGCTACAGAAATCCACTGCCTCATTATTATTATTATTATTAGTGACATGTGTCAGCAGCACATTTGTTGAAAACAACCAAATGCTGAAAATGTGTTCATGATTCTTGTTTTGTACTTTCGTCCTTTGCAGAATGAGCTCACTTCTCGAGAATCCACCTCTGCTGTTCTTGTGTTTGTGTGTCCTAACAACTCATCTGTGCCAGGCGCTTTGACCACCAGCCAGAGGGCCCAGACTTGGAGCACAGCCGCTCTGGCTGGCCCTGATGGTGTTCAGCTGGTCAGTCCTCTGGCTTGGTTCTGTGTGTACTGGCTCTCTGTATGGAAGGATGGGTGGGTTGCATATACGTGGGAGGTTTGGAAGTTTTTAGGTTGAAACAGCTTCCGTTAGGGTGACCACGTTTTTGAGAGTGGTGGGATTTGAAGGGACAGACTCTGGAAATGTATCTGTATAGACAATAACGGCAAAAACACCATATGATTTTTAGATTTTTCAATCGTAACTCACAAAGAAGCAATAGGTGCAAACATAATACAACCCTGAATGCCAGTATGCACAATTGATTTTATTTGCTTGACAACCAAAAGAGGTACATGTGGTCACCCTGGCTTCTGTGTAAAATTGTCCGATGACTAAAAAGCTTCAGATAAATGACCGTAATGAATGAGATTCAGATAGTGGGAAGCGAGACAGAAAGAAAACACAGGAGGAGGGTTAAGGAAGGTGGTCGTGGCTATGGGGTATTTTTAGCTAGTGGAGTGGGAGAGGGCGGTATCTTCTTAGGGGTTTTTCCAGAGGAGTATATTTAGAGAGGGATGTGTAAAAATGACAGAGAGGGGAAGAACAGGAGGGATGTGCCGTGTACAGAGTGCCAGTCTGATGTAAGGCCTTGCAACAGGACCACACACATTCTTTCGTTCTCCATGTGGCACTAGCTACAACTGACTACGCTGTTCACCTGGTTGACTCAGTTGAATTTACAGCCAAAATCCACAGGCAGTTACTGTAAATTACACTCCCTTTTTCCTTTTCAGAATATGAGTGTACTAAAACAGGGAATTCTAGGTCAGGAAAGGTAGTTGGAATTTTTTTCTATTTTTTAAACATACTGTATTTTCAATGGAATTGAGTCATTGCTTTTTATAAGTTAGTTAAGTTTAGCATTGCCCTTTGGATGACTATTCAAGTTAAAATCTTTTATTTTGCCTCTATGATTTTTATTTTTTTTAATTTTTGTTTGTTTGGCCAGCCAATGATCTGAAATGCTCCAGGGCTAGATAGTATTGTCTGTTTGTTTTTTTCCTCCTCACCTCAGCCATCTATGTTTGGCTTAAGAAGTGGTCAAGTTTTGTTTCGGATCATGTGGTTTCAGCTCTTCTGCATATATGGGGAGGTCTGAGAGTATGTGGATAAGTCACTGTCAAACACATCAATACAGCTTCCCAGACACCACAATTCAGACATAATTTTCCACATGCTCAAAGTCAAAAGAGCAGCCACCAATCGGAGAGGGTGGTTGAACGTAAAGAAGTGGGGGAGACAACGCGCACAGCTGAAAAAGCAATGCTAATAATAATGGCAGAAATGAGAGAGGAGGAGAAAAGCAAAGTAGCGGTGTGGTTTCGCTCAGGATCATAGCATGTGCTCTGTCCGGGCATACTCTGAAATGGAGAGGATCTGGAGCCGCAGTGACGCCATTGTGGTTCCTCAGCACTTCCTGTCTACCGCCGCACTGTTGTGCAGTGTGTGCGTCGTCTCCTTGGCAACCACCATCACGTAAATACCGGAGCGCGTGGCTGCCTGTTGCCTTTTTGGTAAAAAGCTTAGAAAGTTGGACCAGAGACTTCAGCTAGCTACACTGAAGCTATTGTTTTGTGTCTTTTATGTGTGCACTGGATGTCGCCCAGTCGTATTTTGCTAATAAAGAACGGACATTATGTCCAAAACGTTATACACCATTATGAAAAGCACGTGGAGGACAGGAAGGAGAAGAGAGGCGCTAATTAATACCGCTGCTATTTTAACTTTTCTTGCCTCATAGAGATATCTTTGCTACGTCTGGCAAGTTTTACACTATGATATTTATATAACATATCTGAGCTATATATATAAATTACTGGTGTTACTGGTTTTATCGCCAAGAATTGCCTTTGAAGACTTTTAAAATTGTCTTACTGTGAGCTGGGTTACCTCTTCAGAAAACTGACCTGCAGCTTTGCCCAATGGTGGCACCTGCAAGACAGCCACGTTTAATGCTGTATAAAGCAATAACATCTCCATGGAGACAAGAAGGTGGCTGACTAACATATGTATTACATTACATTTAATGAACTGTTATGTTATGCTTGGGGTTATTACAGGATAGGACTATTATCTGAGTAATTAAACTGTGCTTCATGTGAAGCAGGATCTTAGTCTTAGTGTCAGTTTTATTGTCTCAATATTTTTGTAGAATAAACACCAACTTAACATAGGAGGTCTATGCTTGCTAAGTTCCCACCATTCCCTTCTTTCTAAAACCACATGCGTGTTGCATAATTGGGTCGACTTGCCATGGTAACTAACTGTGAGTTTTTATTTTATGTTTTTCATCACAAACCCTGTGACCCAGATTATGTCACTGTTATGAGTCACTACAGAAGTCAGCCAAGCAGATGTCCTGTGACACTGACACGAAGTTATGATTTAAAAATGTAAACAAAAAATACTTAGGATCTTCTATGTAATGGTTATTTATAGTTATCTGTCTCTTGATTCTACAGTCTGCTCTGGAAATATCCAAGTGTAACTCCATTCTGTGAGCCACGATGAAGCTTGTCTGAAGAAGCCCACAAACTCATCAAAACCCCTGGCCGCATTCGAACTGTAGTAGACCACAACCTCAAAGGTCAGCCCTGTGTTACACTGGTGACTTCTGCCTCATACATTTATAGCACATTCCTCTCACACAATAGGGGCATTTACAACATAGGCTACATGTCAGTTTACTTAACATGCACAGCTGATAATATTGTACAGAACCATATACTGTATCTTGGGCTTAGAGGCAAGGACAGCGCTCCAGTGCTGGCAGCACCACTTTCCAAGCGCCACATTTTTCCTGCCAATGGGAATCATTGTGGAACATTGCACTCCAAAATATTCCAAAAAGGGAGGGCTGGAAAAGTTGTATCATGTGTTCATTAGGGTCATATTGTGGATGGAAGTCGCTATAGTTTTGCCTTCCCATCATAGGTCAGTATTTTTTACAAAGTTAAAAAAATGGATTATATATTTCAACCTGAAACATTAAAAGAGTAGAAAATGAAACCATGCGGCAGGTCTGGTGCAAGGTGGTATTTCTGTCCTTTCAATTATAGATATGGTTTTCAGAATGATGAAAAATTAGCATTGTTGTGATAGAGATAAAAGATTTAATATTATATCTTTTGAATTATCCTCAAATGTTGTGAAGCTGAAACCCATGAATAGCCAGACAAAACCAAAATAAACTTAAAAAGAAGACATTAGTATGCCAAGAAAGTACTAGTACTAAACAATAAAGGACTATATATATAAATACAAAACGCATAGGATAAATAAGAAAACAAGTACATTTACATGAGTAAATTATAATTTAAAGAAAATACGACACAGTCAGTGTCTCAAAAGTGGATAGCATTAGTCTTTACCACACTGATGTTGCGTGTGGCTATGCTAATGAGCATCTTTGGGAGGCAAAACTGAGGGGAGTCTGCACGGCACGCCTCACCACAGAATGGAAATGAAAACCTTTTGTTGTCGATTTATGTCAACCACCGTTTTTCATTCTGACAACCCTGTGATTTTGGGTTGATTAAAATTGAAATTGACAAATTGCTATTCCTGGTAATCATAACTGAACTGTATTCATCTCGAGAGTCTGCTAACAATTACAAAGTTTAGGCAATCACCATGTAACTTGATTATCACGACACTTCATTTAACTGTCATGCAAACTGTAAATCCCCTATGAAGACAAAATAAGAGCCGAGTCCACAAACCAAACATTATCCCATGTGAGGATAAACAGTGTGTTATGTGTCTTCCTGGCAGCAGACATTACAGGCGGATGGAGTGTTGCCTAGAGACGGCTGTGTGTGTGTACGTGTGGAATGTGTGACGTTCTCGCGCTGAGGGGCGTGGCTGCCTGTGGTCGTCAGCGCTCACACACACCCAGAGGCTTTGGAAAAGAAAGGGGAAGTCATAAAGTCTCTAATAGCCCTACTCTCAGAAGCTCATATTACCGTCCTGCTATAGCGGGGTGGGGGGGTTTGTTGAGGGGGGGTCCTGAGACAGACAGGTGCAAATAAAAAGCAAACTTGGACTCAAACAGTCACACTTGGACAAGGATACAGTCTAGGCAAACACAACATTGCTATGAAGTCAGACGAAGAATGTTGCACGCTAATTAAAACTGCTGGGTCCAAGAGCCATTTATAGCCAATGTTTGTTTACTTTCTAATCCAGTATGCAATGTTTTTTAACTTTTTATTTATACTTTTACTAGGTTTAGTATAAACTATGGAGTGAGCTTTGTAATTGTAATTGTATCCATCTTTGTCTATTACCAGCTTAAATAATAGGTCATTTTTTCCATTACACAAATTTCCTTCAATATATCCATCCATTGTCTAAATTTCAAACGGACCCATAATATGCAACATTTTTATTTTAGTGGATCGCTCCTAATAAACCCAGGACATACTTTTTCCTATGTAAAGCAAATTGACACCTAAATACTGCTCTTCTTGCAACTTGGAGACTACTTACAATGAACTTTGTCGTTGTTTGTCTCTAGCTGGGACAGTGTAAACTTGTCTTTCATATAAGTGTGTTGTACAAGGCATTTTAACAAACCATACCAGTGCCTTTGTCCACTTGACTGCACATTACCTTCTCTTCCTGCCTGTCTGCCATTGACTCGTTTATTAGCAGCTGTGTGGCCAATTATCCCCCTGCCCCCTTTCCTGTGTTCTAGTGTCCAGGACTAGCAGCAGGAGCACCGGGTATCAGAGAGAGAGGGAGAGGAGGAGAGACAGGGGAGGGCTCCTCTTCAGGCTGGCGTCATAAAGGAATTCCCTGCGCGATTTTGGTCCCACCCACTCAGTACTCTCAACCCCGTCTGGATGTGAGACGGTCACACACACTTCTGTCTGCAGCGCCGCACCGGGACGCACCTCTGACAATCACGACAAAGAGCTGGAGACGTGGGTAAACAATGGGAGATTGACGGGACAAAAGTGAAGTTTGAATCTTCTCTGGGACTATGAGAAAGATAAGATTTGAGGAGTTGTAATTTAACTTCAGGTGAGATCCGTTTCTTACAACTAGTACTATTCTCTTTTATGACTTTATTACCTGGTTTTTCAGGCAGTTTGAACTTTTCTTTAATGTTGTTTTGCAGATACAGTCCACACCTAGTCCAGATCTACAACCTGCTGATCAAGACAGATGTTGACTAGAGCAAAGTCATGCGCGTGCCTGCTCCACAAACGTACAGTTTCGCTCCGGTGCTGGGATTACGCCTAAGGTCTGTCACTATGGAGCAGCTCTGTTACAAAGGTCAGACGTAAATAGTTCAGTTGAATGGGGAGGCTTAATTTCTGTCTGCCTGTCTGTCTGTCCAGTTGACGTTGGGGATTACACATAACCACTGTGAATTACTCTTGCGATTCTGTGTGTGTTTTGAGCACTTCTCGTTTGTGTGTTAGTAGCAGCGACAATAAAGATCATAAAAGTTGTCGAAACTTAGGTCAGAGGGACGTAATGGTAGTGGTTGACGCAAGGCCGGAGCCACTCATACATTCCTCTCATTGTTCAGGGGCCCTGTAAGTCTGCAAGCTCCCAAACCTCCATGAAAGGAAGGGAATCCAGGGACTACTGTACTCTAGCTTAGCCACTCCGGTGCAAAGATGGCTCGCAAGCTCTTCCTGTCTACTCCTCTGTCTTGAGTTACTTATGGAAGTATCTGTGAAGGCCAATCTGAGTATAAGTTATCACTATAGACTTTAGAAAATGAAGCTAGAAGAGGGTACGGTGAATTAAACAACCGAGAACATAGGAGAAAGGTAAGAGTTATTATTTCTTTAATCATACTGTAGCTGGTTGTGGCAAAGAAAGTGGAGAGTAGAGAGTTTGGTTTGTAGAAGTTTGGTGGAGTGGCAGGCTGATTGGGGTGGGTGTGCCCTCAGATGTATAGACCCAGGCCTCGGAAACCCTGGCGTAGTGGAATAAAAGTGTGTGGTTTGTGTACATCATGTGTGTATGCATTGCAGTGGCAGCAGCACAGCACTGGATAAGTACAGGGCGGCTAGTGGTACTGGTGGTGAGGCTGTTTGGCAACGAGTCAGGCTTATAGGATAGAGTTACACTGGGCTGAAGGGATCAACCAAGAGCCTGGGCTGGGCGCTTCCCTTTACAACACTATTTAACCTTAAAAATCCATACCTGGGAATACTTTTTCTTCTGTCCCAAATGCAGTACACTGCTTCAACATGCTTAGTTTTAATCTTGGGAAAATATGAAAACATACAAGTCCCAAATCCGCTGAATGTCATTGAATGTCACAGCCGGAGTGATAATTACACCCTCGCACGCAACATGAAACAAATACAGTTTTTAGTCACTCATAGCCAGACGCTCGGTGTCTGGTGTGAGCGGCCACTGATAGGGCGTGGTGCTGTGAGTAAGGTGAACAAGGTCAACAATCTGTGGTTAAACCGGCAGCATGTAAATGAGGCTTACAATTTTAGTCATTGTAATGGTCTATATGAAGGAAGGCTGATTACTATTAATCTTTAGCTTTTTGCTGTAAGTGGTTTTAGCTTGAATATTGTGCCACTTTTTTTAGTAGGTTTTTCGCCTTTATAGTTGGTAGTGTAAAACTGGTGTAAATGATAGAAAAGCGTATTTGATCACATAGAAGTCATTTTTGCACTGGGAATTAAGAAATTATTGTAACATACATACATAACATACACATCTACTTTGATACACTACTGCTTGCCATTGCAACTGGATACCTGGCTTTCACGTGTCTTTAGTGTCTTTAAAAACAAATTGCCCACTGTAAAAGTCTTTGTACTAAGCATCCATAGTTAAAGTTGCAAAGCAGTGTAGAGCAGTGAGTGAGTGAGTGGTGGGTTCATCCTCATTGCTGTTTCCTCACAGCGGTTAGCAGGCCTGAGGTGCAAGTGATGTCAGATGGCGTGTATTTTTGTGTTATTGTATATTCATGCAACAGATTGAGAGTACTTATACCATAATTGTATATGTTAATTGATTGGAACTGAAATTGTGGTTCATATATTCTGAGTGAGCATAGGAAAGGGGAGAGGGATGAGATGTGTTGAAAAAAACAAGAGGTCGAGATCCAGCTGTCTCAACAGAGGCTTTTCCACTTAACCGTGTGCCCTTGTGTAAACGGCAAAGTCAGTCCTGGACAGGCTCAAGAACACAGAAAAAATCTGTGGCCACGTCTACACCCACATCTCCATATGCTGTTTGCTCCATTTTAAGTGTAGTCCTAGCTATATATGCCAATAGTATAAACAGTACAGTCATTTAAAACCAACAAAATTACCCCCGAACTAAGTGGAACTCATGAAGACAGTATGGAAACATTTTGATTTGACCAAAGTTTTATCTGCTGGAAATCTGCATAAACGCTCTGGCACGGGATAGGCACAATACAGCATAGCTGTCCTTTATGAGAGTGTGCAGCGTTTGAAAATACCACTTTGACTTCAAGTTCAGACTCAAGTTCAAATGTATCACCCCAGATCTCAAAGTGCGGAGGCCTTGTTGAGATCCCTGTGTTTTGGCATTGAGGTGTTTGGCAGCGCATGTCAAAAGCAGAATACATTTATTACAGGGGGAATGGGAAGGAATGAGCTCATAGGCATTAACGGCTGCGGGTTCGAACGAGGGGAAAAGAGGAGAGAAGGAGGGAGAGAAGGAGGGACAGCGAAGCGATGGAAAAGATGAAAAGACTGAGAAAATAACACACGAGATGAGTCTGTGCCAGATAAAAGGGCGGTTTAGACCAAAAGAGGAGAGTTTGAGTTTGACAGGAATTAGCATGGCGTCTGTGTGGTGAAAGCGGGACCTTAAATGACCTTCTCTCTGAAGGCACCATCACTAAGCGAGACTACATGTGCGCAGATCACATGATCTATTAAATGAGGTGGATGACGAATATAACAACAAAACTATATCACAAAAACAGAAAGTCATTAAACAACACAAAATATTACTATTACTGCTCATTCGTTAATCAGTTGTAATAACTGTGTTAAACCCTTTGCGACCTATTTACTAGTTTGCCTCATAAAATACATTATAAACAAAACAAAGATTATCTCCCTTTTGAATGTGTAAGAAAGTATTGTTTAAGTTAGTTGAAAAAATCTGCAGAAATTACACCTCAGCTTTGGTAATTATCACAGAAAATGTTAGAATTAATGTTGTATAGTAGAGTAGTACAGATTAAGAGTTAAACGGATATAGTACAATTTGCTGTCATTAGACGATTGAACTCTTGCGAGAACCTATAGCTTACGAGGCACTATATATTTGGAGGCCTAGGTGCAAGAAGCCTCACCTGGGCCCCCTTCTAATATTATTTAATAGGAAGAGGGTCTAATTCTGTTTTCTGTTGTCCCTGGTACAACGGACAATAGATCCCTTTGTCCCCCCCGCCTACTCTCCTGATTCAGAACTAAATAAATAAGTCATCATATTGCTCTCATTTTGTTATAACAGGGACCACAGTGACAGCAGACAACCAGGTCAGACCTATTTAGACCCTGGACTTCCCCAAAAGTGTCCTACTGACTCATACCTATGGCAGAATGCTCACACGGCTTAAAATATAAACAGGAATGAGGTGGCTACATGGCATTTAGTCTGATTGAGGCCATTGGAACATCCTTTAAAATGTTTCTTGTCTTGACAAGTAATATCAAACAGTACTTAAGGAAATTATTTGCCCCAAGGTGCACAGTGAAGGGACTTGCTATAGATACGGCATTATCAGATATACCGGTTACAGCCTTTACATGTGAAATTCAGATTTTCTTTTGAGATTTGGCACATTTGTGATTATTGCAGAGGAAACACGGACCAGTGCACTCGACATAGGGGCACATATAAAGGGGCAGAGGCAGGACACCGTCTTTCAAGGGAGTGCCACTTGACTGGTCATTTCCTTCTAACCTAATTCTCCATTCTGTCATTGAAAAGCTATTTTTATAAGAGGCCACAGGAAGTCTGGGAGTTGACAAGAACACGCACATACAGTATACACACAGCTATGAGAAAGGCTACACTACAGTTACTAAGTAACATACTAAAATGCAACATAAACTCACACATACATGTATCGTCTTTTGTTAAGTGCTAAAATAAAATGAGCCAATACTAAATAGTAAGATTTCACACATCTTTGTAGTGCAAGTTTTTTATCAGACAAATAATTTTGATTAATTTGTGTATTTCTGTTGGCCAGGGGAATTCCTGGCAGAGTGATTTTTGACACTCCATAACTAAATCACATTGCCAGGGATTTCCAATGGCTGACATGAAAAGTTCGTCTTATATTTAGATATTATATTTTCAAAAACAATCTTTGTGTGCACCTGCTCCTGAGCTGGCTGTGCGGCCTCAGGACTTAGCTCACATGTGAACAGTGAATGTCGGCCATGTTCACAGTGGTTAAGTTCTGCCGCCACAGGGCTGCAGTCTACAGGGGGCAGTAAAGGTCACTGGGGGAACATAATACATAAAACAAAAGGTTTAGGGCTAGTTTTATAGATAGTGGATACAAACCTTTAACAGAAAATTTTGTCATATATTCTTTTTCATTAATCACATCCAATCTAACAGCATGAGTGAAGAGCCTGCAGAGAGGTTCAAAGATGGTCTAATGGTCAGCGGGGGTGCAGCAGGTATACAGTTGGAGGGGAGTTTCTCGTGAGAGCCGGTAATGTGGTGAATTAGCTGAAAGCGTGCGACCAGTGTCTGTTAAATGTCAGGGCTCTCATTAGTGCGGAAAGGCTATGAGCGAGCGATATGTCGTCATTTGTATCCACAGCTGCCCAGGTCTCACAGTGGCAGTACGGTGTGTTTCTACCTTTTGATTTGCCTGTGTGTGTGTGTGCGCGTGTGTGTGTGTGTGTGTGTGTAAGTGAGTGTGTGTGTGTCCCTCGCTGGGCTGGTCTCCTGTGCCTGCTGTGCTGATAATCAGTGTGTGACGTTGGCTGGCTCAGTTCAGCAGGAACAGGGGACTGGTCTCATTTCTATTTAAGACCACTCTGATAACTTTGCTTATATATTACTTGCTGGTATATACAATGGATGTACTGACGTGTGCACAAAAGACTTGGAGAGGTGTCAGAATGTGGCTTTGATGTTGTCTGTGGTTATTGTGTTTACCATAGAATGTGATATTTTTTCCAGTTACATATGACAGACGATTTCCTCATGTTGTTTCTGTGAACTGTATTGGAAACCTGAAAAAAAAATAAAAATACAACATGAGCTGCAGGTGATTATAAAATAGCTGCATTTGAAAATTTTACTTAAAAGCCAAAGGAGCATTTCTAAATATGTAGAAAAAATAAAAATAAGTGCTTTACGTGTTTTGTTGTTGTAATTAAATGTATCCATTGTTTATTTTGTTATATGTGATATTATGTGTAGAAATCTGGAAACTATGTGTGATATAAAAATAATTATTTAAATAAAGAAGCTAAAGTATTTTCTTGTCAGTGTCTTCTTGCCTTGTAATTAGTCACAATCAAATTTCACTCAAACTTAGCAAGAGTTGTGTCGACCTTTCATCTGCATGAGTTTTTGGGTATTATGATGTAAACAGGAAAGAGCAACAAAGGGGGCACAATGTGTAGATTTGTTTCTCTTTCATTCATCAGTGGAATACAATGATTGCTGTAAAGTCACGTGGTTGTAGTGAGAGTCCAGGAAATTGTTGTTGTTCATTTTTATAGAAATGAGTGGGTTATTTCCTAAAGCCTGTGCTCCAGTATGACTTATCTAAGGAAAATTTTCACATGTAATTTCTTTGAGCTAAAACACTCCATTGGAAATATTTAGGACAATACCTTTTTTTCAGCACAGGTTACACAGTTTCTCTAATTATTGTTGCCTAACCTATAAAATGAATAAAGATCAATATGATACAGTTTGCAGTGCAATTGAACATGTCCCATAGTGACCAGCATCAACACAGAAACTTTCGATAAGGCTGCAGTCCGGATGTTTGTCCATGCCTGCGGTTGCTATGGTAACTGTGGTACAAACCGTCATCAGCCTCAGCCGGTTGCGTCACGTAAGTTCAACAGACTTCCTGTTTCTGGAAAGCAGCGGGGGAGCCTAGGTAAATGTACAATGTACAAGGCGCTACTGCTACCCCCTCCTTCACTACTCTAGAGCCCCAACATTTATTGCCCCATTGTCTTCCCTTGTATCTAACTGTTTATCTTTCTGCCCCGCTCGGCAAACTTCCTGACTTTTCTTTTTTTCTTACACCCACGCAGTTGGACTCTCACCTGGCTGCCACTACCTCATCAGGTATTTGGCCAATGGCGTCAAAAGCTCATGAGTTCCTATAACAACCAAACAGGCAAACAGAAGCAATGATAAGAGCAGTACAGTGGGATAGAGTTCTTGTGATAGTTCCTGTATCTTATGACATATACAACTATTTGAACTTTGACAATTTTCCTGTCATCTTAAAGAATTCATACTGTTGTAGAAACACCGGAGAAATTAACACTCATATTAACAGAGATCAACAAAAGACTTAGATCTGTTAAAAAATCAATAGGTGCACAGTATGGTATTGCTCATTTATACGAAAAGTGTTATCATACAGATATACTAGATGCTGTGGGATGGATGTTAATGCAAGAATAATATCACTAACATAAACAATTATACCAAAATAATTATTATGCAAATGGACAACCTTCAAATCTTTGCCAGTTTGTAATTTCCCTGCAAGTCCACTCCACCCTGCAGCTGTGGAGCAGGTCAGCGCTCCCGTCTGTCTGTCTGGCTCTTGGTTCTCACTGTAAAAAATGGCCCATCTAGCCGAAAGGAAAAACGATAATTGCCATTATGACTGCAGTGGCCCAGCACATCACACAAAGTACTGATTGTTCCAAACTGGTGAAGGGGGGTGGGGGGCAATCACAGTTGGCTCTGTGCAGACGCTACACAATATTATAGTAGCGTGACTGTGGCTCATCCTACACACACCTCAAGCTCTCTCTTTTTGGGCTGTCTCCTTTTGCTGCAATAAATAAAGTGCAAAACAAACAAGTACTATAGAATGAACATCAATCTGTCAAACCATATGTAAACACTACAACTGTACCAATAGAATATGTGGTAGTCTTTTTGTGCCTCTCCCAGCACACCAACGCCCAGCTGGTGTGCAACCAAAGTTTTATGACATTTGACCTTATCCTAGTTACAATTTTCTATATATGAACATAAAACGTGTCTTCTGCTACCAAAGTCACAGTCCTGACAGAATACAACCACAACCAGGTTTTGAATCCAATAATAAGGATGGGTATCTCTAGCTGAAGTAAATGTTCTCTAATGGCAACAGAAATTAAAGACTCATAAAAGACCATAGTGCAATATTTGATTAAACTTTGCAAATTGTGAACATAACACAAATGCAGCAATTAACAATTAACAAATGTACAATTTCCACAGTAGTTTCAGGGTAAATGTTTTAATCATTAATGTTTTTGAGGTACATTGTGCCAAGTACAGGGGAAGAAAAGCAATGTCATCTTTGTTGAGAGCACTTTGAGAGCCACATCAAAATTGTTTGTACAATTACTGTGGTGTAAATTAAACACAGTTTTATATAAGACTAGTGCATTTTTTTGGTTTATAAGGCAAATCTGATTAAAAACAATACTTTTAAAATATTAAAATACCAAATGTTTAATATAAACCCAGGTAAAGTGATGCTACTGCGTGTGTACA
Source organism: Boleophthalmus pectinirostris (assembly GCF_026225935.1). Classification (NCBI taxonomy): domain Eukaryota; kingdom Metazoa; phylum Chordata; class Actinopteri; order Gobiiformes; family Gobiidae; genus Boleophthalmus; species Boleophthalmus pectinirostris. Next base: position 20,725,095 of record NW_026571115.1, on the reverse strand, counting down.
TTCACAATGAAAAAAATAACTGAAAACAAACCATTATTGTAAGGTACATGATCCAGCATGCTTTATAGTATTTATAATGTAACGTTGTCACACTAAGATGCCCAGCATGCAACAGTTTTCTTGCATGAATTCCATTATATTTTCAAATTATTATCCAAAAAGAAATCCCAAGAATTCACAGAAAAAAACAGGGTTTGTCCAATATTACCATTGAACATTTTGCCTTATCCTCTTCAAACTGAACATTATACTTGGATGCACAAGCCTTAGATATATGAAAGAAACATATACTTTTGTGATAATATTACAGAATGTTTCTTATCGGGTGATACAAGCCATAGATTTAATCTGTTTTCTTGCCTGCGCCTTTCAGCCTGTCAGCATGTAAAGCAAAAGTTTGGGCCACAATCAAAGGGAAAACCAAAGAGGCATCCGCATACACCTAGAAAATAAACAAAATTTTATAATGTGATTGTATTTCTAAAAAGGAAGAAATACTATTCACACACTGCCACCTTGAGGCCACAGGTTTGAACTGCACAAACATTTGGCTACTACTGGTTTTACAGATTAACAGTTTTCATGCAATTGTTTATTTCAAATTTGAATATACAATCTATTTTGATGTTTTTGTTTTTACCTTGACTGGCTTTGCATCTGTTCTAATCTTGCCCCAAGACACAGCTTCATCAGGTCTTGCCCCAGAGTCTGAACCATCAAACTCCTGCCCCGTGTTCACGTACACAGAAAAGTCTGCCCCATTTCTCTGCACGGAAGGCACAAAGCACAAACACAAAAAAACCCATCAAGGACAGAAAAAAATATATATTTTTGACATTTCAGAAATCTGATACAAATTAATGAAGCATAGTTACCATGAGGTTGGCATTGGCTATGTGATGCTTGACCAGTCCACCACCAAGAATGATCATTCCTGTTTTTTTAGCAAATACGGCCTGACTGTTCATTCTGCGAATATCTGTAAAAACACAAATTATCATCCAAATGATCTTAATGAATTCTATAATGGCCTTATCACAAAGATTAAACAGTAATTTTCTTGGTATAAGGACCTACCTTCCACTATATCCAGTATAAGGCCAGGGTTTTTGAAAGAGTGAAAGTAGATCATATCCCCCAGAGAGCCATCAGTCAGAGCTGGGCTGAACACTGGAATATCATTCTGACAAAAAACACAATTATTCAGTCATGATGATCATACTGCAATATTGCAAGTACAACGTCTCTATTTATTTATATTTATATATCAGAATCATTAGGAATAGTTTACAGGCTATACAACAAGGTGGTCGAATTTGCTTCCAGGACAGCAAGAAACACAGAACAAAAGGGACAGATCATATACATACATAATACAACTGACAATAGATAAATAAACAGGTTATACCAGGGATTGGTTTAGCGTCCAAAAAGCCATGAGAAAGAATTTGGAATATAACAGATTTGGATCTAACAGATTTGGATCTAACAGACCTGTAGTGCCCCCGGGAGGACATGAGTGTAAGCAGGTAATGACCAGGGTGTGTATGAAGGTGATATATAAATTCATCTACATATTTTTTATAAGGCTAAGTAGTACTCACCTTATATGCCCAGTAATAAACAGAGTCTGGATTATTGATCTCCTTCCCAAGACGATGGATCATCTTTGAAGGCGTCCAATGAGTGCCCTGAAGTAAAGCATGTTTAACAGTTACTATTTTCTAGTTCTGCTTTGAGTTTTATTCAGTTTATCTATGCTCTCACCTCTGTTTTTTGTTCCAGTAACATTTGATCTAAGATGGGTATGAGCCAATCTTCAAATTTACAGTAGTTATCATTTGGAACTAATAGATTTCCTATTCTGAAATCAGATAAGGGAAAAAAAATGTTGAAAAGAGAACTCAAAAATCTGATATGAAGCTTACCCTAAAACTTACCTGTTAATGCCTCTTTGACGAAGATCTTTGCCGGACAGACTGAAGTCACCAAGGTATGTGTGAGCCAAGCACTTTATTAGGTCTTCCTCTATACCCCCAGCTGTGGTAACAATGACATCAACCTAGCACAGGAATGTAAATTACAAACCCCATATGCACATTGCCACCATCATAGTCAATGAATCAATCTGACAATATACTTTACAATTTACCATTTTGTGCTCTGCAAGGTAGCGAATGCTCTCCCTAACCCCAGAGCTAATAAGATTGGATGTGTAGCCAAGAAAGATAGTGCATCCTGTCTTGTTAGAATTTGTGTCCGACTCATTTTCATCAACTGGCTCCAGGCGCTTTTCTATCTGTAAAATAGTGAAAAACAAAAAACTAAATACAATGTCTATAAATAAATGTGCTAAAAATGTAAGTGTTGGTGTAATAATGAAATCTGGTATAAACAAGACAAATGAAAATCTAAATAAAAGTAGAACTAGATAACTACTTGTGTTTGTGTTTTATTACATACTTTTTAGTGTAGAAGCAAACTTGTTTGGCAGCTCTCAAAAATTCCAGTCGACCTGTTTTTTTTTTTTTTTTTGACAATTTTGTAACAGGTAAAATTAACCTAATTTCAGATGTGCTATGGTTCAGATTTGGTGCAACACATTTCAACACCTGCTGGTTGTTACTTCTCACCATGTTGTTGATCTCCTGGATGGCAAGGCCCATGCTGCTTGCCTGGAAGCCAGTAGTCAGGTAGGACTTGAGCACAGCCTGAAGATCCACTCCCTGGTTGAAATCATACCCTCGGATTTTTAACATGTCCTCTGGGAGTTCACAGCTGGGTTTGAGGACAGCCTCCATGGCCACAGAGGGAGCCTGATCTGCCATCTCCTATCCACAAAAATAAAGAAATATAAGTACTGTTCTGTATCATCTTGATTGCCATTTCATAAGTAGTTAGCCCTTGTTACTACATTAAAGTTATTCCATTACTGTATCAAAGAAAAAAAAAGTACCCAGACATTTTGATGTAAACAACCCATGCTGTAGAAACGTAGCTACTAGTGAGGTGACGTCTTCAGATCGAGTGTTAGGTAGACAATAGCTCATAAAAGCGAATATAAAACATACTTATCCCTGAAGTGAGTTGCCGCAGCAGAGACGAAAGGTTAGTCACTAGTTTGCTGGACACCAAAAGGCACTAAACATTACACAGATATAAACTGTTCGGCTGACAGCAGCAGTCGGCATGTTGTCTGGCCCCTCCTACTTGCGGAAATGTTTCTTCTTCTACGCCCAAGAATAGTTGAGAGCGTACGTCTGCAAGAAGAGTACTGCCCCAGAGGAGTGAAATGGTACAGCAGACAATTTATTCACAGGTGATTTATTGTAACAAAATCACAAATCAGAATATGTTTGGAGATTTTTTATTATTATTGATACTTGGCACAAAGACAATTCACATACGCAATTAATATTTATTTACCTATGCATGCTTATGTATTTGCTCTATGACTTTTCTGCATTATATTTCAGCCCTTTGTGCTGTGTGGTATGGTGTCTCTGAAATGATCTGTGATGTTTTTGACATTTTCAGAACTATCATATGACCTTTCTATAGGGGGTCTTTGAAGTTGCCCCAGCTGTGAACAAAAAGACCGCACAGGTTAAAAGGGACATTCAGAAACTTAACCATCACACAATTCTTTGTACAAAGGAGGAATAATAGGGCTACAGAGCAATCTTTCACGGCTTTATCTTTTAGAGTATTCAATGCAAAAGAAATGTCCGGGAAGGCTTCCAGCAGTAATTCAGTGGTACAAGCACAAAAGCTGATCCACCAACTCAGGATTGAAGCGGGAATGGAAAGACTGAAGGTAGGAAAAACAATCAATCATTATAGCTGCATTTTAATATAAATAACAGTACCAGAAGTGCATTTACTATCAAATGGTTTTCATTATCAGATCTCGCTGACAGCAGTAGACCTGGTCCAGTATTGCCAGGAGCACAAGCGCAGTGATCCTCTGTTGACTGGAATCAACTCTTCATTGAATCCATTCAAAGACAAGAAGTCCTGTGTGCTGCTGTGATCATTATTTACTAAATAATGCACCTGTAGCTTTTGTTTGAGAGTTAGTATCATTTCTATATACGCAACAGTGACATCAAGTATTGTAACACCCAATCTTTTGTATGTAAACATAAAATCTTTGTGATAATGTTGTTAGAAGTAACAAAACATATTTCACTTCTGTTCTTTTATTCTTTTTGGATAATTTAAAACAAAATTAATAATAAAATATACATGTATTAATACACACTGCAAGAGCTGATTTTTATTGAAAGCACAACAATAAGGCGGAATCAACTTCTACTATTTTTTTGTTATTAAATCACACATAACAAAGTGACATAAAGATATATATACAAGAATCAACTTTTTTTTTTTTTTATGTGCGTGTTAATGTGTCTAGTGTTGTTGTATCCACACGATTAGTGAGCGAAATACTAGTGAATCCTAAACATGTGAGCTGGTTTCTCCTGCTGTCATTTTCTGGGCCGCCAGACTTCTATACAGGTTTCTCCAGAGGCAACAGCAAGGACTCCAGCCTCCACACTCAACTGGTCAGAAAAAAAATACTATTAACCAATTTTAATGTATTTTTAGAAGAGAATTTAGAAAACTTTACTAACCCCATTTACTCCAGTCTGTTGCTGCAGTGTGCACAGTGTTCTTGGTGGTGAACATGGTATGTGAACCTGCAAAACCACATTAAAATCTAAGCACAACAATAAAAGGCAACAAGAAAACAATATGAAAATGCCCTGATCACCTTCACTGTCCTGTCCGCTGAGCAGGTGTAAAGGCTTCCAGGTGATCGGTGGATTCCAGTGACCATAGCAGTATGCCCCACATCAAACTGAGACAGAGTTTGTAAAGTCCCTGCTTGCATAGAAAAGGCGTGTAGCATGCCTTTGTTGTCCCCAGCCCACACCTCATTGCCGCTGTAGCTCATGGAAAGTGGGTACGTTTTTAGCTAGACATTGATATAAATAATGATATTACGAGGGTTTTACAGTTTTAAAAGTATTTGTTTTACATTTAAAAATGGTAGGTCCAACAAATAAAAATTATAAAGTGACTCAAAAGACTGCCTAGGATTGTACCCCTATGAGAGAGGAGATGGGCAAATTTTGGTGTAAACTCACAAAATTCAGAACAGTGAAAAAACTCCATGAAACAAACCTAAAAATGAATTGAAGCACTGCCCTATGATAAACAGGAAGTCGACAATATTGGATCAAAGTTTCGACGCCACATTGACTTTGAGATTTTATTTTCATTACTATTATTACCACATATGAAGACAATGAATCAAAAAATAATCTAAGTCTGTTGATTTCAATAGTTCCGGTAAATACAAATCCTAAATTAGCTAAGAATTATAAAAAAAAATAATAATAATAAATGAAATAAAATTAGGGTGCAAAATGTTGAATTAAACTTGTGTGTGTTGTGTTTGTGCATTTACCCTGATTTTCTTTAGGCCTTTTCCAGCTCTGCAGTCATACACGGCCACAGTGCAGTCTTTACTCCCCGAGATGATGTACCTGTCGTCAGCAGCAAGGCACATTACTGCATTACCATGGAGATGGAGGCTTTTCACCAGAGGTTCAGCCACTGGTAAAAGTAAAACAAGTAAAAAATAATCAGCCTTAAGAAAGATTTACTTCCATACAATACTTCCAACTCAATTTAACACTCACCTCTGGGATCATACATTGTGACCTTCCTGTCAAACGTCCCAGCCAGTAAAATATTGTCTTGAAAGGACAGGCAGAGGACAGGAGCATCTGCCTTTATAGTTCCTCTCTCTCCCCCACCTGACGGGAGGTCCCATAATCGGACTGTGCTGTCGAAACCTCCCGATGCCAACAAGGGCCCCTGAGAAGCAAGACACCACACCCAGCCTTTATGAGAACTAAAATGACCCTGTGCTCCCAAAGTGTGCAAAAGTGCTCCGGAGGGCCCTGCTTCCAAATCCCACAATTGAACATTCCAGTCTCGAGACCCAGTAGCGCAGAACTTCCCTTCACCACCCACAAGGAGGACGGAGTTAATCTGGGCAATGTGGTCCGATGGTAAAGTGAGGCACTCTAAAGCTGGGGATGGGCTGGGACTTCTTGCAGGTTTGGTCTCACTTTCTAAAAGTCGTTCATTTCCTAAAAGTCTTGGGTCTATGTTTTCCTGATGATTCAAATCATCTTCTTGTCCCAAATTTCTTTCCTCGTTCATTAAAGCTGCTGCCTCCTCGAGTTGGTTCTCTGGCATCTCTTCATTTGCACCCTCCAAAGCTACCTCCAGGCCTTCATCCACCCCGTATGCCACCTCCTGCCCTGCCACGCCGACCCCCTCCACCCCCTCCACTTCACCACCTTCCGGTAACGCAGCCCCCTGTTCCTCATCTTGCCGTTTTCTTTCATTTACTTGATCTTCACTTTGTTTGGCCACAATGTGCGCTTGATCGGTCCAAAAAGCTATCAACTGTTCCATCTCGAGACAAGCTGTAGGCCAATCAAAATCCTCCTTTGGCCCAACGGGAAAGTTTGCACGTGAGCCAGTGAGTCTACGTGCGCGGATTTGCCACGCAGTATTGTCTTTGCCCACATTACTTAAGGCATGACACACCTAAAAACACACAATGAAATAAGTAACAAGTTATAATATACAATAAAATATTATGAAAACTTATAAGTGTTCAGTCCCAATCAAAAACACACAACGTAATATATCTGGGAGTCAATTAAAAAGAAATACCCATTGATAATTGTAGCTATGTGAAGAAAGAAATAATACAAAAGTGTCAAGTCTGGAAGGAGACAAGAAAAGATACTTTGCATTTGAGAAACAGCCTATGTAAATTCACTGGCAAGTGGCAAGATTATGTCACTCTTCTGTGGATGACTGCAGATAAACATGTCAAGATAAACTAGTTAAAGAAGACGAAATTTATCTTTTTGGAACATTTGCTTATCTTATTTCTTTGAGTGAACTGGTGTTAGGGTAATAAGTGAAAAGTGAAATGTGGAAATGTGAGAAATTTGACTATAGATTATAATGCTCTGATTCTTTTCTTAGAGTTTTTACATAGAGTTCTTTTTCTTATGTAGCAATAGACCAACCTTGGGCAGGACAGTGATGACACACTGAGCAGGGAGGTGAGAGGCAATGTGAGTTACCATTTCCCATGGTAATGACAACAACCCTGTAGCCTCCAAAGACGATGGACTAGCATCTTTTGAAGAGTGATCATCTGACAAAGCCCTACAGTAACATGACACAATGGTGTTTATATTATAATTTTATATAAATAATATGTATAGACTAAGTTAATAAAAACGCATTATCTTACCCATCTAGATTTTTGGTGTTCACAGGACTCTCTTCATGTAGCTGGTTATCATCTTTTTCAGCTTCCATGTCATAAAGATGTACGAAGCACCGACTCCACTTTGTTAACTCACATCAAGCATTAAAGTTATTACTGTACTGGCATCGCTGGACAGATTTGACTCGACACTTTCAGGTTCAGTGGTCCAAATTCTGGAGCAGGTATAAGAGGCCTTTTATCCTCACCTGAAAATTAGCTACAATCTATAAAATACGCAGAGTACTATTTGTACACGAAAGATTTCAAACGTTACGCTTTGACAAAGACAGAGCAGCTTGGTATCTTTAGCTTTGAGCATAACAGTCTATGATAACAACACAGGAACAAGCCCAAATACTCACCGAAACCCCCACACTAAAGCACGTTTACAACGAACAGGGTTATAACAAACTTATTTTTGATTCTGCCTCATGTCATAGTAAAACAAAGGCCGAAACTGTAATTCATAAGCAGACTTTAAAAGGCAGCTGAAAAAAACTACATCGCACACTTCCGCTATACGCACGTACGTCAGCGACAACGTCAGTGGTGCTGATTATTTCAATTTCCAGAGGTGAACACAGATCTATGGCGGTGAATACACAATCTGTGGGTGAGCTGTACTTTTCTCAGTGCCCATTCATGTATCAAAGTAGCACTTTCAATTATTTGCTAGGTATTCCGCCCTAGTGGTGGACAGTAGTAAGATACATGACTTTATTCAAATACGATACTTACATATTTTTTGTTTTCCGTCCACCGTGGAAACCATGAACATCGAAGTAACAGTTAAAAAATCAATTAACCTGTTTTTCTCAAGCAAGTAGGAATTGACCCAATTAAAGGTCCAATTCCCATATTACGTAAAATTAACTTGTAACCTCTAAGCTCAGAATGTTGTTACCTCATCAAAAACATACCCTGTGTTTGGTTTTGTTTAATTCACACATGTTTGAGTAATCCTGTTATTATTAGTCTGTCTACAGCTCAAAATGCTCTGTTCCACCTTGTGATGTCATGAAGCTGTAGTTTTGACGTTAACAGGTATCTTTTACCATAAATTCAGTAGAGATGAGCAATTTCAGGGCAAAAATTATCCAAATAATTTTAGTCAAGGTGTTTAAAAAACAGTGGAGCATTCCTTTATTAACAAATGAGATCACAGAGTGTTTTTTGTGAGAGAAGACCTCGACCTAATCTGGAGAATGTGTGTGTTAAACATGTGTGAATTAAATTAAACACAATTCCACATATCTTTGTGATGAGGAAACAACATTATAACATATTCAGATTAGAAAATAGAATAATATAGTCCCTTTAAGATAGTTGTCCTGGGCATAATTTTAGGTCACATACAAATTCTTCTCTATCTCACTATAGATAGGCTATGTTTCTACTAATTGTAGTGATAGCAGTCCTGTTGTATTATTAATGCCAAAATGTTGGTAGCCTACTGTTTTTATGTTACAAGTTGAAAAAGATGGCTACATTCCCTGAGATTATGTTGCTCAATTGTTTATTTTGACATAAAATATAGCCTACAAAATGTGTTAATTAGACATTATCAACCATATCACTTGCAAAAATTTGTTTATTTTCAATAATAATCAATTACTCATGACCATTAAGCACCCTTTAAGATACAACTTTGGACTTTATTCAAGTTGTAGTCCTCAGCCTGTCCTGAACTGCAAATGTTTCTGCCACTAACAAAGGGAAGATTATAGTAGCATCTCCACAAACCTGAAAGGTTTAGAAGGATATTGTCAAGTCATGGTAATATAAAGGAGAAATAAATGAAATAAAAAGTACAGTACAAACGTGTATTCTACAAAAGATGATGTTTTAATGTGGCAGCACACGTTCAGAGTGTGGTGCTGCTGTCAGGTTCACCTCTGCAGGTAACTTAAATTAAGCAATGGTGAAGTCAGTTTAACAATGACAACAATTAACCTTATAGGTTTGACAGAAGCTGTATCAGCTCAAGCTTGGACCCCCTCCTCCTAAGAGCACTCTCTGAATCATGTGCATAAATATGTTGTTTGCTCAGTTTAGACTGCTGTAGAAAGTTGTGAAAATACCTTGACTGGTTTGGCGTTTGGGCTGATTTTTCCCCAGGACACAGCCTCATCAGGAGCTGCCCCTGAATCACAGCCGTCAAACTCATGTGCTGTGTTGACATAGACGGCATAGTCCGCTCCATCTCTCTACAACACATACTCTGTGTATAGGCTACTAGTATGCAATTCATTCAGAGCATCTTTTTATCTACCATAACATGCTTTTGATCACACTAATAATTCAGTATTTTTAATGATAGGCTTAATATAAAAGTGAACTAATATAGAAGTAGCAATGTAATGATTATGACCTTACCCATGCATTAGCATTTAGGATGTGATGTTTAGCTACTCCTCCTCCAAGAGCTATAATCCCTGAGCTGTTGCAGGCATTCACCATCTCCAAAAGTCGTGTAATGTCTGAAACCATAAGTAAAAACATAACACTGTGAAATAAATTAAAAAGGGAAAAAATCATCACATTGAAAAGTTGATTAAAAAGCCTGCAATGAAGAGAGTTTAATTTTGATTAAGATGATCTATTTATTTATTTATAAATAAATCGATAAATATGTACCATTTAGGCTAAACATGTTCCATTTCACGTTTGTCTCCCAAAATTTGGAAAATTGTCTCAAGTAAGAAACCATTATAAAAAAAACAAAAAAACAACAACACCCTGTTACCTTGAATAATGTCCAAAACTAGACCTGGCCTCTCTCTTGAAAACAGATAGAACATATCTCCTAGAGCGCCATCAGTCAGAGCAGGACTGAACACTGGGATGTTATTCTGAAACATTAAAGAGGCCATTACATTACTGTACCACAAGAGGGCGCCAACTGACAAAATTCAATCAAAAGACAATTTTCTGTTTAATACACAAATCACGTGCGTTAGTTCACCTTATAGGCCCAGTAGTACACGGACTCAGGGTTGTTGATTTCTTTACCAAAGCGATGAATCATCTTGGAAGGTGTCCAGTGAATGCCCTGATTGAAAAAGCATAGGCTGTAGCCTATTATATGTAGATTATGTTATTCTTTGTGTTGTGGTAAATACTGCACTGACCTGAGTGTTTTGTTCTGTTAGCATCTGCTCCAGTATCGGCATGATCCACTTGTCAAATTTTTTATAGTTATCATCCAGCATCAGGGTGTTGCCTGTCCTGTGATGAAAGAGCAGCTTTGAAACCTTTTACACCAAGCACCACCTTATGAAATATTTGTCTCCCAAGTACCACCAGATATTCTGGCACAAAAACTAATCTTAAACTGGTCTAAAACACACCGAAACATTTACTAAATAATGTCAAAATTGGCAATAAACCAGTTTTAGCATAAGTCGGGATGTTGAATACATTTCTATAGCACACATGCAATGTATCTAATTAAAACAAAGTCTAAAATGATGAAGAACCTTGAGTACCACCAAAAGAACCCCCAAAATTAAGGCAGTGCAGCAGGGTACTGCTCATGTGTGAGATTTAACTGACCACCTTCAGGTTATAAGAGCACCACCGCTGCGTTGTGTTTAAATTTGTTTACATATATTTATTTATGGTTTCTAAATATGGTGTCCTGACCTGTTGAAGCCTTTCTTGTAGAGTTCTTTACCAGACATTTTGAAATCTCCAAGGTAAACTGGACCCAGACATTTGATAAGATCTTCTTCTATTCCTCCAGCTGTGGTCACAAGCACATCAACCTGTACAGAGACATTAAATTGACTGAGTGAGCCAGGGAAAAGGTTCCAATATGCCCAACACTAGTTGAGGTAAACAGTCAGTATTTGGCCTAATAAAATTAACATGAAATCCACTTTGCGTTTTATGGTCAAGTCTTATAGTAGTTGTGGCTAACAGTATCACTGCAAGTAGGAATAGTTACAGAAGTAGCAATAGTAAATAGTGAAAGATATGTGTATGTGTGTACTTTGTAAAAGAGCAGCATCAACTATACTGGTTAGTAATAACAATGGGTCAATTATGTACAACCTAAGATGTGATATTCAAAAAAATAAAAATATCATAGAAGTCAGTTCAGAATTTGAAAAATAATTTTACATTGTCTACATTTACTGGCATGTGTACGCCTATTATTAGTGAGTATTTGAGTACCATTCGGTGCTGTACGAGGTAGCGAATGGTTTCTCTGATGCCACTGCTGATCAGATTGGAGGTGTAGCTCAGGAAGATGGTGCAGCTCCTCAGACAGGGGCAGGCTGAGGGGTCTTCTTCTACTTGTCCATTCTCTCGCTTCACAGGCTCCTTCCTCTTCTTTATCTGTGGTAGATGTTTGGATTAAAGGCTGTAGTTAACACGACAGCAGGTTATAAATCAAAACATAATTCACCATGTTGTTGATCTCAGTGACCGCCAGACCAAAGTGTGTGGCCTGGAAGCCTGTGTTGTAGTAGGACTGGAGTAGGGCTTTGTGATCCACTCCCAGGTTAAAGTCATAGCCTCTGATCTGAGGGGTCTCCTCTGGGACAGGGTCACACTCACGGTACAGCTCTCCATGAATGGGATGATCCTTGTGTGCCATTTTGTCTTAAACATCAGATATCACCTCAGTTAGACTTGTTATATCAAATTGTAACAAGGGAGACTAATGTACATTCACACCCAAGTGTCTCTCAGCACTATTTGACTCTGATTACTTTACATTAGCTTTTAAAGAGTCACCTTTCGAACTTACTCCGGACACCCAGCGGCATTAAGTGACAGTGAGTCTAGCAGTTATCCAATAGCTCCACTCATCACATGCTCTTTAAAATCCACACAAACTTGTGTTTAGTTTAGCATCCCACTGCAGATGTGCCGCAGCCGCACAGATAAAGGAGCAGTAATATTACCTGCACACTTTGCTGACAGAGGATGTGTGAAGTTTGCTTCCTCTCGATGCTCTGTTAGGTCCCAGCGGATCCACTCTTACCAAGCTACGTTTAATAGTTAATGAGCCCAATGCGTTCAACTAATCCAACCCGCTACCTTTCCCTCTTTTAGCTGCTGGATAGTGAGGGACTAAACATGTAATGAAAAGCAATGATATAGCAGCATGCAGGGTTTCCCTACAGCCAGGAGAAGAAAGGGGCATCCCTGACTGATGACTTAATCCACTGCAGAGTGCTGCACCATGCACAGTAAAGGATGAATGCAGTCCTTCTGAAAACTACTCACTCATCACAGTGGACAGTGTCAACACATACAAGATTATGTACATGTACTTATGAAGCCAGGCACTGAGAAAGTGGGTTGGCCGCTGAGGTGGAAGTACTGCCTACTAGGGGTGGGTCTACAGAGCTTTGTCCCACTACAAACTCCGCCTATACAGTGACTTTTGAGCACATTGTTTACTATTCCACATATAAGTGATCTCAAATATGCCAAATCATGATTTAAATAACAATACATTCTCCCAGAAATGGGATTGTGAAACATTATTATAAAACAATTTATATATTTGTATACACATACTGCTTTTTTAGTTTTGTTAATTTGTGATGAATATTTTGTTGTTAAATTCTGAGTTGTGAAAATGCTGTAAAGTCAGATTCCCCTCATCACCGCAGAGCCCCCTGTACCAGGGCAGCCCCCACCCCCCCCTCCTCACTTTTGGAGCAGAGCCAGACTGCTGCTTAAGCTAACACCATAACTCAGATGCTTAGAGCAGCTTTCTTGCTCGACAGTTTTGCTTTGGTGGTGTGCTTCGCATCAGGATTGCTTTGCCTGGACTTTTCACCTCATTGCACTAAACCTCTAGCACACCCATGCAGTATCTGTACTCATCACAATCTTGTATTGTCACTATTTTAAAGAAAAAAAAAAAAGCAAGAAATCAAGAGTTTCTAATAATACAGTTTATTCTCAACACATTGTAGATACAATAAAAATGCTCACCTCTTAAATATAGCAAGAACCCTGTATTTGTATTGTATTGGCTCCAAATAACATTATCATAAATAACAGGCTATCATTATCAGTTACAAATATGAAATAACAAAAGATTATTCATTATTAGTATAAAATCTGAATAGCACAATATATACTCATTACCCCTACTTGCCCTAGTTCACCATCAAAACACCTAATGTCAATTTATATTGTCTAATTTAGTAACAACTTAAGACAAAAAGCTGCATATGAGAATGGCTAAAATACAACACAGCCCTTATCTGTATGTGTTCATGCGTTTGGCAGTGTTAGTCCAACTTGTGGGGCAAGCTGGTAGAATAACGTTTGGCTGAAAGACTTTTGAAAAAAAACACAAGATTTTCCTGCATGAACTAAAAAGCAATGAAGCAATGTAGTCTATCCCTAACTAATATCCATCATAACAGCCTTTTTCTTGGTAATACAGAGATATGGAGCAGTTTGAGCCACAACAGACCTCTTCTGCTCCACTTCCCATTGTGATAAACATGCTCTTGACCAGTCTTATAGCCATTGAGATATGGCCTTGGTTAAACTGGTTTGAGGACAAAATGTTCTTGTCTTCTGCAATGCTATGATAAAATAATCCAGATGCCCAGTCGGTGATCATAATATTATGGCTGATAGGAAGAGGTAAACAGCGAACTATAGAAGAGGTTGGTTGGTCTGTCAAGTCTGCAAACGTTTAGCATTAAGATTAGTTTTACAAATTAACAACTAAATCTGCTGTCTTGTCTTGGACTGCAAATGTCTCTGCAACTAACAAGGGAAATACGAGGGTGGCATCAGCACATATCTATAAGGAGACAGACATCACATGCAAAAGAAATGTTAACATGAATTAGTCCATACAGAGAACAGTTATTCATTTATTACAACAAAAGTATACCTTGACCGGTTTGGCATTTGGGCTGATTTTTCCCCAGGACACAGCCTCATCAGGAGCTGCCCCTGAATCACAGCCGTCAAACTCCTGTGCTGTGTTCACATAAACGGCATAGTCCGCTCCATCTCTCTGCAGAAACAAACAAAGCAATAATGCAAAATCATGTTCTATTCTTAGTGTATATAGTGTGTATATTGTCACATATATGAACCAGTTACATTTTTATTATAAGCAATACTTACCCAAGCATTAGCGTTTAATATGTGGTGTTTTGCAACTCCTCCCCCAAGAGCAATGATACCTGTGCTATTGGCAGCCACAGAAAGGTTGTTTAGTCTAGTAAAATCTGTAATGAAAGAATGGATTTGCTATTCAAAGATCCTATATTACACAAAATTGATTCTTCTGAGCTTAAAGCCATGTTATAACATTGTTACCTTCTCAAAAACCCAATAACCCAGTTATGAAGTGGTAGTATTCAAGTTAAGAGGTACCTTTAACCTTTAGATCAACAGAGACATGCAATTCCAGGGGTAAAATCATCCAGATAATTTTCATGAAGATGTTTCATGTCAGGAGTTTAAAAACATAGTGGAGCACCTCCTGTATTACCAGTGTTTTCCTTTTTAGAGAAGAACTTAGCCTAAATATGCAGGGTTTGTGTGATAAGCTACAAATAGATATATTTTTGATGAGGAAAAAACATTGTAACATAGATCAGAAGATGGCATGAAACAGGCCCTTTGATTGATAGAGCACTCAAACATGTCAAAATAAAGGTTCAGTTACCTTCAATTATGTCCAAATTAAGGCCTGGATTTTTTTTGGAGAACAGGTAACACATGTCTCCAATAGCACCATCTGTCAGAGCGGGACTAAACACAGGAATGCTATTCTGAAACACAAAAGGTTCATTTAATTCTCTTGTCTTGACTAGAAGTAATAAAATGAAATAATTTAATTAATAATGAAATAAAGACCATTTGTACTATATGGCATTTTACCTAGACACCACATTTTGTGGACTAGTGCTTTTGCACAATACAAACACATGTGCACACCCACAGAAGATGGTGCAGGAGCAATCAATACATGATACAGAGTCAAATTTTAACAATTACAACATTTTGTTTTTTTCATTTTAAAGATCATTTACATTTTTACCATACTTGAGTCTAATTCATGACATTTGCAAGGACAGCGTAAAAAATTTGTGGTGGATTATTGCAAATGGCAAAAGCTAAGAAATATCCAGATATTACTTTTGTTTTTGTCAATATCTGAAAAACCTACTTGCACTAATTAATGAATCGTTAAACTAGCCATCACCTGGGTGAAGGTGTAATTATTGTATACTTTAATACATGATAAACATAATCTTTGTTGCTAACTTTGTCAGTTCACATAACACAGTTAATGAGTTATAAGAGTTGTCAGTCACTCACCCTGTAGGCCCAATAATACACTGAGTCTGGATGATTGATTTCTTTGCCTAGACGATGAATCATCTTTGAGGGTGTCCAGTTAATTCCCTGAATGTGCCAAATAAAAACAATGTAAGATCTAGAATCCTGGAAATCCCCTGTCAGTTGATCAGTGTCATGTTAAAGAGCATTTTCAAAGAGAAGTGGGTTAACATACCAGACTATTCTGCTCTAACAACATCTGATTAAGAACAGGCACAATCCACTCCTCAAACTTTTGATAGTTATATTCAGGCATCAGGGTGTTCCCAGTCCTGTTCATAAAATCAGCAACAGTGGTTTTAGTAAGCAATTCGCTCAAACAATAATATAAAAACATATTTTTCTTGTTCATAAGTAATTAAACTGAAAATGTAATAATTTAATATTCATTTAAGTGATTTTTGGTCTAGGCTTAAATATCAAAAATCTAATTGAGAACTGTAGCATTAGCCACAATGTTTCTAACATTATGTGCAGGGTTCAAACTCAGTCAAACTTTATTTGTATAGCACTTTTCATACATTTGAAATGTAGCATAAAGTGCTTCACATGCAACAGAAAAATTACAATGATTAAAACAACAGCAACCTCACACTCAGTCCGTTGTTTCTTCCATATTTACAGCAATTTAGACAGAAACATAGCACATAAAGCTCTTAAAGGTTATAGCAAACATGTCAAACCCAGGCCCAGGGGCCAAATTTGGCCCACGATAAAATTATATTTGGCCCGCGAGATCATATCAAATATGTATTAGAGCTGACCCGGCAGCTACAGATAGATTATAGAGACATTATTTATTAAAATTTTTGTTATTATTTTATATTATGTTTGTTCTGGATTCAGTGTTTAAGCAAAACTATTATTAAACATTTATTTTAATAAAAAAAGGTTTAATATTACATATCTCGAAAGAAGAGAAAACATGCAGATGTAGTTGAAATTTTTCAATAAATATTTAGTATGGCCCACAACCAAGTCCCACCTTTTAATTTTGGCTCTCTTGAATTTGAGTTTGACACCCCTGGGTTGTTGTAAAAATGAAGAAATTATTATTATTATTAAAACAAAACAAAAAAAAACCCAAAAAAGAATACTACTGCAAATGACGCCTCAGCATGAGATTTAGTTTAGACTCTTGGGACATTAAAATATAAATGCCTGAGGACTTGAGGGTCCGAGAGGCTCATATGGTAAAAGCAGATCAGATAAATAAATAGGACAAAGACCATTAAGAGCTTTATAAACCAGTTAAAGTACTTTAAAATCTATCCTGAATCTCACGGAAAGCCAGTGCAGAGACTTCAGTACCAATCCAGCTTTTTCAGTTACCAGTTTTGATACTATGGCTTTAAGTATCTGCCGATATCAATTGACACCACAGACTGAAAACAGCATTTACTTCCTTTAAACAAAAATATAATAACACAAAATGTCTTATTGTGACATTGTGTGTTATCTAGCTGTTATTTATCTCTCAAGTAACTAAAGAGCAACTTTGTATAGAAAAAAGTTAGAACTTTTTGAGACTTTTTGAGCGACTTTTTACATCAGTTCATATGTTCAACCAGGATATTGTCTAAATCGATATTTGAAATCTGGTATCAATCAGCAATTCAGCATTTTTTTCAGTATCGGATACCAGAGTCATATCGGTGCAACCCTAATTATGTGTATTATGTCAACCAGTATGGCAATAATTATTTGATTGTGCAGTCCTAAAGTCCAGGACAGTGTAGTGAACCTGTTTAAGCCCCTCTTGTACAGCTCTACGCCAGGTGCTCTGAAATCTCCCAGATAAACAGGGGCAAGACATTTGATAAGGTCTTCCTCGACTCCTCCTGCTGTGGTCACAAGGATATCCACCTGAATGAAAAGAAGGAGAACAAACAAATGTAGAAGAAAAATCATTTTAATAACCAGCACTCCATTCTGTGCCATTATTTATACTCAATGTCATCAGCAGTGCATGGGTCTTAAATTAAGCTTTATTGTAACAACAACCTGGCCATAAAGAACTGATTTACCTGGAACTACAACAGGTGAGCTGATTTGTGCTCTTAAACGAGTTCCTTTCAAATACCATTGCAGTCATCATTCATTAGTCATTAGCCAGCTATTTCTAGTTCACCTGATCACTCTCATGTTTTTTGTTGAAAATCAAACTCCTAAACAGGACACTGAACACTCATTTTGATCACAGGCTACTGAAAACGTGTTAAACTGTTAGGCGTGTTCTATCAAAAAGTACTAGACTCAATCAATTTAAATTACAAAAATTTATTCCCCTGACAATACAATTCTAATACAGAGCTCTGGGTCAGATCGTTGTCCCTAACTGCCTACAAACTTACATAGGACTTACATCAGGCATCTGACCCCTTCTGAATACTTCAATCCAGTTTTTATAAACATCCATATGAATATGCTAATAATATGTTGAGCAGGTTCCCGCCTTGAATCGTTGCCTTGAAGTGTCAGCATTTCTTCTTTGGGGGAAGTGACAACCCCCTCCAAACCATTGTAAATCACACCAAGTCTGTTTAGATAAGACAGTTGGTTAGCTCCACAAAGCAAAGGAATTTGCTTAGAAGCACATAGGTTACCCATTATATAGGAAACACAATGGTACTGTTCAACAGATAAGATCTCAGTGTTTAAGCTTCAACTCAATGTGTAACTTCATTAAACAATATTCAAACCACCACTTGATACAGCCTTCATTCACCTGATCACTCTCATGTTTTTTGTTGAAAATCAAACTCCTAAACAGGACACTGAACACTCATTTTGATCACAGGCTACTGAAAATGTGTTGTTTAAATCCATTTTGTATTTTTTCTAGGGATGTAACAATAACCGAAATATCGTGATATCGTATTGTCAAAGTTTTTACAATAACATCGTGGACCATCAATATATATCGAATCACAAGTCTCTTTGCTTAAATTAAGAGTTATGGTGCAGCAATAGCTAAAAAAATACAGAGAGAACTACATAGACCATGATCCTTTGCTCCAATTTCAGTGCAGACGACAAGCACTTTTAAGTCTTAGTTCTTTGGATTAAGTCTTGTCAAGGCATTTTAAGAGGAAAAAGTAAAATATTAACAGTTTTTCCTGTTTAGCCTCCACAAAATATCGCAACAAATATCGTACCATGAGATGTATATCATGAAAATATACAGAGAGATTTGGATATTGTTACATTCCTTATTGTAAGCCTTTCCACCACATCGTGAACTTTCCCACGATATCGCAGTAAATATCATAACGTGAGGTTCATACCGTGACGATATCATGAGTCTTGGATATCGTTACACCGCAAATTTTTTCTTGAAATTTTTTGTCTATGTTTGCTAATGTGTGCATTGTGCCACTATGGTAACTACAGAAACATTTCGCTATAGGAATAAATTCAGTAAATCAGTAATGATAAATCCGCTGCTGTACCATTCGGTGCTGCACGAGGTAGCGAATAGTTTCTCTGATGCCACTGCTGATCAGGTTGGAGGTGTAGCTCAGGAAGATGGTGCAGCTCCTCAGACAGGGGCAGGCTGAGGGGTCTTCTTCTACTCGTCCATTCTCTCTCTTCACGGGCTCTTTCCTCTTCTTTATCTGTGGGTGCAAATCCTCCCGCATTCATTTGTTGGATTAATGTAAAACGACACAACCAATTACCATTCTTTGTATTTAAGAAGACATTAAATATTACACTGAGCTCAGAAAGAAAACCACACTTGTTCTTCATTAAGTTTCACTAAGTATCTTGAGTATCTTTTTCTGATATTACAAAAACAGACTTTACACGAAATGCAATATCTAAATAAATTATGATAGTTTGCTTTCATTTGTCTTTATTCATCAGATTGTATTATGTCTAGCCAAATCATAATTCATATTTAAGTAATATTTTTGCAGCATCTCGCCACATTAAACATTGAACAGTCTGCTTTAAAACTGGGTGTATTGTAAATGTTAATTTACTACTTATCTTAACTTAGATCTCACCATGTTGTTGATCTCATTGACCGCCAGACCAAAGTGTGTGGCCTGGAAGCCTGTGTTGTAGTAAGACTGGAGTAGGGCTTTGTGGTCCACTCCCAGGTTAAAGTCATAGCCTCTGATCTGAGGGGTCTCCTCTGGGACAGGGTCACACTCACGGTACACATCACCATGATCATGATTATGAAGAGCCATGTTGTTTGAAAATCTAAACAAAATAACACAACATTTGCTTATACAATTGATAAGAAAAAGTCTATTGCAAGATTTCTAACATTAAAAGGCCTATATTATGCTATTTTCTGATCTATGTTAAAATGTTGTTGCATCATCACAAATAATAGTATACCTGGAGTTGTGTTTTGTTTCAATCACACACGTTTAACACAAAAACCCTGCATATTTACACTGAGTTCTTTTCTTGTAATGTCTTGTGGTAATACAGGTGTTCCACTGTGTTTTTAAACTCCACACATCTTTACTAGAATAATTTGGATGATTTCAGACTTGTCAATCTCTACTGAACTTAAGGTAAAAGGAGTTGTTAACTTACTACTGCTTTGTGACATCACAAGGTTGAACAGAGAAAGTTTTGGAGATGTAGACGGACTAATGAAAAAGGATTACTCAGACATGTGTAAATGAAACAAAACACAACTCTAGCTGTGTTTTCAATGAGCTAACAACATTAACACACGGTTTAAAGCTCTCAAGAGTCAATATCACGTAATAAAGACTTTTAAGCAAAAATAGTCAATAAGTTACAAGTTGAAGTAAATACCTGGCGTACAGTAAGCAGCTGTCCTAGAATTGTCTGTCCTCGGGATGTTGCTCTGTCAGTTCCCCACAGAGTATAGAGCAGGCAACCTTATCAACCTAGGTTTAAATAGTTAATGAGCAGAATATGCAGAATCCAGTGCAGCCTGCATGTTCTGCTTTTCCTGTTTCTCCTTGAACAGTAGCAGATTATTTTACATACTTTTGGCAATGCTATGTTAGTGAAGTAGTGGACTGTTAGTCTCCCGTCTCTAGTAGTGCTCTTAAACTTTTACTTTGAAATGTAACTAGGCTACAATTTTTCAATATTTGCTCTTGCTTTGCGTCATTTTTGTTGTAACCATTTGTTAGAAATTTATGAAGAAATATTATTTTTTGAATACACAGCAGCACCAAATTGTAGACTCTACCACAACACTAACTTTAGGAAATTCTGCTCTACACAAACTAGTTACTTTAAACAAGTTTCCATCATTTTCCCAAGAAGTAAAGAAAACTCTGTTTAAGCTTGTGGAATATAGTTTAGTTTAGTCTTTATTTGAAGGGACAATGTAGAGACATCAAAAAGTTTCCCTCTACAGTTCCTATGCAGAACTTAGTGCAAACCAGGTCATCATGGTAAATGAGGATCTGTCCTTAACGGACCTAACAGGTAAAAACATAGAATATGATATATGTGTATATATATATATATTTATATATATATTTATGTATGTGTGTGTATATATATATATATGTGTGTGTGTATATATATATATATGTGTTATGTATATATATATATATATATATATATATATATATATATATATATACACACACACACACATATATATATATATATAGCCTAACACCTGGTGGTTAACTTCCCATGGAAAAAATCATGTATACCTTAACTTTACTGTCAACTTATATTAACAAATAGTCATTTGTTAATAATTGAGAAAGGCAGTTACCCTAATAAGCTATAAACATGCAGCCTCTCCAGTCACAATGAGCCAGGTTCTGACAGGAAGACATGTAGAACACTGCACTTAGTTTTCACCCTTTTGGAGACATTTCAATGATTAAATTCATTTTCAGGAGGCTGATCCCAGCCTTAGTTACCAATTGTCTAACATTAACCTGTTTTAGTCTATATCTGAACTTTAAAATGTGTTGTCATATCATTTCGAACTAAGTTTTAATTTATTTATTTTTTGATAGTGTCTTAAACACGGCACTGAGTTGGCCAATTTAACCATTGTACCTCAAATTTCAGTATTTCTGCATCCTGTGTCAAGTCCAGAGTTCCACATTTGATCAATTGTGGCAATATGAGACGGGCATAGAGGTTGTGACAGGAGGCCATTGTTGAAAGGCAAAGACGACCACGACCTCTAGTGTTTCTGCAGCCATCAGCACATGGGCTTTTCACTTATCAACAGCACCACAAATGCAACCCAACACGCCCTTATGCAATGAGAAACCCATACCTCGTAACACTAACTTTCCTCTACTCATTTCAGGCCAAACCACAGCCAGGCCTCGGACGTGTATATTCTATTGTTAGACCAGGAACTGAAATCCAACAATCATTTGAACATGCCATGTTCCCATTCTCTGAATAATGTGGCCCTGGGTCGCTAAATGATCTGTTTTATTGTACAACTGCCTAGACTTTTTCAGCAGCTCTTAAAATGCTGAAATCTGATATGGAAAGCAAATTGCAATCACAGCAGTGTTGTTAAAATAAACAGTGTCCATCAGGACACAAGCCACATGGCTCTATATAATCATTTTAGAATGAAAAGAATTAGCCGATTTAGGAATAACAGGAGGGAATACTACTATTTTCCTGGTCAAACATTACATGTCATCTGGTAGATGGTGACAGTGCATAGGATTTTCCCTTGAAAATTGTACACATTTTATTTTAAACAAATCCAAAAGAAAAATGTAATAAATCAAGATTTATAAAACACTTTATTCGCTCCTATGCACAAGAATTAAATAAAAAGGGATACATCAGACAACATCCCACCTGCAGCACAGTCAAGCTAAGAAACAGTACATGCTAGCCTTGATAAACAAATGGATTGGTTAAGCAAATGTGTCATCTTCAAGGTATGCGCCAAGCACAGACTTGCTTTAGTGTAACTACATCAAATCTGGCAGATTCAAATGGTCCGCTATTAAAAAAAAAATCTTTAAATAAAAAGAAAATGAAAAAACTTTTAAAGTCCAAAATAATTTGTGCTCTATAGCACAAAAAAATAAAAAAAAAATAAATAAAAAAAAAACATGTAAAAAGCTGAATTTTATAGTCTTGTTATCAGTGATAAGCTACCTCTGGTCTGAGCTTTGCCTTGGAGCACATACAAAGACGACACAGGAGACCGAGCCACTGAAGCATCAACTTCACAGACAGGTAAAAATTTCAATTGCTAAAATGATTAATGCACAACTTCGAAAAGGCAGAGGGGGTGTCGAGGCTCAGCTTATAAAAAGGTCTATAGGGCGATCTACAGTCTTTAGATGTGATCCTCGACGGAGGGAAACGGTGACACTCCAGAAACCTAAACAACCTCACAGTAGGACTGGTACTAAAGTACATCTAGGTACACACCGTATATTTGTAATAAAACACCAAAGGCAAAAAGCCATAGTACTTCAATTACAGTCATCCACTATGGACAATGTCAGGTAAAGCTGGATAAAGACCACTGCTTTTAGTTTAGTCATCTTTTGTCCAGAAGGGACAGACTGTTCACATTTGTGGCATTATCCTACACAGTTTTAACGGATGAGTATATGGCATTGCAAACACTATAATAATATCAGGAGGTGGAGTAGCATCTTCTCCAGCAGTGCATTACATTGCCATTAACAAAGCTCTTAGGCATGGTCCTCTACAAGGACCAATAAAATTAAAGAAATATAGCATGCAACATTCGTGACAAAAAGAAGCCCTCGTAGGTGAACAAAATCATTTTGCCGATATAACAAGCCAGATATGCACTGACTGATGCAAGTTTGAAATATTGATGTGTCCTTTCTTTATAAATGCTATGTAAGTCATTGTGTAAGCTACATTAGAAAACTATGAGGGCTCATGTCATATCTCTAGTCATTAACCATTGCTTAATATAAGGCTTAGTTTAGCAAGCCATTAACAATCCTAAAATCACTTATCAAAAACTATCTCAAAAATGAGTACAACTGTCTTTGCAGTTTTAATTCTAAATTTCTTAAGAAAAAGTGCATTTATCAGGATGAACCAATTCATTCTTTGTGATGTCTAATCGCTGTCATAACATTTTGTAAATACTAAATGAAGCAGTAGCAGCATTAGGATTCTCCACTTGCCTACAGTATAGTCAATGATCAAATGAAAAGTCTCTTAAATTATATCTATAGTCTTCTTGATCAGCCTCTTTAAAACTATATTGTACTCCCTAAATACTGAAAGGGACCGCAACAAAACCATCTTTAAACTATGGCATCCCTCATAATGACAAAAAATCTAATATACCAACTCGTCATAACTGAGGAGACATTCACTCAAACATGCATTAATTTGGAGGTGATCAAAACCATGCAGAAGAGTTGTACTGCAATGGATTGAAATTTCTTCCAACAAGAAAAGGGTGCAAACTAAAGTTGGCGAAATTAACATGTAGATTCATAAGCACAACATATGGTTTGGCTGTTACATTGTCAAGAATGACATTTCCTGCAATATTAAATGTAAAAGCACATTTTTATGCCCCGGGTAACACCTGTGTCAATCTACTGACAACAGGCAATATTTGGGACTGACATCCTATTGCTGGTTCAGAATATATTTATGTACCCTTCCATACCCCTCCAGCAGGTCATGTAGCATAAACACCTATTTAGCCAAGGGAACATTTGAAACCAGACTTTTCCCTCATGATTTAAAAACCCTTATGGTGTGGTTTGCTAAAGTCACTTTTGAACGTAATGTATTTAGCGAGGCATTGAATCTGAGAGGTATATGTACTGTATAACCCGAGTGTACCCTCCCACACCCTCTACCCTTCCCCCCCCTCCCTCACAGATAAACACAGGGTGCACAGGGGTGGGAAGAAGTAGGACATCCGCTGAGTGGACAGTCAAGGCCAGCCCCATCCCTTCAGCTCATGTTTCTCCCGATGACATGGCTAGTGCAATGAGTTCGCTGTAACCCTCCCCCACGATAACCTGCAAAAACAAACAGTTTTATCAGTACGCCATTTGAATCCAATATGAATCCATCAAAATATATGGATGAATGTGAGTCTCAGTATGGATCAGAGTTTATATTGGGAACACAGTGTATCATTGCATGTCAATGAGCTGGGATTGTCATCACTTCCAAATAGGGAGTAGATCTCAGGTTCTCTGTGGGACTTACCTAGCAGGTCAGTGTCCTGTATGGACTCGGGAAAACAGGTTAGACGCCATAACAGGCCGAAAGACGCTCCTTTAGTAAAGGAGGGAACTGTTCAGAAAACTGCTGCCAGTTTTCTTCCCCAACTTGATCCTTAAAGCCGTGCAGAATCTTCAGAACAGAGAAACAGTTAGAACTGACTAATGAAAAAAGATGATTGCATTTTTGTCTTCAGAAAGCTGCAACAAGCCCAACCACACATCAGAAGAATTATGTCTACAGCGCAAGTCAGATTTCGAATGTCTGATGAAGTGATCATCACAGTGTGGTGACAAAACAGTCTGGACTGACTCATATCTTACCTTATAAAACATGTCTCTCAAGTCATCCTTAGGGCTTACCCACGATGCTACAGCATCACAAAAGAAGATGAAATCCTGAGGGGAAAAAATTGCATGAAGGGCCCACTATCAACTTAGTAAATCATTAACTCCCAAATGAGTAGCACACCTGCACAACGCCGCCTGGGTTGACACCAATCATGACACAAATCCCTCTAAAGGCAGAGTCTTTCTCCTCATTGTCTCTAATATTTCTCAATGAAGAACACCTGAAAAATACAGCAACAATTTATTTAGTCATGTGTTCAGAGGGAAGGCGGTGTATTTTCCACATTGACAAAAGGGATTTACCATGGTCTAATGAACTGGGGCAACTGTGGAGCTACTTCCTGAGGACAAACATAACCCAGTCTACCAATTGTAATGGCTGCAGAACAGAAAAACATCAGTTAACCAGTTGCTGACAAAGATATGGACAACTTCTATAATGGACATTTACCCGTGTTTTCCAGGAGGGTCTTGGGTGTGTTGGGTCTATTAATAATTTCCACCAGATGTGGCAGAACCATACCTACATAAGGCTGCATCTCTGTACCTGAAAATCCACAAAGACAAACATGCGTGATGACTTTCTTTTGCCCTTGTAACTACCAGCTTGACAAGTCAGTCCATTGTTCAGGTAAAAACTTTTACATTTTCAGTAATTAGAAATTCTGTTTTTCTGGATCAGAACAAAATAGGAACAAATTGTATCATTCTATGTCAATGAGCTGGGTTTGTCTTCATTTCCAGAAACAGAATACAGTTTTAATACTAAAATGCAAAAAAACAAAAACAAAAAAAACATACCCATCTGTATAGAGATCTCCCCAATTGCCCAAGTGGCATTGTTGCACACCGAAATAAACTCTGGGTTTAGGTTAAGTCCCAATATGGGCATAAACTCAGCTGAAATGTAGAGAAAACATGTTTGAACATATTGTAGCAAAATCAAGAGTGGCATCAGCTATTGCAAAGGACACAACTCACCAATGCATGGCTTAACATGCGGGAAGCAGGCCTTTGTCAAGTCACCCAGAAGAGCAAAAGAACTCTGCCTTACCTCAGGCATAGTATCCTAAAGACAAGCACATCATAATATGCACATGTTTCACATATGTTTAATTTCTTTATGTGAACTTCAACAGTAAAAATGCATTTAATTTAAGCAAAGGCAGATGTCATACCTGCATGCATTGAAAAAGTAGGGTCATGATGTTGGAGCGGGCCACCAGCTGCTCCACGTGGCCCCCCAAACCTTCAGCCAAACCACTTAGGAGATCCAGGGCCACAATCATGAAGTCTTTGTCTGGAGCTTCATACTGGTCTGGATGCTGGCTGTACATCTGATAGTGACAGCACTGATCAGTGTCCACTGCTAATGTATGTTTATAAAATGTTGTATTTCTGATTTTAGACTGAATAATCAAAGTCATATTTACCATTGCCTGAGCTAGTGTCTTCTGTACAAGTGTAACACAGCGCTGATACACTGGTTCACAATACGGGAGAAAACCACTCTGCAGGGCTGTCGCGACTGAAGACAGGCACTTTAGGAGAAATAAATACATTTGTAAACAGAATAAGCATTAGGTCAAACAAAACCACTTGCATACTTCTAGAAGTGGGAAGAGATCCTTGTCTTCATCCTTGAGCTCATTCCATTTGGCAATGAGTGGGGGCATTAGTTTCTGAATGTACTCCTGTTTTGTGGAGAACAGAATACATTTAGAAGCAAATTCAACCATACATTTAATTTCTTCAAATTGGTCAAAAGTGTTGATAACTCACTGGTTGGTTGAGGTGGTGTCCCACAGAGTCTGCCAAAGTCCCAATAGCATCATACAGGATAAGAAGATTCTTATGTTGGTATTTTCCAAAGGCAAAGACCAAAGTGTCCAGGATGAAACCCAGGTACGGTACCAATTCTGTACATGCCTCCTCTTCTAATGTAGCAAATGCACTTAAAACAAAATAAAACCGTTAACTGACAAAACTCACTCCACTCTGGGCTGCGCATATTAAAACCAATGATGTGGATCAGGCAGAATTATGGGAACAAAGTGTATCATTGTAATATCAATGAGCTGGGTGTCATCATGTCCAATTAAAAAAATAAATACAAGTATTACATAATGTTATCCTCACCTGCATGCAGCCTCCTGCACCCTCTTGTTGCCATCCAGAATTCGTTTTAGGAGTTCTGTCATAAGAGGTTTGAGGTAGGAGTCAGGGGGCTGGGACACCACCCAATGTGCATAGCGACTCAGAGTCCAGCAAGCAATGGAGCGCACCAGGGCCTTCTTGTCACAAAGACACTGGATGAGGTGAGGGATAAGCTCTGGCAGGTATGGCACCATGCCCTGCATGCAGCCTGAACAGGAGAGAGGGGTTCACTTGAGACAAAAATAACTTTTCATTTCAAATATATGTTATTACTTAGACAAACCTTACTGATAGGGAAATTACCTATGGACCTATAGCTCACACATTACAATATATTATAATAAAGAGAATGAATAAATATCTGGATCAGAAAATATAGGAACAAATTGTATCATATTATGTCAATGAGCTGGGTTTCTCATCATTTCCAGATGTAGGAAAATATGCAATGTATTGCTAAAATGTAAACTCAAGTGATCATTTCTCACCCATTTGTACAAAGATCTTGCCAGTTGTACCATACAGACAAAAAAAACTCACCCGCTTCACTCCTTAGCTCTGGTACAGTCCATTATTAGTTTAGTCTAGGTTTAGTCCATTATCATTACACATTGCTTACATGCATAGAGAAGTGAGAGTATGCTTTTTAAATCAGATTTTTGGCAATGAGAAACTGGTATTTGGATTTGCATTTTGTAAATTCAGTTCAAATAGAGTCCTGATGTGCATGCCAATGTAGTGAATGTTGTTTGGATTGTGTGACATATTTTATATGATACCATGTATGGAATGAACTGAAAGCACATTCATTACCTTCAGCTATAGCTCCCAGCACCAGGATACCAGACTCCTTAACAACCCAGTCTGGGTGGAACAGCAAGCCTTTCAGGAGTGGCAGGAGGTGAGGGAGAAGCTCATCGCGAAACACATTTGCCAGCACATCTAATGCTGCAGCAGAGCACTTCCCTTAAATAAATAAAAATAATGAATGGTCAAACCATAATTTATTCATGCTTCATAGGTCACAAATAAATTGGCACTTACTCAAGTTCCAGTCAGACAATGTATCATCATCGTCATCATCATCATCAATATCTTCATCCTCCTCAGCTTCACCACCTTCATGCTGAAGGGTGACAGTGCGCGACTTATGGAAACGGGGTTTAATGTCCTGTTCACTATCTGGTACCGCTTCATCCTCCTCTACATCGCCCTTTAGAGATGTCAATTCAAATACTGAATTAGATAGGACAAAAAGGCTATTTGCTAGATTACCCAACCAGCAATGCTTACCTTCAGTAGTATGATGTCAATTTCTGAATATTTCATTCCATTTACCAAAATGGGTATTAATCTGATATAACAGACAAATAATCAAAATGACATTTCTTTCATAATGTTTTAGGGATGGCGCAGTATTTCATTGGGTCTGTGGAAAAAGACTCCTTGCAGCCTTGAGGTCATGAGACCATTTTAATTATAAACACCCACCATGACAACAATATCCAAAGAATGGTGCAAAATTAATTTCAGTCCATGTATGTACTCACGTATGTAAGTTTTTTATATTATACACAAACACACACAGACTTCATTCCCGTTGACAGAACTGTATGACGACTGAGGGACAATATTTTAGTTTAGCATTGTAGAATATGCTACTCCACGGTTATACTGTGGTATTTAAAAATACCAGCCTATCCCTACTAATCATCCAAGTTTAAGAAAACCAAATGAAGAGAGACTTACTGCACCAAATGCCCAGAGAGGGCTTCCTTGCAGATGGGTTGCTCTGCCAGTGTTAGCCAAAACTCACAGGCTTCCAAAGCCACATTCTCATCAGGGTCCTGAGTACGCTGCAGCATGTACTGAACAAAAGATTCAAATCAAAAACTGAGAATGGATTTATGCATTTTTTGATGTACATTAAGGAATTTAAAATTTACCTGGATTATACTGTGCATGTGAGGGATAAGACGATCAACACGAACTTCCAGTAGCATGACAAGGGCTCGACAAACGTTTTTTCTAACTTCACAGTCCTCATCTGCTGCCAGCGCAAACAGGCTCTAGAAATTTGGATGCTATGCCATTAAATACATTATATAATGACAACAAAATCTGTACAAACAACTTACTTCAATAAAAGTGTCAATATTGTCCATCAAAGCTTGGGCTCTCCCAATGATGAACTGGTTCACACAGGCTATGGCATGGGATCTACAAAGAAAACATTTGTTAACTTAAATCTTTATTATCAAGTTCAGACCATGATTTTAACGCGTGAAATCTGGCTCAGACAGTATGAATACTAACACCTTCACTCATAGTCAGTTTCTCGGTTTAATCATGTCCAGATTTTATTATGTGGATAAACTAGTAAGAAGAATGCTTGGAGAGTAGACCTGATTTTTGGGCTGCAGTGCTTGAAGAATTGCAGAAATTTTGGGATCATGATATTGAGTGGTCTGTTAAGCGCATCACTGTCCAGCAGCTCAGACGAGTCCTCACAGATCTTCTGCAGTGCTCCAAACGAGCCCTGAGACACGGACATACACAGAAAGGCTGTCAAATGAAACGCAAACGTACACAGACAGAGGAGAGAACGAGACTCAATCAGACTTGACCATTACTGAGCCCCACAAATGATCAGGTCGATTTTTGAATTCTAAATTATTCTCCTACTTGGTGGCAAAGAAAAAGATTAAGCATATGCTGACCTCACATGTGTTGTAATCTTCAGAGTTAAGCAAGTTGCAGAGCTGTGGTAGAAGCTCTGGCCATGTCTGTAGTTCCCCCTTTGAGGCAATAGTTGTGATAAGTATACCTAAGTGCAGAGACGTTGGGTTAATAAGGGGAAGAAAAAAAAATCATTATTTTTTTCCTTTTATACAAACTGGATCAGACAGTATGAATACAAACACCTTCATGTACACTCAGGTATTTATGAATGATGCATCACATCCAGGAACAATAAATGACTGTATAACCAGGATAAACTCCAATTTGTTACCGATTGTGGCACGAATGAGCGGTGAAGGGTCGCCAATGCTGTTGAGACATTCCTTCTTAATGAAGTCTGCAACTGCTGGGGGGAAATTCTGGTAATGTGCTTTGACATTGTTTTTTAGAATAAGACCGCTCAAAGAACGGGTTGGCTCATCTATAAAGAAAAAGAAATCCATATATTTACACTACTACTGAATACATTGAAATCAGAATATGCCATTGTTCTCAACTCACCTTCAGTTTTTAAACGTGTAAGTACAAAGATAAGATAGTTGTTAAAGTCAGGAAACTGGTTAAGTTGTTCGAGTTTCTGAAATATTCATTAAGAAAACATCTGATTTTGATGCAACAATATAACAGATTTAGCAAGCAACTGAAAGGATACTTGTTGGACAGCTCTTTGTGTGACGGTGTTGGGAGATTGGGAGTCTTTGAGCAGCTGGAGGACCTGCTGAAGTCCCTGCTCATCTGGCTGCCACTCCATCCTGAGAAAAACACCAATGTTAATACAATTACTTTGATAGCCCCAAAAGTCTATTATAGGAAAGAGCACCAAACGCGCATAAAAATTATACGCAAGAAAGAAGTTACAAACGTCATAATTTGAGTAGCGCAAATGACAAAAATGAGGACAACACGAGCAAGCTAAAATCTCTGACCCAGTTTAATCGCTTCAAGTTAATCCTGCCCCCACCCCCACTCCACCAGGTCATTACAGGAAAATATTTACGCTTTGAGTCAAAATGTGCTTTTTCTTTTTGTACAAGTGGCTAACGTCGTTGTGTTGTGCACGTGGGCTGGAGCTCGTGGGTTACCTGCAGGGTCCAGGCTGCAGGCGGCGGCAGGAAGTTAGCAATGAAGCCGTTTGCTTTAATCATCTAAAACCCTTATCGACAGTTTTGGTCCTCGTATAAAAGCAATGAGTGCTTTACACCACCACACACGGTCATGTTTAAGTAAATACACAGACTGCCGAGCGTTTTTGTACACACTTGACCTCCTAATAACTGTTGCTTGGATTCAGGCCTGGTCATCCAAGGCATTTCACATTGGGTGGTCACAACGTGCCGGTCTTGGATTAGCCAACTATAAAACTCTACACGTATTAAACCACACAGGCAGATTCGCGCCAACCAAAATAAATAAATGCCTTCAGCTGATAAGGCAAGTGGAGTCGACGTTACCACCACGTGCAACACACCAAAGCAGAGATAGCCGCGACAGCCGTAAGGTTACAATAGATCCATGGGTTATACTAACAATGCTAACGCTACGTAGCCTGTAAGCTAAAGCTAAATAAAGCAATCGTACCTCAAAACGGCTTATTTTACTAAACTGTTCTAATCAAGACTGAAAAACTATTTGCGTGAAAAGAAAATCGATTTGTAAAAGCTGAGTCGTACTGAAATAACACTTACAATGATGACTTCAAATCGGTAGATGGGAACTGGGCCGCTCCTCCGATTTTTCGCAGCGCTTCTTCAAATGAGCCCGGAGCACGCGCACGCGGAGTAGAACTGACCTATTGCGGCTTCCGTTCAATCTCAAAGGACTATCCACGCGAGATTTATCAAGTTCTCGGAGAAAAAATAACCTCTTAGAGATTAATCCAGGGGTGCTCACACTTTTTCAGCATGCGGGCTACATACAAAATGACCAAGTCAAACTGCACTGAAACACTCTGTGCCCCTTTTTTGGACCCTCACCCACAGTTTGAGAACCCCTTCTTTAAGAGAACTTCCTCTGGCACTTTACACAAAACTGTGAAAAAAGTGAAGAAAGATTTTTAATCCTGTTTTTTTAAAGTTCCAAACTGGAGTTGCATTCTTTTCTGGTTTTGCAGTGATATTTACCAGCCTCTGCACGTTTACCAAACCAAACGCACATCGTGACAAACACAGATGCATTTGTGCACTTTTGTTAGGCGAACTTCAGCCAAATGTCGCAGTAACTCTGTTCTGTAGGTCTGCTCTATGCTGTAGACCTGCTTTGTGCCAACACTGTAACACAAATTTAGACTCGTTTTTGCTTCACGCTTCGTCTTCCTCTTCTAATCAGCGCGCACTGTGAAAGGGGCTTGTTTTCACTGTACGCAGGAAGGAGCGAGAGCGTGAAAAGGCGAGGGGCGGCGTGCTGACGTGAGGCAGATGGACAGGTAGGATGTTTAGGAAGTTTAATCTGCCCTGTGATACACGCTGGTACACGAGGGTACACGCTGTTGCAGACAAGCCGTGCATAGGGAGCGTGTGTATTTGTCGTAGAGTCTCCGCGGGTTTCAAATGAGCGCACAGGCTGCACTGAGACGCCCCACACGCTCCTGCACCCCGGTACAAGTTTATTGCCACAGCAGCGGCCGTAATGAAATATGATCGCACTTGTTGTGTGTCAGACCTTGAGTGAGAGACAAGACCGAGTCCAAACGCGAGTCCGAGACGAGACACGGCGATCTACCCACACGACCTTGGCGATCGGCTGGTAGATCGCAATCGACGTATTGAGCACCCTGGATTAATCGATCGAATTCATATAGTTTATGGTCGAACTCGCAATTTGCGCCCCACGAAAATACTGCTCTTACAGCGAGCCAGTGTTTGTGAAGTAGATATTCCCAGCAACCTGCTTTTGCGCTATATAAATTATCAGCAGGTGCAGGGAAAAGTGAATGCTTACAATTATTTACAAAAAAGAGACATTATGTTATGTTGATAGTCAATCGACAGTTAAGCAAGTAGGATAGTTTTTACTTGTGTCAGCCTAGGCTATGTTATTTTGGTTGAAATCTGATATGCAATTGCCTCTTAAAATGTGACGTGCCTTGTGACATTGCCTAGAAGAGGTAAACTACAAGAAATTACAAGAAAACAGCATTAAAGTGGAAAACAAATAATTTTAAAAAACAAAAGAACAGTATAAAAATAGTTCTGCAAAAACTTGGCTATAATAATATAAAAAATATAAATGTCTCCAACCAGCAGTTAGAAGGTCACAGAATCAAATGTTCCTAAAGTTTTCATTATTGTGATTACAAAGCAAAGGTTGTAGACCAATCTGTCTAAAATATGTCATTCTTCATCCCATGATTTCTCTGTCCTTTCCCACTCCTCTATCTCCTTTATGTCTTGTTCTGTTGGCATAAAGTGCTGTTCATAACCTGTATGCTCTTCCCCTGAGCTTGATGAATAAGTATCCGTCTCTGCTTCCTCCTCATATTTGTCTTCGTCAGAGTCAATCATTTTACTGTACTCCTGTTTGCCAGATCCACACTGTGTCTTTTTATGCTCCTCTTCCACTGTATTGTCACCAACATCAGAATTCATTTCTTTGTCCATTTTGGAGTTGAAAGCACACTGTGGGATGTTCACTATTTCAATTATTGATATTTTGGGAAGTTGTTGTTCTGTTGCAGGAATGCAGAGCCAGGCCAAGGAATCATTTATCTATAGATGACACAAATCAAAGTAGTTAAATTAATCAAATTCAGTTTGATCATGCCAATGGTGTTCAAATCTTACCTGGAATTGTATTTCCCCAATGATTTTACTATTGTGGGGATCTGGTACTTTCTCATACAAAGAGGCAATGGGACATGTTTTATTTTTCCTACAAATGAATGGACAGTATTTTAGAAACACAGCAAACTAAACTATATTATGTGATTATTGATTATATTCCTGTATTTCTTGTGAATGTTAGCATCATGGGGAATTAATACGGTGTCAAATTAACATTATGCAAAAATAAGCTGAGTTCTTCACTAAATTTCTGCGGAAAATTTTCTATCATGACTTTGACACAAGTGTTACATGTTATTGCTCCTGTGTTCCATGTATACAAATGCATATGAAATGTACTTAATTACTCAGGCACATCACATATTTTTTTTAGTTTCACAGATCACATTATAATAAGTAATCGTAATATACTCACCTACAAGATAACACACAAACTAGAAGTAAGACTAAAGGGAACAATAATCCAATAAACAATAGTACAGCTGTTCCTAAAAAAAAGAAAGAAGAATATTTCAAATGTTTGTATGACAAAAAGTTGAGGCATTCTTGAACATGAAAAAATAGATCTTCATTCTTTCATACCTATATTTTCAGTGGCCCGCGTCTTAAACAGCACAGTAGCATTAGGTCCAGGTCCAGCCTGATTCACTGCTTTTATCCACACCACATATTCATGGTCTTCAGTGAGATTTGTCAGCGTAAAAGTCCTATTTCCTATTTGTGGGTATGCACTTAAATTATACACTATAAAAAATAAAGTGGTTAATGATAGAATATGTATAAATACAAAGACACAAAACAGAACAAATGCATTAGAACAGTTGCACTATTATACCTACCATTATCTTTGCCATATCCTATTTGATAATATGGAGTGACATCATTGTGCTTGGAGAGCAGAACAGGCTCCCACAGTAATGTCACATGTGTGGTACCATATGTAAGCACTTTAAACATAGGTACTTTAGCAGGTACTGAAAATATAGTTTTTAGAAGTTTTAGTAATTGGTAATGAATGAATGAATGAATAAATAAATATAAACATAATACAAAAATACATACTTCCTTGGACAAAGTGTACGATATCTTCGCAATATAACTTCACCATGCAATCCAATACAATGAACACAGACACTAGATAGGCTGTGTAATTCTTGAACTGCCCTATAAATGGAGACACACACCCATACATCAAAAGCAACTTCAGCTTTGTGAGAATACATAAGTTAATCATAAATAAAACTAAAAACAAACCTTTGATTGTTATTTTTGTTAGACTTGTGTTAACTCTGACCCAATCAAATCCTTTGCCCAATGGAGATCTAGCTTCTTTGTATTGCACCACAAATTCACTGATATTGTCAGTAATCCAAGTGGTATTCCAGGAGACAGTTAAATTGTTTTCGTTCATCTTCAGATCAATGGCTCTTTGATCGGTTATTCGTACTAAAAATATACATTATATCAATCAGAAACACTTTTTTTTAAAACTGCGGCCCCAAACCCTGCTTAATATGAAGGATACCTGGTGTTTGTATGGTCAGATGAGAAGATGGTGTCATACCAAGTGCATTGTATGCATTAATACTGACGGATTTAACACCCTTAAGTGAGGAGTTATGATAGCATTGGACCTCAGTACAGATCAGAGAAACTGACTCTGCAGCAGACTCATTCAAAGTCACGGTAGTCCCATTATTACAATATAATGTCAAATTATAGCCTAAAATGTGTCCACGGGCTTCAGACATGGGAAGCTTCTACAAAATAAAAAGCAGTTGTAAATACAGTTGATAATATTACATATTTAGCATTACTTTATTTACCTTCCAGATGAGAACACAGTCTGAGCTTAAAGGTAACATGTCACAGTTTCTCCAAATATCTAGTTTTCCAACAGGGGCTACAAGGAGAAGAAGAAAGAGTGAAGTATTACACCTTATTCATTTTAGTTGTTTTATAATTTTTACATTATATTACTAACACACACCTGTTTCTGCACTCCTTATTGCATGGACCTTACTCCAGTCACTCATCATGCTTGAGCCACAAGCACAACGGACCTGAAATAAATAGTTTGTGCTGGGCTCTGGTTTGTAGAGTGTATAGCTGCCAGACACACCACCTTCATCTGGCTGAAAAGGGGAATAAACGTTCCATAGATTGAGGAACAATGTTGTCTAGAAATGAGCATTTAGAGTAGATAAAACATTTACTGAGCAATTAATAGCAACTAAGCCAGTGATTGATCTCAGTAACTGTGACTAACTTTAGTAGGTAGTATAGTTATTTAATTAAAACAAGACAAAAAATATAATTTATGATTTAAAAATAAATCTATTAATAAATATTATATATGAAATATGAATCCACTCATCAGAAATGTAATCAATGAGAATAGTCAGCTACCAGCTAGAAAATTGTTAGCTGCAACACTCTTTGCAATTTACCGCACTCATGTTTAAAGAATTCCCATAATAAAAGAAATTCACACCTGAGTCCATGCTGGCTCTGCCTCTGTTTTATGGCGGACCGTACAGTGCCCTAGGTTAAGCATCAGTTGGTCACATGAATGTTCCCAGTGAATTTCTATGTCCTCTTGAGGAGCTGATATTTCTATCTTTGGTGGAAGTGGCTTAACTATAAAGACATATAGTGCGATTAAGTATTTTTCAACTGTAATGTCAAGGTCAGTTTTCCCTGAAAGGGTAAACATACATTATTATACTTTAGTTAACATGCACATGCTCAATACCAATATTACAACAATAGGATGAAATCTAAATATTTATCATTGTATTTATTGGCACAATCTGAATGTGTAAGAATATAAAAGGTGTTTTTATTGATGTATTACTTCTTAAAAATATTATTATTTATGCCTCTTATGATGCCATGCAGGTAAGAGAATAATGCACTCAAACACCACACAAATATTAACACAACACATTCTTGATGGACTTACTGATGTCTGCTGTATTAAAGGAAACTGTCTCAGATTTAAAAACAGTTCCATCTTGGTCCTGAATCTGAACCCAAACCTGTAGTTCGCTGTGGCTAGTAAAGAAATCACGCTGGATTATTGCCCTGTGATCTGTTACCTCTTCCTTATGATCTTCCCTGAGTAAGAAAAACACAGAGAGAAAATTGAACAAATAAAATAAATATCTCATGGTAAATTACACCTCAAATATTGCTGATTTACCAGTGTAAAGTGTAGGTTAAACTGTTATTGGGGACATGCTTTGAATCCAATGTACAGATGATGTGTGGACTACAACTGCTCTCACCACACGGAATATGGCATTTAGGGGGAGAAGGACTTACAAGACCTGAGGAAAGTAAAGAGACTCACAATGCATACACTAACAGTACAGTTACTAAACATAAGATGTCTGATGTGGGTAACACCTTTTTCAGTAATACTAAAGACTTCCGCACTGCAGCAATCATACCAGTACTTTTTGTAAATCTAACACCTCAAAAACCAAGTTAAGTGCAGATGAGCAATCCAAGTTACAAAAACAGGAAATGAACAAGTCAAAAGCTTCTTTGGTCACGGCTTCCTTTTAAACATAATAGATAAAGCTTTTAAATTTAAGTCAATCATTTTTATAACATATCTTTTGGTTTTTAAAGCTTCTTTTTAACAGCCATACATACCTTTGACAGAAACAGCACAGCCAGTCATCAGAATGGATAGAAACCATGCTGATACGACTGTGGCCATTACATTGGAATTGACATAACATCCAGAATCTAAAAGAGCACAGAAACATGTTACAACTGGAGTGGGAGTAATTTTAGGACTTTTAATATTGCTACACCAATGGCAGTTCCACTGGGCATTGCTAGTCACATGTCTCTTGATAATACAGATTAGGTTATCAGGAAGTTTGTCTTTTCAACATTTTTAAGTAAACTTAAAATTATAAAAAGAGGCTTGAATAGCGGATGAAAATAAAGCACGTCACGTGAGACCTAATTAAAGTACTTTTAATCTACGTACCTCACTGTTACCGACGTGGGACTCGATCATCTTGGTGTACAAAACACATCCCTCTGCTTATAAAGATTTATTTCTGTCACCTAAACTGTCAGTCAATCGTGAGTGAAGACCGTCCAAGTTAAAAGGTTAAAAGACTACATTTACTTGAAGCGACTAGCTCTGCCCATTACAGGAAACACACCGGTGCGCATGCGCAATTGCGAGACTACTTCGTGTGGCTCCATGTGATATATTCATGTACGGCTTTAACTGATGATCGTAACACATGTAGGCTAAGCATAGTACTGTATAATAAATTCTTATTATGGATTCGTGGTTTTCTTTGAAGGTCTTTTGTGCAAACTATGATCTTGTTTAATTCATAGCAAGTAGACTATAACCATAGATGTTAACGAAAAAGTGGTGGCCCCTGGAAAAAAGTGGCTCCTTGGCTTACACACTGAAGTTTTGAAACTTATTAAGCTTAGTGTTTGGCATAATATCATTGGATTTTAACCATCTAAAAAGTGCAATAAAAAATATAAGTAAGGGACTGATGGATTGTGTGTAGTTAGTTTTTTCTGTATTCATGAAGACCATGCAAGGGGTGAGCTAAGGAGCTAGCTGTAGACCTAGAGGTGCTACTGGCTGTTGTGTTCACCTGGCTGCCCCTGGACGCTGCTGTGATGTGCAGCTTCCTTTCCTCAAACTGCCCTGCTACAGGATTTGCCAATACTATCTCATCAGTCAGCCACTTTTGAACATTTATTAAACAGTGCAAACTATGCATGAGGAGAATATGGATAGATGCATTTATTGTACAGTAATTTACTTCAAATGGACAAAACACCCTCCATATACATTTTGACATTTTCTATAATATAGGCCTACACACAAGCCCATTATAGACCCATTAGGCTATAAAAATGAAAGCAGCTCAACAACAATA
This sequence comes from Boleophthalmus pectinirostris, assembly GCF_026225935.1. Lineage (NCBI taxonomy): Eukaryota > Metazoa > Chordata > Actinopteri > Gobiiformes > Gobiidae > Boleophthalmus > Boleophthalmus pectinirostris. The sequence continues at coordinate 20,686,217 of NW_026571115.1, read as the reverse complement.
ATCTGATTGTAAACTCAAATTCATAATTCAAATAAATGAGGTAAAAAGTCAGATATTTCAAATCTGTTCCTTATTCAACCAGACTGTAGCAGATGTTCAACACAGAGAGCTGATTTCACTCTTGCTACAGCCCCATTTGCAGCAGGCAGTAGACAGTCCCAACACCAGGTCTCGTCCCTTGTGGTCAGCCTTGCGCAGCGCTTCGAGAATTTCCTCTGAGATGAAGGAGCGAACCTGTCTGGTAAACATTCTATTTCCACTGTCCTCGGAGGTAAAGACTGAGTCTTTGTTCCTTTGGAGGATGGTTTCTGCAGAGTTTTGTCCCAAACCTTCTGTTGAATAATCTTGTTGTGAGGTGAAAGGATCATCCAGAACATCTACAGAAAAATTTGATCATCAACATTAATTAAAATATGCAGGATAACCCCATAAACTCATGAGTCATTTCAGGGTCCATCCAGAATAAAACAGATGAAAATGATGTTTTGAGAGAATGGGCAATATAAAGGGTGGGGAATCTAGACTTTATTAAACTTTAACAGCTGATTTACAACAATGGACTCTCTTTCATAGCCTGGTTAAAAGGAAAAATGGATGGGTAAACAAACAGAGATTGAATTTACAGCTTACATTTAGAGAGTAAAGAAAGACATAAAAGATATTTTAATGTCTCACCTGTACTCCTCAGTGACCTTTTCCAGCGTGAACCTCCACAAGTGAAGATGACTGCACGGATGAACTCCCGGCCACAGAGTTTAACTCCATAGGATGGGTTCTCCATTGGCTGAACTCCTGCCACCAGCAAACACACTGCAAGTACTACAGCTTTCCACATAGTGACGTTTAGTCTGCTTTGAGCAGCTTTCTGCCTCTCTGTTTGTAAGAGATGGCTTAAGGATCCAGAGGTTTATAAAGGGGTTTAGAGGCATTGTACTGCACACTAGACCGACGTAGGTTTATTTGAAATAGATAAAATCAAAGACCTTTTCAAAAACAAAAAGAATACCAAAGGTGGAATAAATATTATAAATATCATAATTATTAAAAACTACAAAACACAAATGTCCATCAATGCAATAACCTCACTTAAATGTATTTTACATTGATGAATAATTTACAATCAGGGATGAGCGTAATTACCATATATGTCAGCAAAGGTCAATTGCTAAGCCTAATTTTAATTTTAGAATATGAATACATGTATTATAAATTGATTGTATGGAATTAGCCCATATATTATATTATATCATATATATAAGTGTTGAGCATTTATTTATATGTAGTAAGCTGTAAATAATACATATTTTAAGTAAACATATTTATTTAAAGAAAATATATGTGTATTATTTTCTAGACAAAAGAATGTAAAGTTAGGACCAGTGACATTTTCAAAGTCAGATAACGAAAACTCTTATTATGTGTTGCTGTGAACGTAAAACTCACCTTTATCAGTGTGTTAGGCAAAGGTCACTCATCTAAAATGTATTCCACTAGTCAAAGGTCGCTCATTTAATATGTACAATGGGAATAATGAACCTTAATTATGTGATGATAACATGCAAACAAAATGGCATTAGGTGTTCATGGCCCATGGGTCTGGTCAAATTTATTTTGGAACAGAAACAAAGATATGGGTTGGGACAATACCATCAGCATTCAAATGCTCTAGATCAGGCTTAAAGGTTAAAATGCTATAGAACTTATAGGGCAGGATAAAAGGTTATAGGTGAGGTTAGGTGAGGACTGAACCTGAAACATATGATCGGCTAGCTGATTATTGGATTTTATGAATTCCTTATCAAACTTTATGTTCAATAAAATTTCATTGAACTTTTAAATTACATCTCTTTGAAATTCTTTCAAATTATCAATCTTCATCAGACCAGTAAGACATCGAATACTGACTCATAAGTCACAACAAATCTAAATGAGGGAAAAACATGTTTTGTACATTATTTATGTCAATTCTGTAGAAAGATATGAAGATTTGCCATGGCAACTCTCTACCATTGTAAGCACTAACACAATTCAAACCAAAATATTAGCCTATATCTTGTGAATGGGATAAGGACTTTTAAAGACTTTTACAGACCAGGGAAACAGGGGATGGTGGTAACACTTTTTGCTTGTGCACATAACTCACTCACTAAATGATTAATGTTTGTGGCTGAGCATAACTCAACTGTTTAAGTCCAGCACTGTGCATGTGTGTTAATGTGTTCTCACCAATGCTTGTTAACTGTTTACTTCATCCTATGCAGAGCACCTGTATGAAGTATAAGAGCAGGTCTACGAAACCTTTAACTTATGTGATTTATAGGCTTATATGTGCAGTGCATATATTTGTCTTCTCAGAGTTACATGGCAATTTTTTTTTTAGCAATTTTGTTGATTGATCTGATAGACTTTCCTCAGAACATTCATGTAGAATGAAAAAGTAGGCCTATAGATTATATTGCAAAGATAACAATTTGAGTTTTTCAATGCCATGTCTTTCCATTTCCATGCCCATTTTTATAAAAGGTCATTTGCATTCATTTATAGGGTCACACAGTCCTGGTCAGCTGATGTATAGATGATGGGCTAAAGATTTCTGACTCTAATGTTTTATTTTTTGCTTTACCTATGGTTGTTGATGTTGTGTTAATTTGAGTAGGCTAAATAACCCATAGTTTATGTATGGAGTTATATCTAAGGCTGTATGCAAATGAATCACTGTATAAAGTTATGTGTTGTTCTATGTCAAATAGGCATAACCGCTTCACAGTGGCTTCACCACCCAAATAGGGTGTGTGTAATGATGCTTTGTAGTAAGATGCTTCATGACTGCGCCTTTAAGAAGATTTGGCAGGAGAGAGCCAATCGGAAAAGCCGAGGAGGAGGGAAGAGAGCCGGTGGGTAGCAACAGTTGCCCTGGTGAGAACGAAGCGCCATAGCCACGGTAGCCCTGGCGACAAGAACCCAGCAACGAGAATCAACAACAACAACAACTGAATCCGCCATAAATATAACAGAAGACTTTAACCAGTGGGAAACACATAAGTGGATCCAGAGGTGAAGCTCTTAAAATATTGTAAATGTTTACATTAATCAAAGCTTCAATAGAATTGTGCTTTTGCTTTTTTTTCCATCTTGTTACTGTAGCCATAGCAGCCAACTGCCGTTCACTGTTAGCCGAGGTTAGCGTGGGAAGCTAGCCATCACATTGATTCTTGAGTTGTCTTTGGGTGGCGATGGGGTTGTTTGTACATGCTACTGTTTCGAGGCGCTCCAATGCGTCTACCATGACGACGCAGCCATAGACGCATACTCAAGCAGGCTGTTGTTATGGCGATGTCAAATGCAAAAGGTACAAAATGGCGGTTGTTGTAGAGACCAGTTAGCTTGTTGCCCATGTTACAGTAACCATGCTAGGCAGTTAGCACAAATTCTGTCACGACAAGATCAATTTAATCCACCATTACGTCCGTAGGAATCTCATTTAAAAAAAAAAAAAAAAAAAAAAGGAAATAATCTTGGAATAAGGCAGTGGCTGTATATCGCTAACTGCCCATTCAAAATAATAGGACATTCGCAGTGCAGCTGTTAACATATCATATAACCTAGTCTATAATGACATGTGTGGATAAAACTACACTTTTAAATATCTAGCTATTCAATTTATTTATTTAGCGTTAATTTAGGATAATGGTAATAAAGGAGGTTGCAGGTGTTAAACATCCAAATTGCAAATGCTTTTTCAATATTAAATACAAAATATAGGCAAGTACTTGTGTCAGTTAAGTCTATTGCAATGTTAAGGGGCCTTCCCATCTTCATGCTCATCTTCATGTTGTCATGTCACAGGTAATGAAATGAGTATTTCTTCTCCCTTTTGTTTCTCACTTGCCTCCACAACATCACGGGCATTTACATAATTAAACAGGATCTTTCATCTGAATGTATTTCAAGACCACCCATAACTCTGTCTAACCCCCTATAACTTACACCATATGTTATTACATATTAACATGTTATTAAGTACTGTAAAATAAACTTTCAAATCAAATTGAAGTAGAATATGTGATGTTTTTAACCATGTTGTTCACACAAGATGGGTTTGTGTCAGACCTTTGAAAGGATGGTCAGCTTCTATTGAATTTTCTGTATAGTGTTAGAATAGTGTTTTAGCCATGAATAATATTGATCCCTGGAAAGTAAATTTCAAAAAGTAAACCTAGCTCAATGTACACTCAACCATTTTAATCTTTTTTAGGGTTATCCCCACATCTTATAATGGCCACCACAGGCTATGTAGGAGACATTCAGCCCACAGCGCAGCCCCAGGGGACTGCCGTTTCAGTGACACCTGGACAATCTGATGCCAGCTCCACCCCTGCATCTACACCCCAGTTTTTGGCAGAGATTCAGACGTCTGTGGCCACTCCCAGTGTCGTCACACCCACTGGTCAAACTGCTCCTACTGAGCAAGTCACTACCATCTCCACACAGAAGCCCACTGCTGGAAGTCAGGGCACTTCTCAGGTTCAGCCTGCCTCGACACAGTATGTGACAGCGGAAATCCAAGGCTCTCCCTCCCAATCTGGAAATTCTCAAAGCACTCCACAGTACATTGTTGTTACTGTAACAGGTAAGGTGATAGATGCATAACTGTTCTGTAATAATATTTGGATTCCTACTACTCTATCTCTAACACTTAAATATAATACTATTCTAAAGGGAAATAATTTAGAGACTGCTACTGACTGATCATTGGCCATGTACTTCCGAATTATGTAAATTCACATTTGTTTACATATATTTTGGCATCTGTGCATCAGAGGGCTCGCTTCACTCAAATGACAGCGTGTCAGACTCAAGTCCCCCACCAGCTGTTGTGCAGACCGGCGTTCCCACCCAAGTGGTTCAGCAGGTGCAAACGTCTCAACAGGTACCCTCAAATATTATCAACAGAATTTTACAAGTCATTTACCTTTTTGGATTTATTAAGTCTTTGTTTTTTTCAGAGGTCAGTTTTACAGGCAACTTCTCAGATTGCCAAGACTGAGCCTGGCTCCCAGATCAGTGTCACTAATCTACAGCCTGTTCACATCAGTCCAGAGGTGAAAGGAGTTATATTTCATTCATAATTTTAACATTAAATGCAGTTTAAGTTTTATACTATATTTTTCTCAAAGGTTTCCAACTTGTTAAACTGGTTATAGACTTAACTTTGTCTCTTTGGATTTCAGTTACCCCCTAGCTGCAAGAACACAGCTTTAGACACAGACAGGAGCATAGAAGATTGGCAGCTGCATGAGATAGGACAGCGTGCATGCCAGGGCCTGACGTTCAGTGATAATACAAGAGACTGCTATGGCAAAATGTTCTACATGCCGGACTTTTGGCAGTATTACTTAATGCACCAGCCCTCTATGCATTCAGAGAAAGGGCCAGAAGTCCACACTGCAGGTGCCAGCTCAGGTCATATTCAGCCTCCATCCCTGAATTTCCAAGTAGGTCAGGGGCAGAAGGCAGACCACAGTGTACAAGTCACAGGGGCAGACATTTTTGTGAAGAACAGAATATAATGTGCCTCATGCATTATGTTGTGTTGTGTGTATCTGTGTGATATTCTCTTTAGGTCCAGCAGCAGCTCACAACAGTGCCAGTTCAACACGTATACACCAATCAAGTGCAGTATGTGGAAGGAGGAGAGTCCAACTACACAACCAGCACAATGTGAGAACTATGTCATTATATATATGAAATAATAACTTATTTAGTCAATGTCATAGTTTCAATACAATACAATACTGTCCTCTGTGTCTCTCTCTTAGCCGTTCCAGTACCTTTCCATATACTGAAACCCCCCTGTACACACAGACCACAGCTGGCCAGTACTATGAGGGCCAGCCAACCTCCGGCACACAGGCTTCGACACCTGGAACTCCTCTCACAGTGTCTGTGTCTGCGGGCACAACAGGAGGGGTGTCCATGTTTGTGGCTCAGCCCCCCAGTGCTGCAGCTGCTGCTGCCACTGTGGTGACCACTGGTGCCACAAATGGGGCAGGAGATGTGGCAGGCAGCAATGGTGCATCCACAGGCAGCTATGTGATCCAGGGGGGTTACATGCTTGGAAGCGGTAGCAGCAGCAGTAGCAGTGCAGCAGGAAGTAATCAGACTTACTCACACACTGCCCGGGCCTCCCCAGCCACTGTGAGTATTACAGAGGGCGAGGAGAGTAGCGTGCCGTCGGCAGACAAGAAGGTATGCAGAGGCGCTAAGCGCAGCAATTTCTCCTTGTTTTGTTCTCATTCACTCAACTCTAAAGACGGTGTCAGTTGTGTTTTGTTTTGTGGAAAGCACAATTAAAAATGTAAACAGTAATACCAAAATCATAATATACAGCAAGTTAAATCAAAAAGTTTAAACCTTATTTTTAATTGTAATTTCCTCTTTATCAAAACAAAAAGCATGACATCATCATTTTCATATACCATAATACTGCATGTGAAAGGGGCATTTTGATTTTGCCTGAAATGTTCCAGCACTAATTTTCATCCTTGTGATTTCCATAATATAATGGGTATCAACATATGTTTGGCTGATATTCCATCAGTATTGCAAGCCATTGATTCATTGCATACCAGAGTTGTATGCCACGGCACGCAAAGAAATATAGGAATGTAAAAACTATCTCAGTGGATGTGCATGTTTTTTTAACAAACATGCATGCTAGTATTTTATTGTTATACAAGCACATATTTTGGGCCTTGCTAACTGTACTAGCTTCTTTTCTTCTTTCCTTGCCTGCTTGTCAGGTACAGTGGTTGCTGGACAACTATGAGACAGCTGAAGGTGTTAGTCTTCCACGCTCCACTCTCTACTGCCACTATCTGCTACACTGCCAGGAGCAAAAACTTGAACCTGTAAATGCTGCATCTTTTGGCAAACTTATTCGATCTGTGTTCATGGGGTTACGGACACGACGTCTCGGCACACGGTAAGAAAGGAATCAAACATTAAAACTCACAGGGCACTAAACAATGAACTGTTGTAAGTCTACTCTAGTCTATATTAAATAGGATCTAGCATGATTCATAGGTTATTTATGTCATATAAAGACATTTATACCGCTTGGTTGTTAAGGGTTACTGTACTGTACTATACTATTGCAAGTATCCTTTGGTTTAGATCAGAGGACATAGTACAGGGTAATGGTGTAGTGCTTTTTGTATTTGTTTTTGAACCGAAAGTTAGTTCTCAGTTAGATTCCCACCAAAGCACATTCTCATTTCTTCCCAGATTTGTCCACTTCAGTCAGAGTGTAGTGGCTGGTAGAGACAGGGAATTGGTTTGGTCAAGTCGGTATGCGATTGTTTCACTAGTGGTGATGAAAACAGAAAGAGCTGGAAATGATTCATAGGTGTAAAAGGACGTGGACAGTGGACAGTGGACACAAGTTAAAAACATGCAGTGGGTGGAACAAGATTTGGTTAAATTTGAGATGTGTTTGATTGTTTATAAAGTCATATGCTTTACATGAAGTACATTTCTGCTACATTTTCTTTATAAATCAATATTATGAATAACTCCTGATATAGTCATGTGTTGTTGTTTAAGGGGCAACTCAAAGTACCACTATTATGGGCTGAGGATCAAGGCTGGCTCCACTCTTCTGCGGCTAATGGAGGATCAGCAACATCTGGCCATGAGGCAACAGCCGTTTTCTCAGAAACAGAGGTTAAAAAAGTTTTACTTGTGCGTTTTTATCGCACATATTATTTATAGTGCTGAGCACTGAAAGACTATTATGTTTTATTAAAGGTTGAAGCCTGTGCATAAAGTGGAGGGAATGACAAACGGCACTGCAGCAGGAGCAGCTCAGCAGCAGCAACAGCAGCAGGGCTCAGCTCATGTGGACATCAGCACCCAGGTTCAGCAGTACCAACAATTCTTAGGTGTGTTTTCTTTTGTGAATGCCCATGCCCAACTGTGAGTGACTAAGTAACATCCTCACTACCATTCCAATGTTGTTCTTGTTTGCAGACGCATCTAGAGCTCTCCCTGAGTTTCCAGACATTGACCTTATAGGAAAGTCTCTACCAGAGGGCATTGAGATTGAGCACATTAAGAGTTTTCAGCTGCTTTATAGAGAACACTGTGAGGTAAAAACATGGTGGGGTTTATATTGTACTACCACTTTGATCAAAACATATTTACATTTTGCCGCTTAATTAGTTTAGCTTTTTTTTTTCTTTTTCATATAAGCATGTGATTAGATTCAGAACACATTATGGCTAGTGTACAATTACATAAAATAGACATTAAATAGAGCACTATTTACCAACAGTTTATTAATTCCAGTTCAATTTCCTTATTGTTTAGGCTATACTAGATGTTATGGTAAACCTTCAGTTCACTCTGGTAGAGACTCTGTGGAAGACTTTCTGGAGATTCAGCCAGGATGCATCTGGAGATGCTACAATATCTGTGTATGTCACAAACTGATTAAAAAAGACCCATTGGCATTTTAGTTGGCAATATTTGACTGTTAATGATTAAATTATGTTATTTTATATTTCATAGTCATGATGAATCAGAGAAGCGCCTTCCAAAGTCCTGCCTTGTCCTGTTATGTAAATATGATCCTGTGCTGCGCTGGAGCCGTGACTGTGACAACAGTCTGTACCAAGGCCTGGTGGAGATCCTCATTCCAGATGTTCTCCGGCCTATCCCCAGTAAGTTCACAGGAGAAATATCAGGACTAATTTGTCTTCACACACACTCAAATACATTTAATGTATCTGTTTCACTAGCAAGGACCACACCACAACAGTAGTATACAATAAAGATGTTTATTTATGGATGGTATGGATAGATATGGTGGATGAGATCTCTCTTCTCTAGATAGTGATGTCTTAAGGCTGAAGACAAACAGGAAACAGATGGTAGGTGTTGTCGGGATAGGCCTATGTAAATAGGGCTTCTGAGGTGTGGTTGAGGTGAGCTGTGGTTCTCTGGAGAGGATCAGTAAGATGTTGAGGCGTGGTCATGCTCCTGAACCTCAGTTAATCATATTGACTCAATTTATTTACGTATTTATGTTATGTAATAAAAAAAAAACATTTTTATCAAAAGGAGGTAAGTGTTACTAAACATTATGAACTGTTCATTGACATTTAAGCTTCATTACCAAGAGCAACACTGACCACAACCAAATAACTTTGCCTAAAAACTTCTTTGATTCATCATTATTTGTGCATGTTAATTTTGGACATGATCATTTATTTGTCCACCCCCCAAGGTGCCTTAACGCAAGCAATCCGAAACTTTGCCAAGAGCTTAGAGAGCTGGCTGACCAATGCGATGATGAATATTCCAGAGGAAATGGTCCGCATCAAGGTAGAATAGATGTTTTTATTTTGTTAATATTATCATACTTTACCATATTACTATGGTGAAGTATAACATTAACATTGCTCTTTTCTTAGGTTACTTCAGCAAATGCATTTGCCCAGACACTGAGACGCTACACCAGTCTGAACCATCTGGCTCAGGCGGCTCGTGCTGTCCTCCAGAACACAGCGCAAATCAACCAGATGTTGTCTGACCTTAACCGAGTGGACTTTGCTAATGTCCAGGTTTGTTGTTGCAAGAGTAGAGTTGTAGGTTATGATAAATAATATGCATTGAATCATCAGATTTGAACCTCTTTTTGCAGGAGCAAGCATCTTGGGTGTGCCGGTGTGAAGACCGTGTTGTCCAAAGACTGGAGCAAGACTTCAAACTGACTCTCCAGCAGCAGAACTCCCTGGAGCAGTGGGCAGCATGGCTCGATGGAGTGGTGTCCCAGGTCCTAAAGCCCTATCAACACAGTCCTGCATTTCCAAAGGCTGCTAAACTTTTCCTACTCAAGTGGTCCTTCTACAGGTAACTACAACCTAGTAGTACTGAAAGTTAACTTGCATTTACCTTTTTAACTGGTATTAACTTTTCTAAATGTTGTCAAATCAAACATGTCACTCAGCCTTGCTCACGGGCTTCTAGAAAAAATGCCAGGCCAATGTGACAAAGAATGTTTGTAAAATACAAGAGCTCTGTGATTCAGTGGTTAAATTACTCAGTTACTGCTCAAAGATTATACTAGTGTGTTTTTTTTGTGTCTTTTTTTCATGATTATTATTTGCTCATGGGCAACAGTAGCTCAATTGGTAGAATGTTTGTCCACTGATCTGGAGGTTGGCGGTTCGAATCCTGCTCTTGGCATAAACATCATTGATAGACTGGTCAAACCCACAGGTTGGTGGTGAGATTCCAGCTCCCACAGATAAATGCTATTGTTGTGTCCTTGGGCACGACCCTTAACCCACCTCATCCCCAGTGTTTCTGTGCACTGGTGTATGTATATATATATATGTGAATGGGTGAGTGGTACCTTAATGTATAGCACTTTGAAAATGGAAAAGTGCTATGTAAAAATGTGACTATTTGGTTCGTATAGTGCATATTGATAAACGTAAATACGCCTCTGTAGACATGGACACTGGAGGCAGTGCAGACTGGTCTGAGTGGGACAGTGCTCTTACCAATGAGCCACTGGTGCTCCACTACTCCACTACTCCACACCTGGTATCCTAGGTATCCTAGCGGTCGCTTGCTAACCAGGCCCAATCCTACTTAGCTCTCCATAACCATTACAGCTGGTGTCTTAACTTTCAGTGCCTTTTTGTTCCTCCCTTTCTTCATATGTGGATTTTCTACTACTACTACTACTAGGGCTTGTGTGCATGCATTTTGGATGTTCTTTAAATTCTGTTTCCCCACATATGCAAATGGTTTAGATTTTGTAACCTACAATGCACTGATTTCCTCTTCTTGTAAGCACAGTATTGTGTTGAATTTCAACTGTGGTTTTAATTTTTGCTCACACTGCTTGATCGGTGTCTCAGATCCCCATTTTGGTCTGTTTTCCGCAGTTCCATGGTGATCAGGGATCTGACTCTGCGCAGTGCGGCCAGTTTCGGTTCCTTTCACTTGATCCGCCTGTTGTATGACGAGTACATGTATTACCTGATAGAGCACAGAGTGGCCCAGGCTAAAGGAGAGACCCCTATCGCTGTTATGGGAGAGGTACCATCTCGTACATCACACATGTCAGTTATTGTCTCTGATCACTGTCAATCTGCTCACTTTTGTACAAACAATGTCATTAGATATGGGTGTAACTTTTAACACAGTATAAGCTTTGGTTTAGACAACATGACTTTTTTTTTTTAAGTGTATGTAATGTAACATTGTTTTAAAGAAACACAGCTTCATGCATGTCCTTTAATTTACATATATTATAAAGAATTTGCACCTCTAAAATTTCAGCTACAGTGATGCAAGTTAAACGGATGTTTTGTTTTTGACAGTTTGCTAGCCTTGGTCGAGGGTTAAACCAGCTGGATCCAGACAAAGGTCATTATACTATGAAAACATGCTTCACATTTTGTATTGTATGTATGTGAGAGTTACATGTGACCAGTGATTTTTTTTATCCAGAAGATGAAGAGGAAGATGAAGAGGAGAGTGATGAGGAAGGGCAAGAATTGTCTCTTCCAGCAGATGGCGCTGTCCTGGGCGATGAGTCTCTGGAGCCTCCTGCCAAACTGGCCAGAACTGATCAGAGAGTCCTCTTTGCCACTGGATCAGCTGAGAACTAACCAAATAGAAACGATGACCCTTGTTCACATGTTAATGTACAAAGACACAAATTCAAACATGTAGATACTGTATTTATTTGTAAACTTTTTAAGTAATTGTCTTTTAACACATAGTAGTGGTGCTGCTGCTATATCTAAAGCCTGTTACCAATGATTTTATTCACTATCATTGGCAAATTGTGGCTTCTACACATAGACTGTTGTATAGCTCTTAACTGAAGGCTGCAGATATTTCTCTTATTACATTGCATCCTGCAGTCTTGTATTCACGTAGCTGAGAAACTCCTCCTGCAACTGTCACTGCCGTCTCAAAGTGGTCTTGGAAAAAACAGTGTCTGTGTAAAGGTTACATCAATAGGAGGGTACCAATACCATCTATACACATTAATAAGTTGGCACTAATTTACTGCGCTTTTTAAAGGGAACTTATGGGGGAAAACATTGAAGGGTACTTGGTATTGTTGTGTGCACTTACTGAGTGTTTTGTGTTTGTCTAAATGAGCACTGAAGTCACATTGTTCTGGAGCATTGATTGAAATAGCCTTTTCATTATATTGTGTGTGATTACAGGTCCAGGTGACTAAAGTGCTAAAAGCTTACTGTACATATTTTGAAAGACATTGATTGAAAAGAAAAAAAAAATCCTTTATTTTCATGTTTCATTTGAATTGGCTGTAAAAATGTTTTTCTTTAAGAGTGCCTATCACAGGTGTTGACTGGGGCACTCTTTATTTGCTGCAAAATCCTCCCTGTTGTAGAACAGCTGCTTCTCTGGGGAGGTTGTGTGTGTCATATTTATGTTTACTTTCATTCATCTCTTTGGGGCCCCACTATCCCTGACATATTTCTATGCCTTATTTAAATATTTCTTTGTTGTGCCAAGCCTTGTTACTTTCCTGAAGTCTCATTGATCCTTATTATTTAACAGAGGACCGTGCCTCATATATTTGTAAATTTTAAATATTTTGAATTTTGTTGTCACTAAGTGAACCTCTTGTGCAGTGTACGGTGGTGTGTTGTCACACATTATTGGCAATCTTTGTGTGCGTTATTGGTTTGTGATTGAATGTTCAGTTTTGAATCCTATTAGTAATTGCTTTTCCACAGACTAGGACCCTGCCTCTCTGCACATGTCTGAAATGTTTTCTGTTTTTAACAGTGGAGCACAGTCCTCCAACATCAATCCTTGTCTCTCCTAATCATTCTCATCTCAGTGCATTTCTACTTAATGCTGTTTTGCTTCACTCTTATTTTAAACACTTAATGTTCTAATTGGTTAAATGTAAGCGTTTCCTTTTTGTTTTGTTTTTTTGGAATTCATAGGTGTCAATGACTTATCAGCTGCAGTGGGTTTGCGATCAGCAGGCTCCACAGCCGTTAAACCAGCACTTTTAATTTTTTTTTTTACATATCAGTCGAATTGTTTTATCAGTATTTAAAAGAGATTGTTTTTCCCTACAGTTTACTTATTTTACAGTGAACATAACTGTATGACAAAATGATTTAGTGGCAGTGTTTAATGAATTTGGTCTGTAAGTATGACTGTGCCTTTGGAGGTGGTAGAATGCAATGCAGATGTTTTTAAGTTTAACATTAAAATAATTTTAAACATTTTGCTGATGCCTTCATCATTCGAAACCATCAAGTAGTAATACAAGTAAAAAAATACAAGTAGTAATAAAAGTACCATAATATGATTACATTGTGAAACAAAAGCTTCAAAATAATTTCTACAACCAATCTATATTGTAATAATAAAATATTAGTTGACAATAATTAGATTTTGTATTTAATATGAGTTTCTTCGTCTTTCATTTTGACAAACTTCTTTCTGGATTTTCTCTGGGAAATGTTCTGTTGTATAATCTTCATCAGTCAGATTTTCACTGTAACTGTGCACTCCTGAGGTTTGACATGAGGACCACACTCTCATGTCCAACCACTCTGCCACTTTGGCATGACCTCTCGGTAGCACCCACCGTGCACTTTCATACTCAGAAGGTACTTCATGGCTCACTGTGAATACAACAGAAAACCAATCACTTTAAAAACAATTGAATGTCACTATTAAACATAAAACATTTATATTCTTTAAAGGTAGGGTATGTAACATGCGCTCCTGCAAGTTTAGAGGAACTAAAATCATAGTTACTGTTACACTGCTTTTTGATTGGATAATTGACTGAACTAAAACATCAAATGAAAACTTAAAAAAAAACATGTTGCCTCATTATTTTCTAATAATTCAACATTACATTTGTTTTCAGAAAGCTAAAATTAATATTTAATTTAAACATGTTTATTTCATATCAAAAGCACAGATAGAATTTTGCATACCATACCTTTAAACTGGTGCTTTACTTGAAAAAAGAACAGACTTACTACTTGGAATGAATGCCCCATCAATGCTTGCTACCCCCTTCAGTGGGAGTGTTTTTGGCTCTTGTGTTTCTTGAGCCAAAGCCTTTAAAATACGATCTATAAGCTCTTGCTCTCTGGTGTACCACTCCTCCTCTGTCAGCACTGCCTGCCCTTTCCTCAACCCCTCCTCCATAGAAATAGAGTAGTGACCTTTATTTCTTGTAATTATGGTGTAAACCTTCTGGTAAAGATTTATGACTTGATACTCATCATTGTAGCGGTTGCAGTTCAAAACATGATACTTGTACATGCATTTTTCCAGAAGTCGCTGAAGTGCCGTTCCTCCTCTTGCAATGTATTCCTCAACAGATCTATTGTTGAGCCAGTCTCCCCATGTGAAGAGAATCAAACAGTGTCTCCAGACCTGCTCTCCGAATTGTTCCAACAGTTGATCCACTACCGTCAGGTCACTCTGACTGAAAGCCTGTGATATAGGCACAACTAGAAGAAAGACATGGGGCCCTGGCTCGCACATATGGACGCTCTGCTTTGCTTCATTTATCATCCAGTCATCAGGGGCTGTATCTATGGACCAGCCTGGAGCCTCCACTACAGTCATATTCAGTCTGTCGATTCTGGCTTGATGTTTTACAGCTTTTTTATTTCTTTGTTCAACTTGGAACTCCTAAAAAGTAAAAAAAAAAAAAAAAAAAAAGGTTTCAGATTACAAATTGAAGCAAATAAATTCTGTGTATTATGAGCCAATGATAACTATTAATTAATGTACCGGTAACAAGATCTCATGCACCCAGATCTCATGAGACAAAATTGACAAAAGATTGTGGACATATGAAAAAAATTATCTTGTGAGATTTATTACCCCATGTTTTTTATATTTGGATTGGTTAAAAAAAAATAAGTTTATGTGGTAGCGATTTACACCTAAAGCATTAGCTCCAAAAAGCAGCATTACAATGAATATAACATAAATCAAAATTGGTGAGACCAAAATTGTGAACTGCACAGAACAATTAATTTAAAATCAAGTACATCAAAATCTCCTGTCTCATTCTTGAGAACCCAGTCTTATAGCTTATTGCCTCTTGTGTCTTGTCAAAGCCCTATTATTTACTCATTATTTACTAGTAATTAATTGAGAGTTATATGCTTACCTTTTTCATCCATGCTGTTCCAAAAATCTCATCAAAAAGGATTCTGTTTCCTGCCATGCTTTTTCCTGACTCTTTTCGCCCAATCAGCACAAGTCTCAGATCATTCTGTGGCAACCTTTTTTCTCCTGGAGAAGATATAAATGTCTTTTATTATACAGGGTATTACATTGCAACAGTGTTTTCCATTCAGTTTAAAGGTGCATGACGGCTTGAGTCAGCCATGTAACAGAATTGTATGATCCTGATGACGCAGATTATATTCTTTGAAAACGCCACACTTTCTTTACATATCAGACAAACTGCACAGTCCTGACACTGAACAAAAAAATAATTGGTCGTCCACTGTTGTTTGAAAACTCAGCACTCTCTGTCAACTTTTCATACTTTAACACTCACCACGTTGCTGCACTAGAGTACTCTGCACATGTGTTGACTGTCACAGTTTGATTGAAAATTTGGCGGCAAATGTAAATATGCCATATAACTATATAAATATTAATGTAAATATAATATTATATATATATATATATATATATATATATATATATATTATATTTATATTTATTTTTTTTTTTAAATTGAAAAAATCTATAAAATACAAGATACAGAAGTGTTATTGTTTGCCAAAAAGTAATTTAAAAAACAGACCATGATAACTTTTGAGGATTGCCTCATAGGGCCAGTTCAAGTGGTGAGGGACAGAGGGGCTGGGGGGCCTGTCAAAGGAGTATAGAGGGCCAGAGTCAGCCCGTGGGCCTTAGTTTGATGACCCCTGTTTTTCAGAATACCTTGATTGTATTCAAATAAGCAAGATTTTACTGCTCAAAAATACCTTTCATTCTTACAGCAACCATTGTCCTCTCTTACAAATCTTACTTCTTACTGATTTGGTGGCATCACCTGTTTTGTCTTCATGGAACTTGGATCATTTACATTTCAAATTTTGTATAGCATTTCAGCCATATCATAATATCTCTAAGAAGACAGGTCCTCCATCAAATAAATTAAATAATAATGCATATATATAGTACTTTTGCAGACACTATTTACTCACCTCTAAACAACTCAGTGAGGAACCTCTCTTGCTGTTGCGTGACTTGCATGATTCTTTTGGCTTTCTTTTGCCCTGCTTTCCTCTGGTTCTCTATCTCCTCTGCTTCTTGTGGATCACTGTGGTAGTATGTGACCACATTTCCTGCTATCATTTCTTCAATTTTGTCCAGCAGCTCCGTCACCTGCTCCTCGTCATGGATCTTGTTGTTGAGGACATGAAACCTGTTTCCACACTTCTCCACCAGCCACACCAACCCCTCCTCACTCTCTATGCGCTCCTCCACTGGTTTTGAGCCTAGCCAGTCACCTCTCGTGAACACTACAATGGTATGTTTCCAAACATAATCTGAGAACAAACTCATGTGTTCCTGCAGAGCTTTCTGGTAAGGATCATTGAAAGCTGAAGACAAGCTAACTACCAGGAGTATTGCATGAGGCCCTGGTAAGCACATATTGATACTGTTCTTGATTTCAAACACATCCATCTCACAACTGTTACTTAGGCTGTTGTTATAGAGCCAGCCAGGGGAGTCAACTATGGTGAGCCGCCTGTTAGTGACTGCACAATGTCTGACTTCGCAATACTCTGTTGCCCTTCCAGGCCGCAGCATAAATTCATTTCTCTTCATAATGGTGTTGCCAGCTGAGCTCTTTCCTGACCACTGTGCACCCACCATTACTAGTCTCAGATGTTGAGGAAGAGGTTTTCCACCTGTTAAATGTACACAAATATTTCATTTCACAATTTTATATGAGTCTTTCAATGGATTAGTTTCAGTTGTTTACCTTCAATGAGTGTTCGTAATTTCTTCCTTTGTGATTGCACTTCAGCAAGCCTCTCTGATGCCTTCTCCTTTAGTGTCTGAATTCTTGCTTTGAGGGATTTCCCAGTGAGTTCATCAACTAAATAGCGTGTTTTAGTATTTTCTGCAATCATGGCATCTATTTTCTCAAAAAGTCTCAGCACCTGAAAGTTGTTCTGACTGTCTGTTATATTGAGGATATGTTTTCTGCTACCACACTTATCCAGTATCCACTGCAGAGCTGGCCAGTTGCTGATTTCATCTTTTAAAAAT
The DNA here is from genome assembly GCF_026225935.1 of Boleophthalmus pectinirostris. Classification (NCBI taxonomy): domain Eukaryota; kingdom Metazoa; phylum Chordata; class Actinopteri; order Gobiiformes; family Gobiidae; genus Boleophthalmus; species Boleophthalmus pectinirostris. The sequence continues at coordinate 20,668,865 of NW_026571115.1, read as the reverse complement.
TGTTTTAAAAAGTTTGGCGGGTATGGGGTTTCAACAGTAAAAAGCACAATGGTGTGATTTAAAACTTCTGAGTTAAACAGTTTCAAGTGCTCTTCCAGTGATGACTTAAATACTTGACAGAATGCTATGCCAAGTGGAATGACCAGAAGAAAGGAATTAGGCCCAGGGGGACAGAGATAGACACTGTTTTGTATCTCTATCTTATCCAGCTCTGGGGTGTTTTTCAGTGGGTAGTGCCACCACCAGCCTGGAGTATCCACCACTGTAACCTGTCTATCATAGACCACACTGTGCCTCACCTCACTCTGAGAAGTCCTCCTGGATGTGTCAAAACAACGTTTTCCTAAAATGATGTTACCAGTAAAAGTCTTTTTACTGACATTACCATGTAGTTCACGTCCACCAATCAACACAATTCGCAACTCAGAGTCAAAGTTAGATTTTCCTGTAACAGAGGATACAGATTCAATGTTTTGCAGTTAAATGGTTGTACGTCCGAGCTATACGGCGATAAAGTCGAATCGAGAGTGCACCACTTTCTTTTACTTCATAAAGAAGTTTAAAGGTTTAACTCTGGACAGATACATGAAATATGAGACTTAGTTTGTGCTGTAGGACTTTGTTGTTCTGTTTCTGATTTGTTTGTTTCCTCCTGCTGTATTTATGAAGATGAACTGATGTCAAGATGACGCACTGACAAAGGAATAAAGGGTAGGCATAATAAGCTTAAGCTTCAGCCTGCACCTTTTCGGTCTGTATATGTTAAATATGACTGTTTATGAATTAATGTCAAAATATACCTATGACCGAAATAAAATAAAATAAAAAAATAAAAAAATAAAATAAAAACTCTGGCAATATGCTATTTTGGTAAAATCACCATATCGTATGCTAAAATGTTTCTTTCTACCCACATCTCCTTGGATCAGCAATGTTCGGTGTGACTGACAGTTGGATTTCAACGGTGCAATGAAATGTAAAATTTCAGAAAAAGCAGATGGCTTTAGTTGCTTTAGGGAGCGTCCCTATCTCACGGGGCTACATGTTCCCACAGTATGCCCTACTTAAAAATAATGGCCAGGCAAAGAGGTAAGGCTGTCTATAAAATATGAAAATATATTTGTTGTCAATTACTCACCATCATAGGCGCTCGCCATTTTTTTGCGCTTATTACTCCCGATGTGTCCTTTCTCCCTTACACTGCCTACTCTGATACAGTAAGTTGCAGCAGTTGCTTGAGGAACTCGTTTAGCGTGGCAAAACTGGTAAAACAGCTTAAAGCCACAAAGTTCTGAATGAAAGTTACGGAAGTTAGTGTGTATATATCACAGCGGCTCTAGACACATAATAAATGTACACACACAATTTTCTATTACTACTACTGCTGCTGCTAATAATCATAATCATAAATCATAAGCACAATCATAATAATCATCATAATTAATAATTATTTTATATGTATGTACACATACGTATGTATATGTATATATATATATATATATATATATATATATATATATATATATATATATATATATATATATATATATATATATATATATATATATATATATATATAAGTGTGCAGCATTGTAAACTGTTATTTTTATAGATCCATGATAGTATATATGGCGTATACCATTAGAAGGCGCTGTGAGTTTTCCGCACTTCTCTTTTTGAGCAACGACGGTGACGTGAACCCGTGACGCACTCACGTTCCGAGCTGTGATTGGTCCAGAGCAGCACTGTCGGGGGTCATGTATATTTGGCGCTTTTCGTTCACACAGCTCTCCTGGCGCGTTTTTGACAGAGAACCTAAAGAAACACGGTTGTTGTCTTTATTTTGGAGCTGCTTTGAAATTGACATATTTGACGGAATGCTTTTAATGTATCGGTGACGACAATGAAGGAGATAATAGGACCGCTTTTACCGTTTGTTATGAGAAGAGTAAATCTAAAATGTCAGGAACTGCGCCTAACTAGCTTATAGGGTAAAATGTATCTCGCCTTTGTTCGCTTATTTGGCATTATGAAGTTTAGTTGTTTCGGTGTTCACCACGAGTCTCTCTGAATCTGCACACGGTATTTGTGAAGGTAAGTGTTTTTGTTTTAATGGTTATATATTTTGGCAGACTGTTCTCTACGATACGGCATTTTGTTGGGGTTAGGGTATTGACTTCATGAATTAAAATGTTTAAGTCGTAAGTGAGCCGTATTAAATAAAAATGTTGACATATATGTTGTAGTAGTAGTACAGTAGTTTGTTATTTACTGTTTGAACCGTGGTGAATCGGTGACTTTCCTCTGGGTTTTTTTTGTTTTGTTTTTGTTTGTTTGTTTACTTATTTAGGGCTTGTCAAGTATGGCTGGTATTGTGGCTATGGCTTCTGTCATTGAAGACTTTGACATTCAGGTAACTGTACTTAAGTCAGATCAAACTGTAATTGTTGCGTCTTCTGATGTATGTTTTTGTTGATTTTTGTTTTGCAGCCTTGCAAAAAGACATGCAAAAATGTGGACAGTCCTGTGGTCAAGACCATCACAAATTATTTCTCACCTGTGTCTAAACCCACTGAGAAACCCTTTTCTCCTCCTCGCTCTAATAACATAATGGATTACTTTAACCGCAAAGGCCCCTCTCCTAAAGACAGGGTACTGTCCCCAAATCAGGCCAAAGAGAACTGCCAGACTGGGAAACTCTCCACTTCTCTATCAGTGCCTAAACAGCCCTCCAGTAAACGCAGCAGGAAGACGTCCAAAGCAGCAAGAAAACTTGTGGAAACTGCCGAAGACGATAGCTGCATTATTGTGGAGGAGATGGATTCAACAGACAACGGAGCAAAATTCTCTACTGTTTTGGGCAGTGATACAGCAGTTTTACTTGGACAGATTTGTTCTGAATCTTCTGTATCTGAGGAATCATCAAACCACAAAGTTGAAAAATCGGATCAACACAAAAAAAGTTTACTCGTCAAAAGTAGTCAACACTTAAATAGCATAGACTTATCTCCAATTTTACCAACAAAATCAAAATGTAGGAAAGGCAAAACTTCTACTGGGAAGAAAAGTAAAGAGTCAGAAGACCAACTGCCTGAGCCAGAGGAGACTACGAAATCTCTGGATGATGTAAGCATGGAGGTCAATGTGGGTGACACCTCACAGTTACACCACAGCATGGTCACTATTTCGTTTGAAGAGTTTGTCCGAAGTCAAGACAGCACAAACGATGAACTTTGTAAGGAAACTGAATCAGTGACTGAAAATAAACAACTACAACTCACCAATGCTGAGGATAATTGCGTGTCACCACGTATTGTGACTATACAGGCAGAAGTGCATGCCATTTCACCTAAAGAAAAAGGCAAAAATGCAGGAAAAGTAGCCTCCATCTTCACCAAAGGAAAAGGCACTAGCCCAGTACCAGCAACTTCTCCACAACCAGAACCTGATTCCCAAGTGCAGGGAACAGCTTCCAGGCGGAAATCAAATGTTGTTCTTGAAGAAAGTGATGTTGAGTTGTGTGTTCTTGAGAGCTCATCTGTTCCTAAGTGCAGTCAGGCTGAGAGAAAACAGTTCATGGCTGCCTTCAAGCAACCTGGTTTTGATGGGACTAAAAACAAGCCGATTAAGAGCCAAGGTAAACTGAAGCAGAGTGGAGACAACATAGCAGATGCTACTGACAAAGTTAGTGAGGAGGAAGCTGAAATTCAATTTACTGATGTTCAGGAGAAAGATACAAGTGCCTCACAAAACAAAGAAGTTAAAATAAAACAAGCAAAGAAACGACAAAAGAAGGCAAGCGTGAAAATGGACACAACCGCGACAACCACGATTGCTTCTGAAAAAGAACCTGATCTTGTGGAAATTCTAGAGATTGACAGTAAAAATCAGGATCAGCCTAAAACTTCTCCACCCCCGACTCCAGTGGTGAGAAGGTCCAAACGAGAGGCAGTAACCAGACAAATATCTAAACCCACTGTGGCCAAGGCTCTATCAGAACAAATCAAGACAGTGGCTTGCACAGAGGACGATTCTGCTTTAAACCAGGAAGAGCTTGTGTACCTGTCCACACCAAAGAAACGCAGGGCAAAACATGGTGTGTTCAAAGCAGAGATGACGTGCCCTCCGGATGAGATTGAAAGTCCTATAAGGTACAACATGCAATTTAAAATCTGCCTTTATTGGTGGATATGGTTATAACATGTCTCTGTGATTTCAGAATTAGATTTACAAGAGTAAATAGAAGTAAAGAAGAGAATCCATCATCAACTCCTCTGGTTACAAAGGTATTAAAATGTAGACAAACTGTCAAATTCATAGAAATGGCACTAAATAAATTTTAATCTAAACCTTTCAGAACTCAAAGGAGTCCAAAAAAACAAAGCAGGCAAAGAAGCTGTTGGAGAAGGCAAAAGCTAGAAAACAAACTAAGACTGTTTCAACAGTGGAGAAAATGCTACGGCGTTCCTCAAGAACTGAGGCGTCTGTCAAGCGCAGCTACTGTGAAGATGAGGTATATTATGATATGCACAAGCTGTTTGTTTTAATTTTTAATTCAGTGCATTTTGTTTTCCTAATTTATTTAGTTTTATTTTTTTAAGGACTCCATAATCTGTGTTGAAGAAGGCTTTGTCATCACACCGCAGTCCGTGCCAGAAAAGAGTAAAGCAAAGACAGCATTGCGGAGTCTGAATGATGTTTTGGGTAAAGCTGCCGCTAACAAAGAGGCCAAGTCTATGCCAGGTAGTCTGTCTCAGTACAATCTTAATGTTTTATCACAATGTTTTCCCACACTAATATTTACTGTTTGACAGGTTCCAAAGTTCAAGAAAAATTTCAAGACAAGGCCCCGAGAAAGCCTATTCCAGTTTCTATATTTGATGACAGCAGCAGAGAGGGCTCTGAAAACTCCCAGGATGATGAGCAGTTTAAAGCACGAAGAGATTTCCTGAAAAGTGGTCTGCCCGAATCTTTTAAGAAGCAAATGGCTAAAACTGCAGCAGCTAAAGAGGCTTATGCTATATCTTGTGCCTCTTTCCACCCAGTTCTGCATATTTTTCAAATGTCTAATGGTATGGTCTACTATACTCTGCAGTTTGTAGTGAGGATTTAGTTGTTGCTGCTTTTTTTTCATAAATTTTTTGTTTGTTATTTGCTTACAGAATGTCCTTTTTGGAGTTTGCCTTGGCCCAAATCTACATTTCTCCACCCTCTTAAAGAAACTTGGTGGCAGTCATTGAGCCTTCCTTCAGAAATAAATCTGCCAATAAACTGGAAGACTCAACCCATTCATAGAACCCAAATTGAAATGGTATGTAATTACCTAAAATTACAATAGCTGTTATTTCTTTTTTGTGTGAGTACAAATAAATATTATTGTGAATAATACTAACATTTTTCTCAGGTGTCTAGCTGGAGGCCTGAAATTTTTTCTAGCGCTCGTGAGGCTCTAATGAAGGAGATCAGTAGCTGTAACCCTGCCCTCCCTGTTCAAAAGTTCATGAACCATTTCTTAAAGAAACAGGCCGACCTCATTCATCAATGCACCGCCTCTGGTTAGTTGATGTACAGTATTTTAGTTTCATTGCTTTTTTTGTTTTAACACAGCTATATATCTATTTTTTTTCCTCTTCAGATACACCTTCTGTTTCAAAAGGTATCTGTCCAAAAGTTCTGGCTGAAGCCACTGCAGGGAAAAGGAAGAGAACTGAGGAGGAAGAGGAAGTGGTTAAAGTAGCAAAAAAGCAACGTAATACTCAGCCAGCAGAGGGAGCTCCAGCCAAAAAGCAATTACGGCCCCGGCGAGGAGTGAAGTCTGTATCCGAGGACCAGATTACAGCACCTGTCCAGTCTGGAGACAACACCATCGTTGTGCTGGATGATTCTCCTTTAGCGCCAAAGGCTGCTGGACCAGGTGGCGTAGAAAAGCTTTAACAATGAGCAATCTCAGTAATTCAAGTCATCTCTAAACATTTTTGTTGCCGTTCTCAAATCCTCAGATGTGTTGACAGAGGATGTGCTGTGGACAGACAAGTACCAGCCCCAGCGTTCATCTGAAGTCATAGGCAACACATCCTCAGTCAGACAACTATACAGGTGACAAAAGACTCCTGTTTTTGTTGGCTTTTTGTATTTGTGGCTCACATTTCTCTTGTTACTACAGTTGGCTCAAAGAATGGAAACTTCGTGCAGACAAAGAAGACAAAAAGAAACTTAAGGAACAGAAACAAGAAGATGGAAGTATTGGTAGGACAATTTACTTTTGGAGTGCATCTGACATATGGGTATTTAACTCCTGGTTCTTGGTGTTTCATTTAGACTCTGACTGGGAGTGTGAAGAAGGGGACTCTCAGGATGCAGAGGACATGCTGTGTAATACAATGCTCATAACTGGACCCTCTGGGATAGGGAAGACCGCTGCAGTTTACGCTTGCGCACAGGAGCTTGGTTTTAAGGTTCTCTTATTTTTATCTACAAGAATACAAAATGTGACGGTACTGGTTAACTTTTTTGTGTCTTAAGATATTTGAGGTGAACGCTTCATCTCAGCGAAGTGGCCGATTGATCCTCTCACAGTTGAAAGAGGCCACTCAGTCACATCAGGTGGACACTCAGGGGGTAAACGCACACAAACCCACCTATTTCAACAGCTACAGTGCAAGCAGCGGTGCAGTTAGACCTGGGTCCTCTCCAAGTATGTATTATCAACTTTAACCTTTACCTCTACTATGTTATTTTTTGTGTTATAATTTCTCAATTTGTCATCTTTAGGAAAAGTTGGTTCTCCACGCAGGGCTGTCTCTTCACCCAGAAAACTTCCACAGTCACCAAAAACCACCAAACGAGGTGGGCTGGCACCGACCGCTTTGGCAAATTTTTTCAAAATGTCTAAACCTGGAAACAAAGAGCAGCCAAAAGATAAAGAAGAACAGACTGGTAGCTAATTAATTGAATGGTTATTTTATCTAATGAATGAATATTTGTACACACCTCTCCTTACTCAATTTATTCGTACAGCTGTTTCCAAGAAAAAATCAAATGAAGTGGACAGTAAGAACACATCACTCAAGTCACCACCGGGTGTTTCCTCAAAAGACGGTAACTCTGAGGAGCTGAGCAAGAAGACAGCCACCTCCCTCATCCTGTTTGAAGAGGTAGATGTCATATTTGAGGAGGACACTGGATTTTTAAGTGCTATTAAAACCTTTATGATGACCACCAAAAGACCAGTAATCCTCACTAGCAGCGGTGAGTTTAGAGCTCACAATGAATAAGGCTTCATTATCGCCATGCGCTAAACTTTTATTTTTCTATTTTGTAGATCCAGCCTTTAGTGCAACATTTGATGGAAATTTAGAAGAGATTGTCTTTAAGCCCCCATCTGTGGTAATTACTGATATATATTTCTGTATGCAGTAACTAATTGAAAGGTTGTGTTTTAATGCCCTAATTCTCTGTGTTACAGTTGGATGTGGCCTGTTACCTGCAGCTGTTATGTTTAGCTGAAAACATGAGGACAGACCTGAAGGACATAAGCTCTCTGCTCAGTCTAAACCACGGTGACATCCGGAGGACATTGTTGCAGCTGCAGTTTTGGGCCCGCAGTGGAGGTCAACGCAGAACCACTCCACCTAGTGGCCAGAATGGTGAGCTTAACTGGCTAAAGCAGGGAAAATCATAACTCATAATTGCATAACTGTCCAAGTATTTTTTTTGGCCAAACTGAGTTTTCTGTTTAATTCTACTCTGAAAACCTTAAACCTCCTTAAACATAAATAATACTAATAATAATACATGAGACTTGTATGGCGTTTTTTTGGACACTTAAAGATGTTTTACAACCAATCATTTTTCTATTTGCCTGAAATCTTGAATGACTTGAGCAGCTTGGAAGCTGACCTATATAGTAATTGTTATTAATTCCAGTTTATAAATCTTTGCAGATGAGTTGCAACAAAAAACAGAGGGAGCTGTTACAAATATGGAAGATTCAGACCCTCTTCCTGTCTGTGAGACTGGTTGCACTGAGAGTATGCTGGGTCTGCTTAATGTTGCACCTCAGCACAATATCTGGGAACTGCTCAAGGTAACATTAATATTTACTTAAAATGTAATTTGTAGTTGGTGGAATTCCCTCATTTGATGTTTTGTATAAACAGAGACAAGAGGCAGATTTCTCAAATTTAGTGACGATGAGCAGGGGACAAGGATTGAACCTACTCTACTCTAATATAGAAACATTGCTTCCTCTGCCAACCACTACATTAACCATATCAAAACTGCAGCAACCCATTCCTCCTCCACTGGACCAGACTTCTGTGAATGCACCCCAACCTCACAAACTCCCATCACACGCTAGACTCAAACAAAATGAAGAGGATTTCAGATGACACCAGTCCAGTTAAAGTCTCCAGCAGAATGAAAAAGAATAGGAGGAGACACTGCCCTGCTGAACAAGGAGCTTTGCAGTCAGACTCAGACTCCGAAGATGAATTTCTGTCCCTGAAGCGACAAAGTGCTACTCGAGAAAAGGAGGCTGCCACTTCGGTGCCCTTAAAAGTTAGAAGAAAGCCTCTTAGTCGCGAGGAACAAATAAAAAGTGTTCCTGTTTCGCAGTGTCTCCATTCATTAGCTGAATTTTTGGACGATATGTCATTTATGGACTTCATGAGCACTGAAGACACTAATGTAAAAGAGAGGTGTAGTACTGTGGTGATGAAAGATGGTTTAACAGATGAAGCTAGGATAGATTCGGAGAGGTGGAATTTGCCAATGCGGGACTGCGCATTAGAGATTCACGCCCAAGTGGAGAGTCTCAGTTTCAACAAGTGCAGTGCGTCTGTCAGTAGCGCCTGGCACAAAGTTCAACAGCTGGATGGAGCGCTAAGAGAGGAAACTGCAGATCTACTCACACTTCCTATTGCCACTCATAATGAAAGCTTTACCTTTATACAGAATCGCTTTTGTCATCCACAGTAAGTCACCAACCACACATTTAGCTGTATTTATTTAGACTGCTCTTTAGTCACATGAGTAATTGTCTTGATTTCAGGGTTGTCCAGCAAAGGAGAGAAGTAATGGATGAACTTTGTCTGAAAGGAGTGTTTGGTTATGCGGTGAACAGGCCAGCAATGGCTCAGGACTATCTACCAGCACTGCGGACAATCTGCAGATCTGAGCAGCTAAAAGAACAAGGCAAAATCAAAAGAAGGTGCATAATTTAAAACACAGAATAAGATTTTACTTATTCCAAGTTCTGTTATTTTAATCTTGTGTATTTTTTTTTTTAGGTTTTTGCATTATCTTGATTCAATCCACTTGGGTCTCCAGAAGTCTACTCTAGAGCACCTTGCGGAAGATTTCCCCTAAACCATAATGGCCTTTCATACATTTCTTGTGTCTGGACCTTTGTACAAACAAGAGTCAGTATAAAGTGTCTGTAGGATTTTACAAAGCAGCTCTGAAATTATACACTCACCCCCTGCATGGGCATGGGACATTTGGTGCTTCTAACAAGTGCACTGATTACTTCAACCTAATATAAATATTGTATTTTAAGTTGTGTATATTTTTGTACATTTTGTGCGTATATGGTTTTACTAATTACTTACAGCTTTGCCTTTTGCAGAGCATTTTAATCGAAGTAGACTGTTTTTACAACTAAACTATAAATAATTTGCATAATGATGGAATTTGTAAAATAGATTTGTGTAATTTTGTAAAGGCTACATACTTTTTCACATTTTTTCATTCACTCTGGATATGTGGTTGTTGCAAAAGCAGTTAAAATGCTGCTTTTTTATGCTTCACTCGCAGTTCACCTCACCTTGTTTTTTATCTTTAAATACACTTTTGTATTGATTATTGTGTGGCCCAATAAAAGTTCACTACTAGAATATATTTTCATAAATTGTGATTTGTTATAGTCTGTATTTCCGAATATTACAGGACACTTTAGTAAAAGAATTTTGATTACGCGATTGTTGAACCGCGCGCTCCTGCTTCCGTTCAGGGAGGTGAAGGCAACAGCGGTTCAACTTCCAGTTTTTAGCCGAGCGCACTGCGTCTCGTGGTTATGTGCCACCCTTGCCATGTTCATTTGTTTCTATAGATAGCTTGGGGCTCAACATTGTTTGCAAAATGGCTGGTCGTGAAAGAAACAAGAAGATTTTACTAGAAATGGTGAAGCAGCCGGATAACAGCGTGTGCGCGGACTGCGGTGCGCCCGGTAAGTGCTCTGTGCCAGGATTACCATCACGCATCTTGGCTACACTACATGTGGACATATTTTGATTCTTTACTTTTCGAATTAGATTACACAACATTTAAACGTACATTGTAGTTTGTAAAGATTCGTTTTATGTTTCAAACAACTAATTTCTCAATCATTTGCTGACCTCAGATCCAGACTGGGCATCCTATAAACTGGGTGTGTTTTTGTGTCTCAACTGCTCTGGGATCCATCGCAATCTGTCAAGCAAAGTCAAGTCTATTAAACTGGACTTTTGGGAGGATAGTCTTGTGGAGGTAATAATGGTGCCCCTCACCCTTGTGTATACAAATACTCTAAGATCAGTTAAAGCAATGAATAATAATGGGTGAAATATTGAAATAATCCTACATAAATATTACGCCTATGTAAAGATCCACAGGATCCCAGAAAAAATTACTCAAAATTCACAAAAAGGGAATTAAAATGGGCCTTTAGTTGTGTCTGTGTTGTAGCTACTGTTACAAGGATTTTTAATATTTATTTTTTTTTAAGTTTATGAGATCTCATGGTAACGCAAAGGCATGTGAGGTGTATGAAAAGGCAGTTCCATGCTATTACTATCGCCCTCAGCAATATGATTGCACGTAAGTATTTTGACATATCAACAAAACCATGTGTGACAGTTTCGACAGTCACAACTGTTGACTCCCTTTCTCTGTCAGTGTTCTTAGAGAGCAGTGGATTCGTGCAAAATATGAACGACTGGAGTTCACTGGAGAAACCAAATACCCACCACCTCCCTACACCACAGGTAAAGTCTACTATCATACAGGTAAAGTCTACTATCATACACAAATACCTATCCCGAAGTGAGATAGTAGTTTTGGAAGCACGAGTGAGATGAGTGATACAGGTTTGCACAAGAAAAACTTGTTCTCTGACAGGAAGTGGATGCCAAAAATCAAAATGCAGTCCCTCCAGTCTGCTAGATTTACTTCTGTTTTTTTCCACAGGTTTTTATGAAGGGCTGCTGTGGAAGAAGGAAAAGGAGGGTTCACAGTTTAACCAGAGGAAATTTGTGTTGTCTGAAAACGAATTTACTTTGACATACTACAGCAAAGACAATGTGAGTTATAATGACAGTTATTAAATGTGTGGGGTGGTGTAATACTTCAGGACTCAAACGTGTATTTATTTTGTGTAATTAAACAGTGTCAAAAACAGGAACATGAAACTGCATGATAGGAAAAATAAGACTACATTGAAGTCAAGTTCAGTTCTTCTATATACCTAATTATCCTATAAAATTTAATTCAGCCTACTTTTGCTGAGGGTTTAATATATATTACAAAAACACAAAACCAAATGAAAATCAAGTATGATGGTCATTTTTTTTCATCCATGTACAATTATGGCTTTCTTGAAAATAATTAGACTATACAGAACGTGGCCTAGAACAGATATACAAAGCAGCTAAAATAACATATACAGATTTAAAACTGTATTTTTGTTTATTTGTTTTTTCTAATGTCACTCTTGTGTTCAGGAGCTCAAAGGACCCAAGGCCGTAATCCCCATAAAAGACCTTAATGTTATGTTCCAGCCTAAAAAGATTGGACATTCACATGGGTTGCAACTCACATACCAGAATGAAAACCACACAAGAAATCTGTTTGTGTACCATGAGAAGTCAGAGGTGCCACTTCATTGACATCAAATACAAAACAACCACACCCCAGACACATGTTAAGGATCTGCTCTTTTGCAGGACATTGGAACATGGTTCAACTGCATTCGTGCTGCCCGCTATGCATATCTGAAGACAGCATACCCTACTGGAAGTGATGAAGAGGTACACCCTAACAGGGAAACAGCCACCCTGCCTCTGTATGAAAGTAATGTGTGAGTTAGAGAGAGATTGTTGGTACAGATTTCCAGACTCACTTGGTGTGAAGAGTGAAAGCCAAATGCACGTAGTCTATATAAGACATTATTATTAGGACCCACACTTTATTATTGGAAATATGATTATTCTAAATGAGCATTGTAATATTTAAGACATCCATCAAAGTGGATTTTTCACACACAATGAACAAACTCTTTTGTTTGACATTTCAGTTGTATTATTCCACAGTTTGTAGTTCTGAAGTTACAAAGTAATAACTATAATTTATGTTCTTTTATCTCTTTTATGTCAGCTAATACCAATGATCACCAGGAACTACCTCAAAGAAGGATTTATGGAAAAAACAGGACCGCTGGTAAATCCAACATCATGTGCACATTATAAATACCATTTATAAGAATATATATTTATTGCCTAATAATATCTCTGTGTTACACATACATGTCCCACTGAACAGCAAAAAGAGACATTTAAAAAAAGATGGTTTGTTTTGGACTCTCATTATAGAAAGTTATTCTATTATAAAAGCCCACTGGTGAGAGAAAAAAATAACAATACTATTTTAAGACAGTATTGAATGTATTTCTCATTTGTGGCTTTATGATCTTTATAGGACGCTGTGGAGCTGGGGGCCATTTTCATTGGCCCAGAGTCAAATAACTACTCTGTGAAAGAATATGTGCCGAAGTTTTCCATCGGAAACAAGTGGAAGTTTGGTGTGATGGTGGACACGCCAGTGCGGCAGTATGTGTTTATGTGCGAGGAGGAGAAGGAGCAGAAGGAGTGGCTGTCTGCTCTGCAACAGGTGCTTCTTCGGCGCATGGCACCTCAGGACTACGCAAGTAAGCACAAACTGCATATGGCATTGTGACTGATTTGTGTTACTGATGTTTTAGGAATGCATTTCTGTTGTTCTTTACAGCTTAATCAGCTATAATAATCATATGTGGAACCCTGAGTGGGTTAAATTGCTTACATGTCCCATCTAATGATTTAAACTAAATGCATTTCCTTTGGTCAGGCACTGTATAAGTAAGTTTAGGAGATTAAATCTTGTTTATGTCTTCTTTTCCAGCTGAAGCTAACCTCAACCGCAAAAAGTGAACCAAGTCACTACGTCTGTCTTTAAATGGCAGATTATTTCCCCTCTTGACTGGATTGTGCAAGAGCAATACAAATATTTATTTTATGATATTTTTGGTCAACTACTCAGGAATGTCAGAATTTGCCGTATTGGTTCATCATGTATATGCCTAGAGGCTACATGGCGCCACCTCATGAAGTGTTTTCTTGCTATAAAAACACCTGTAACTCAATAAATGCAACATGGGTAAATCTAATACATTCCAGACAAACCAGAAAAGTTTCACAGTGCACCTTTAACACGGGGCTGTTTTAGTTTGAATGTGTACCAACATAAACAGTTATGATGAGCACGAGCAAAGACTGAAAATCCTTTCCATGTGAAAATCTAATAAAACGTAAGACCATCAGCCTGCCCAGTTCCATTGTTAGTCGACAGGGGGTAGCAAATAAAAGCGTTTCAAAATCCTACTTGTATTTTGTCTCTATAGGCTTGCTGTAGGAGCCGGTTAGGTCAAAGCATGCACACGAAACAACTGCGGAAGATGCTATGTAAGCGCTGAAAACAGAAATACGTCTTCTTACACCAAACTATAGAGCTGAGGATTCTGTAATACGTATAGATGTAAATCCTCACTAAGGATCTACATCGCTAGACTGAGCGGAGGCGTGAAACTCTGAAAAGAACGGCACGTACGCTCCGTCCGTTTTGCCCTACAAAGGCGCGGAGAGTTTGACAGCAGCGGGCCTGTCTCTGGTGTGGAGGAGGACGGCTTCAGAGGAGGACTACATGCACGAATAAAGTCTGTCCTCTTTGCAGCGACAACACCGACATGAGGAAGGACGTGAGGATACTGCTCGTGGGGGAACGTAAGTAGTTTATGTGATGGTAGTGGTGAAATCCTCTCGTGCGCTCTGTGGGAGCTAATTGCTACAGCTAGCATATTTAATGTTGTTATTATCATTACACTGCCACTGTATTACAAATTATGCATGATGGATTGCCTTTTTAAATGGATCTCTTGTTGGAGATCAGTTCTTGTTGGGGCGGCTGTAGCTCAGTTGATGCACTGATCTGAAGGTTGTTGGTTCGAATCCCTCTCTCTACATAAACATTATTTGTTGAGCGGTCAGATCCACTAACCCACAGGTTGGCTGGTGTGATTCCAGCTCCCACAGATGAATGTTGTCGTTGTGTCCTTGCGCAAGAAACTTGACTTACCTCGCCCCCAATGTCTGCGTACTCTGGTGTGTGAATGGGTGAGTGGTTCCTTGTTGTAAAGCGCTTTGAGTGCCTTGAAGGTAGAAAAGAGCTACATAAAAATGTGACATATACCATCTCTTTCTTTTTATGTATGTCACGATTCCCTGTCCATACATTTACCTGCATAACTGTCTCATGATATTTAAGTGAGCCAAAATACCAATATGACACTTTAGTGATATAGAAGTTTTGTCATTGGAAGTTGTTTTTGGTAAAATGGACAATGTATAAGTGTGAGGTGTTGTTATTATTAGAGGCCTGTATCCTGTAAGATCTATTTTTATTTCACACAGAAGGTTGACCTACATTTTCATTTAGGTGGCTTGGTTGTGTTGATACGCCAGATGCTATGAGGTGTAACTTTTATAGGGCCCATTTCAACTGAAACCTATCACGTAGGAATGCCTGTCAGTCGATGTGCAGCTAAGTAGGGCCTGGTATATGGTAGCAAGACTGATTCATGCAAATTTTTGTCCCTTAATCACCAGTTACAAGTAAACTATTCAGTTGTCCATGACAATGAATTACATGAAGTAAGACCACTAAACTGTTTCATTTGTCCTCACAGCCAAGGTGGGCAAGACATCACTGATTATGTCTCTGGTCAGTGAGGAGTTCCCTGATGAGGTATATATCAACATGTATGAATGGACATTGTAGCTGTTGTCTAGCTTTTGTAGCTGTTGAATAAGTCTTTAATCAGAAAACAATGTCTAAAACATGTGTATATATATTTATCATTTTATGTCTTCTCTAGGTTCCACTGCGAGCCGAGGAGATCACCATTCCAGCAGATGTCACACCTGAGAGGGTGCCCACTCACATTGTTGATTATTCAGGTAGAAGATGAGGTTTCATTTGATTTCATTTTAAATGAATTCAACTAATCCCTTTTTGTTTATTATGCAGAGGCTGAACAGTCAGAAGAGCAGCTCTATCAAGAGATCTCAAAGGTTGTCATGTCCTGGTATATACTTATTCTGTGTATGCATGAAGCTAACATAAGTTTCTTCTCTTCATAGGCGAATGTGATATGCATAGTATACTCTGTCAACAATAAAAAGTCAATTGAAAAGGTAATTAACTATACTGGCACATTATCCATTGACATAATACAATAGACTGTTCTGTGTTGTTGACTCTGACTTTTTGGTGTAGGTGACAAGTCATTGGATTCCTCTTATAAATGACAGAACAGACAAAGACAGCAGGTGAGTGCTAAGTGTTCTCATGTTGATGTTGATGTTTATTTTTCTCAAAAGTACAATGTAAAAACTATGAAACTTGTCCAGAGTACCACTGATCCTTGTGGGGAACAAGTCTGATCTGGTTGAACACAGCAGCATGGAGACCATCCTGCCAATCATGAACCAGTATCAGGACATTGAGACCTGTGTGGAGGTAAGACATGCAACACAGACTTATTACAAATATATAATATAAATACTGTGGAAACATTGTCCTGAAACATATTATATCATAGTATGTAGCTATGATAGTGACTAATTCTCATGCCTATGAATATGCCCGTAGAGTGTTTATGTTGAGCAAGAGAAGGATGGTTTGCTAAATTTAAAGTGAAATAAAAAATATCATGCATTTTGTGAAATGTTTATAGAGGTCTCAGCTACAGGATTGGCAGTTTCTTTACATAATAAAACTTTGTTGCATAAATAAAATGGCTTTTTGCTATTGGCTAATCGTGACCATCTGAATTGTGGTTTCGATTTGATGGAGAACAGTCCTTGTGCCCTAAAACAACACAATATGTATAATGAAAATAAATTATTATTGTAGAATTATTTACATTCATAGGTCACTCAGTATTCTTCTCAAATCTTTTACATTGATATATTTGTAGTTGTGAATTATTGGCCTCTGTGAACTGCTGCTCTCAGACTTCAGTCCAGCTTCTGACTCCACTTACTCTCCACCTCATTAAAAGATTTATATGCACTGTGGGCTGAGCGCCCTGAGCCAGAGCGTGCTGACAGTGTGTGTTTGAGGCCAGACAGAGCAGAGGAAACTGGGATCCGTCTGTGTCACTGTTTGTCACATGAGAGCCTCATACTGCACTGATCTGGATTCATTACGAGGTTAAAGGGGGGGCACAGGAGAGACGTGAGGGCATGCACACACAAGCTTAGGCTCTCAGGGGTGAGCTATACAAAGGGAAGTCATGTTAAAAGATCTGGTTCTGGGGGTACATTTATGATGTTGGTATAAAATAAAATGTCATGATTTCAGTGCATCCTATTTTCCAGTCTTGTTACTATACATTTTTACATTTTTCAGTGCTCAGCCAAAAACCTAAAGAACATCTCTGAGCTGTTTTATTACGCCCAGAAAGCTGTTCTTCACCCCACAGGACCCCTGTACTGCCCAGAGGACAAAGAGGTGAAAAGATCAAACACAAAGCTTTTTGATTGTAAAAGCTTGTTCTTATGGCATTTTTATTATTTATTTTTTTAGCTGAAGCCTTCTTGCATTAAAGCCTTAACCAGAATCTTCAAAGTCTCTGACCTGGACAATGATGGCATTTTAAATGACAATGAACTCAATTTCTTCCAGGTAACAGTCATTTTGCAGATTTACGTACCATATCAGATGACTTGCATTTGAAATGACAAAACCAGTTTAGTGGAGCAGGTTAAGACATGTTAAACATTCTGAATCGAACATTTGTATGTCTGCTGTTTTCAGAGGACATGTTTCAATACACCACTGGCACCCCAGGCTCTGGAGGACGTGAAGAACGTGGTTAGGAGGAACATGAATGATGGGGTCAAGGACAATGGACTCACACTTAAAGGTTAGATTTATATGTGAATTTTAAATGTTATATTTTATGTTTATCAGTTTTTGTTGTGTTTTTAACCTTTTGACCTTGAGGTTCCTTGTGTTATTGCAGGGTTCCTGTTCCTTCACACTCTCTTCATCCAGAGGGGGCGCCATGAGACCACATGGACTGTCTTGAGGAGGTTTGGATACGATGATGACCTGGAGCTAACACAGGAGTACCTCTTTCCAATGTGAGCTTGAGCACTCAACATAATTCTGACCTGTTAAATGTCTTTTGTCTAATAGACTTCTAACATTCCAGTATAAAGATCCCTCCAGACTGTACCACTGAGCTCAACCACAATGCTTACCTCTTCCTCCAAAGTGTCTTTGACAAACATGACAAAGTAAGTGATGGTTCATACAATATAAATACAAATTTATTTAAAAATAAAAATAATTAGGACCAAATATGGGATGTGGTGGATTTACCTCTGAACCAGAAGATCCCCTGTTTGAATCAAGTCAGTTAGGTGAATTGCATGTTTTGGTTTTAGTTGTAATAAACAAATGTATAACTTAATATGACCAACGTTTCTTGCAGTGTAAACAAATCATATTGTTGTATGTTTGTTAACTTCATGCACATTTGTGTTGCAGGACAGAGATTGTGCTTTGTCTCCAGAAGAGGTGAAGGACCTATTCAAAGTGTTCCCCTACATGCCTTGGGGTCCTGATGTGAACAACACAGTCTGCACCAATGAT
The DNA here is from genome assembly GCF_026225935.1 of Boleophthalmus pectinirostris. Lineage (NCBI taxonomy): Eukaryota > Metazoa > Chordata > Actinopteri > Gobiiformes > Gobiidae > Boleophthalmus > Boleophthalmus pectinirostris. The sequence goes on along the minus strand of NW_026571115.1, from coordinate 20,650,853 downwards.
CAGGGGTGGATCACATACCAGGGATACCTCTCACAGTGGACGTGAGTGCCCACATGTAGTAGCTAAAAATACACACATGGCATCTTGGTCACATATGTGTTACATTATTTCTTCATGTATTTCATACCATTTTCTAGGCTTACAACCTATTTAGATGTTCAGCGTAGTCTGGAATATCTGGGCTACCTGGGATACTCGATCATCTATGAACAGGAGTCTCAGGCAGCTGCCATCACAGGTGAGGCAGCATGGTGGTAGTGCTGCCCTTAAAAATGATCAGAATGTTAAATAGATTTTCTTTTCTTTTAGTAACTCGTAACAAGCGTATTGACCTGCAAAAGAAACAGACTCAGCGTAGTGTTTTCCGTTGCAATGTGCTGGGAGCGAGAGGCAGTGGCAAGAGTGGCTTTCTTCAAGCCTTTTTGGGCAGGAATCTTCAGGTTGAAATAAATTACATTTGGCAGCATGTTAATACAGTAGATGGTTTGTTGTGGGTGTTTTGATGGATTTTTTTTGTCCACAGCGACAGAGGCGCATTAGGGAAGACCACAAGTCTTTCTACGCTATCAGCACAACATATGTCTACGGTCAGGAGAAATACCTGCTGGTAAAGACCTTCTGTTTAAAATATCATTGTCTAATTGCCCAATTGCCGAAATGTTATTAATATATACACTTCTTATCATTTATTATTATATTATCTTTTCGATAATACTGGTCTGAGTGTTTATTTAATCTTTGTTTCCTTTTATTCAAACAATGCGCCCACAAGCTTCACGAGGTGATGCCAGACTTTGACTTCCTTTCGGAGTCTGATTTGGCCTGTGATGTTGTTTGCCTGGTTTACGACGTCAATAATCCTCGCTCTTTTGAATATGCTGCCAAAGTCTACAAGGTATACCTTGTTAGCTAAATATAATAATTTGTCAGTTCTTATATTTATGTTGTCCCAACTTGTTTTGTACAGCAATACTTTATAGATAGCAAGACGCCCTGTGTTCTTATTGCTGCCAAGTCAGATCTGCATGAAGTCCGCCAGCACTACAGTCTGATGCCGCATGACTTCTGTCGCAAACATAAGCTCCACCCGCCCCAGCCGTTCACATGTAACACAACCGATGCACCCGGCAAAGAAATCTACACAAGACTTACTACTATGGCCATGTATCCGTAAGTATTCACCACAACATTATGGTTACTTCCTATATGATTGGTAAACATGAAACTCATTACAGTCTCCGAAAAGGGGCAATATCATAGGGCTACAAAATGTAAAATTTCAAACTATTAATGAGTGATGTACATACAGTAGATGAACAAACATGCCTGTGCTTTTTTTTTTAGACAGCAAGGTTGATGATTAGCGAAATGGAGATGCAAAGTAATTTTATGTTGTTGATGTTAAACCGCAAAATACAACATACTATTATACTTGAAAATTAAGAGGGATATAAATAAACAAAGCTGAAGTGTTCAAAAAGTAAGGGAAAGCTATAGTAACTCAATAGAAGTGTTAGCTATGCTGTGGTCATCTGTAATTGAGGTGAATGTAGTTGTCTGTCTCTCCACAGCCACGCCCGTCTCCGCTGCATTTGTGCGTGCAACAGGTGCACCTTTTGCCTGTGTCAAAACCTCCTCAAGTTGGAGCTGCTGAGCAATATTAAGGCTCAAATCCGCAGGGTCGTGTTGAACAGGTTCATGCCCAGAACAAACTGTAGTGTTAACATAGACGCTTCTGTCTCTTGTGCTCCCCTTTTTGGTCGTGTGAAGCTGCCTTAGAGCTCTAGTTTAGACCCCAGCTCTGTTTAACTGTGGTGACTGTGCTGGTAGTAGTGGCCATCTTTTATCCTCCTTTTAATATCAGGTTTACAGGGCACCTCACTGCAGGGTAGTTCACTGTGTACAATAGTGGTGCTTAAATTAATGGGAGTTGAGTTTTGTCATGGTCTTTACCTCATCTCCATCCAGGCCTCTGTCTTTACACTTTAACAGTGCAATGTGGCTTTGCGCTGTACCAGATAACACCTAGGCTGCTTATGGGGAGGTAACGGTGTGCAGGAATGCATGTAATGTGAGTGCTTTTGCAAAAACAGACACTCTGTACAGTAGACTAATACTTTCAATTTCAACTAATCCAGGGTTTTTATAAGTAGTTTATGGGTTATGCCCTGCAGTGATTCATGTCCTTAGCATGAGAAAATAATTTCTAACCATTTGTCTCATTACACTATGAAAACCTTGAATCTGATTGAATGGCATTAACTCAAGGTTTCTGCAGGGTCTTCTAGCTAGAACTCGGAATTAGATTACATATTTTTTTAGCACATCCTACATTTAGAAAATACAAGGGCATTTGTCAGTTTAAGAAACGATTCCTTTGCTAGCTTGTGAAATTTTTATTTTTAGTTGTAAATGGACTTCTCCAAAAAGCTCTTCAGATAGTAGATGAAGAGTTTATGAATAGAATTAAGTCTTTATTTTCAATTGTTTTAAAAATGTTCAATTCACCTGCAGAAAATCCTACAGAAACACTGAGTTCTGATTATTATTTTGCATTTATATGTATTCCCAACTCAAGGACAAATGTAGATCTGAAGCTACTTATGTGTTATTTTGTTGGTCTGGTCTACATTTATAGTAATTATAATAACCCATTATACTTGATGATTTTGTTCTTTGTCATCAATCATCATGGAGATTTGATCCTGTTTTTTTTTCTGTCTTGTCATATTGTTGATTTAGGTATCCATATACGTGTTTCTGGCTGCCTCTCTTCCTCTTCTTTTTGCATGTTGTCACATTTTACTAATGCTCCTTCATCTCTGCTGCATGGCTCCCTTTACATCTTAGCTGCCATAGATATTAACATGGCTCCATCTACTGGCATAAATATGGATAAAAAGCTTGTCAACTATAAATCTTAAGAGCTTGGTCAGTGTTTATATGATATACTTTGGGGGTTTCTTTTCACACAGTTGTTTCTTTCCTCACTTGTTAAATCATTAACTGTTTTGTTTTTGTTGCTGCATTATTAATCAGTTTGTCTTTTGCAACTAATAATAGCATGTTTATTGTTTATTGGAACCCATATGAAGGCTGTTCTTCCAGGGCTTCAAAAAATGTGCCTTAACAAATGAGGCCTGGTTTGGCAGGAGGCTGACACACCATAATAAAGTTAACCCAATTGAAAATGACAGATAAGACTTTTGTTCCACTTAAAACTGGATGCAAACTTGATTAAAACAAACATGTAAAATTTAAGTAAAAATTCTGTAAAAAAGATTTTACTGAATTATTCCGACCAGAAATGTAGTCATGCTTTACCTTAGTAGTTCCCAAATATAATTTTAAAAGCACGTTAGGTGTTTTGGTGGTGTGTTTTGTCAGTTTGCAGTGGTATTCTTTGAGCTATGGTTGCATTTCATGGTTGAAGCTATTCCTCCATTAGGTCTGGGTAGTTGGAGTGGATGCTTGGTGGAGCTGGGTGATTTGTGTGTAGTGAATTGAGGAAAAAACCTTTTGGCCGTTATGCTGTGAGAGATCCCCTTCTCGATGGCTTGTGTGTTCAGTGTGGATGCATGTGTATAAGGGGTGGGCTGGTGGAGGCCCAACTTCTTCAGCCCAAATTGGTCCATCTATAAGGAGCTACTTGTCAACTGACCCAGGTAAAAACAGGGATTTTAGTGGTATTTATTGATGTACTTGAAGCCACAGGCCTGTTTGGATATTGAAATAAGGTCATTTATGGTGGTTGCATTTGTCATTGAAAGTATCAGATCCAATGTGGATTTGTGTTGTAGGTTTTGACTATGGACATTTCAAATGCCCTTTACTTCGCTCATTAGTGTCACATCTTAAAAATAATTTGTATTTTAGCACTAGTTCCCTACCTTTATATTTCCATGCACTTCCTTTAGAACCCACCTCCTATCTTCAATAGCATACACACACTACCAATTTGTTATGTTGTTATTAGACTTGCACAAAGTTTTATAATGTATAACAAACCATTATGTTTAAATTTTGCAGAGGCTTATGTAATACTAAACATAATCAAATTTCTCTGTTTCCATAGACACATGGCTCAAGCTGACCTGAAAAACTCTACGTTCTGGCTGCGGGCGAGTGTCGGTGCCACAGTGTTTGCCGTTCTGGGCTTTGCCGTGTACAGAGCACTGGTCAAACAGCGGTGAGGAGATGTGCCATTTCCCCCTGCCCACGGGCCTGTGCCTCCATTCAAAAGACTGACCACCCACCCACACTCGTGTGCTTTTCTTTCTGATGCATCATGAACAGAGCAAAAAGACATTATACAGCATACAAAACTGTTTGGCTTTATGGGGAAAAGGGTTGGTTACTTTTGATATATCATGAGCCCTTAAATCTATTTGTACATGCATTCTTCTGATCCGTAAGGATGTTTCTTCCTCAGTGTTATTAGATTAAACTTTAGAGCGGTGACCTTAAAGGTGTCACACTGTTTATAGATATGTATATGCAGTATATAAATATAAATATGTACTAAGCTGTTATAGACCTGGGCTGTAGATGTCAGAAAGTCTCTCTCCCCCAGCAACTGAACAGCAGAAAGGTCCTGGGTGTCAAGCACTGTTTATTTTTGTGTTTATTAATTTATTAATATTGGGTTTCTTTGTTGTCTGTCAAAATGCCTGTTTTCGTCACAAAAGACGAATAAAGGGATATAATTTTTCATGTATTTTTGTATGATATGATTTGCTTTTTACATTATTCATTTTATCCAGAGTTTGTTTTTAACTGATCAGGAACAACATGACGACCACTGCCCATAGTTCAAGCCCATGTCACAAATTGACCATTGCAGACCTCTGGCAGTTCTCGTGCATAGGCTGTATGCATTTAACTTTAAAAAAAAAAAAGTGCCCATTTGCCCATTGCATCCAACCTAAAAACAGGTGCTAAGAAGAGATCACTGTTTTTATATGTCTGTGGTCATACCATCATGGCCTGATCAGTGCACTTTGTTAGATCTCAATGATTAGACTAAATTTTTAGATAACTAGTACATTTATCTTTTATCAGAACCATGTGTTTTAGGTCATCTTTACAATTTAATTTACAATAAACAGTATAAACTTACAGTGTCTTGAACTATTGCTTTCATGTGAGTTTTGTGATGTTGGTTAGTGAAGTGTGTGACACATTTAGGTAGTGTGGACAGAATAGAGAAGTAAAAGGCCCACATGAGGCCAAAGATACAGCTTTGACTTGAGAGGGAAGTGACACACCACAGACAGGTAGATAGGGTTTCACAGTAAATGTATACACTTGAATTACTCAACATGTCACTGAATGAGGATAATGATCTGAGCTTTGAGAGTTTTCTTCAGAAGAGAAAAGATACTCTGGTAAGATAATTTATTTATACTTTCTGGTCAAAATTCCCAAGGTTTTTATGAGCAAATTTTGTTTATAGATGGAAGACAAATTTATAGCAGTCGAAAAGTAAATTTGTCAGACTGGTTGAAAACATTCATACATTTTCATAATATATAGCATAGTTCAATATAACTTCTTGTTCATGATAATTTTTTGAGCATCTTACAGAAATTAAGATGGGTGACATATTGGTTCAGTCTACAAAACACCACCTTGTTTTTCTACACACAAAAACATGGAAGTGCTGTAAGTGTATTTCCAATTTAAATGTATAAATATATTTTAAATTTTTAACTTGTTTTGACATGGCTTACTTCACAGTTACACCTTAGAGGTCACTACTACATGTACACGGTAAGTGCAAGAATATAAAGTGATTTTCTGTTTCATGGAAACTAAACAAAGTTTTATCTTAGATTCAGTCAGTACGAGAGGTCCAACATGATGACAGTAAACGCTTTATGTTTGAAATCATCATGACCAGTGGGAAGAAGAAAATGCTTGTGAGTTTCTTTTGAAAATGTATTAAAGGACGAGGCTATTTCTGTATCATAAATACGTTTTGTCTAGGCAGCAGAGTCAGCCACTCTTAGAAAAGAATGGGTCAGATACTTGTGGAAAGCCATGCATCTTTCAACTTCTGGCCTTGGGACTACACACAGAAAGTACGTAAACATAAATAAGGAGAAGTGTCTGATTTATGTATTTATCAATCACATCACTTCATTTATCCCAGTCAAAAGAAGTGACCAAACTTTAAAGCTAGAATAGACTAGATTGGCCACTAGATCACCAGTAGATGCTATCTACTTTACTGCAGTCTGACAGTGTGCCTGCTTTGGCCTGACAGAAGAAGACCAGAGACCACAGTTGACCTTATTAGACAGCAGGAACATAAATAGCATGTTATGTTAGATTACAACAGGGTCGGGTCATTCTAAATACAAATGGGGAGTTTAATTCCAATTCAGGAGAAATTACTTTTCCTCTGAGACAAGCCTACATAATAATACTTTTATTTGTAAGCAGGTGTGGGTTTTGTCATTGGTTCACTTCATGCTAATATTTGCATACAAACACAATGTAAAATAAGTGAAGTTGTTGACAATGTCTTGTTTTCAGACGTGAAGTGTGTGAGCAGCAGAGCATAAACAGCAACATCTATGCAGATGTGGAGTGTTTTGTAGAACCCATGGATACCACCTGTAGTCCTGCTGATCCTGAGCCGGACTCTACATTCCCCACATCAGAGGAACCAGTCTATCAAAACTTTCACCAGCCCAATAGTAATGTTCAGATTCATGTTTCATATATATATATCTTATTACAAATATACAGCCAAATATGTTTATTAACAGGTTTCCAAACAAATGAAGAGATTAGACTGGATGGAGACTATGATATTTTGCCTGCTCGAAATAGTAAGTAACCTGTCAATAATTGTACTGTGGTTACTGATTTAGTGTTATAACTTGTATTTCATTAAAGTAATAATCTTAAATAATTCTAATAGTTTGTCAGAGGGCTGACCAGTCTACATCTACCGACAATGGGGAGTATGACTGCCCTTTGTCTTACAGAAAACTCCCTGATCAAGGTAAGAACGAGTATTACTGAAACTATTCTCAATCAATTTATGTTTATACATAATGAATACATCCACAGAAAACCCCTATGATGTACCAAGTGCCCTTTTGAGGAAGTCAGCAGATGACTGCATAGGTAAACACTTCCATGTTTTTACAAAAGAGCAATTGCGTGTAAAATTGGTCATTATCCATTTACTGCCATGCAAATTGCAGAGCCTTTGTTTGAGTAAAACTGTAATATTATTTTGTTTTTGTGGTTTCAGATCCTGAGGATGGACCCTACTGGAAAATATAATCAGAAAGCATCAGATTTAGTTTTGTACATAGTATTATTTTGCACAAAATTTAAAATGTACACCAGTTCACATATTTATTAGATGCACAATGCGTCAGGTAACAATATTTAAGGACATTATAGTCAAGACCATAACCATGCAGCCATTATAACCACCACAAAAATACAGACACCACAGTTTGCATTTACAGGTCAGGTTTGTTCACAGTTAAAACATTTGCAACAACCCTTTTATTGCTCTTTCACTTTGGACTGGAATGACTTTTAAATAAAAATGTAAGGTTTTCTTTAAGAGAGACAGTTATGCAATGTAATACTAAATACAACTTTTTAAATATTTAAGTATATATATTGACATCTTTGCATTAGTATTTTCTCCAAACTTGATAAAAGATAATAGCACAGTTGTTCAGTTTAAGTCTCAAACTGGTATGAGCTTTGAGAATGACATGTGCTAAAAAAAAAAAAAAAAAAAAACTTTTAAAAACATTATACAAGGAGGACAATCTATTTATTACAACACATTTCATGGTTATATTATATGCATATTCCAGTTAAGTAGTGTTTTGTTTTTGTTTTTTAAGAGACATAAGTTAACAAGCAAGGGATAAAAGTGATTTGTGCACTCAAAATGATAAGCACTATAAAACTGTGCCTACTAATAAAATTATGTATATATCTGTACACACATGTAAAAGTCTGTTAAATGTCACTGACCCACGTGTGAATAAAGACACTAGGTATTTGAGGAAACTTGTATTAATTGTCCAGAATATTAACCGTATTGATCAGTTGCAGCTCATGTCATCAAAATTCCTTGGAAGTGTGATGCTAACTGTAGGCTCTGCTCTGTCTGAAGCTCTGATACTCAAGTTCAACTTTAATCTGAACTTTGTTTAACAATTTGACCAGAAAGATTTTTTTTTTATTTTCTTCTTGTGTTTTCAGACTGATTTAGAACATTTTTGGCAGTGTGCATTGTGTCACCATGGTAACTGCCGAACATTCTGCCATAGGCATACAAGTAGAACACCCCCAGTGTGATGTCACTGCAAAGTATCAATTGTGTTATTTACCTCTGACAATGACTACTTCTAATAATACTATTACTAATTACTATATCAACTTATTGTTCAACAAACAAAGATGAACAATATTTTTGAGGCTCACTATTAGTCGTCATTATTTTTTAAAGTTTGCTAACCTCCTTAACTGGTTCAAAATCACATTTAACAGTAAGAATATACACACCTGTTTATTGTTACAGGTGCAGTGTTATTATGAGTGAATATATAGTGTAATCATTTAAGGGCAGTTGAGGAGCACTCTGGTCAGATGTTGTAGTGATTAGTGTCTGAATTGCACATTTACATAAAATTATGCATTTTTTTCTAAAACCACAAAACCAAAACTGTAAAGGAATCATTTGTAGAGAAAACCCTAAAACGTAAATATTAATGGTATGCTAACCGCCACACTCTGTTCAATAATTAAAAGTTGCACTATGAAACTTTTCTGGTGGCGAGTCCGTCACTGGCTTGTTGCCATGGAGATATTATTGATTTATCTGGAATTTTTCACAGTATGATATTAAATTAATCTACCTCCATGAAGTTGAGCAGGTGGTGCCACCAGACCAAGTTACAACTCAGCTCTGTGGAGAGGAGACCCTGCTCACTGTAAGTGTGCATGTTTTCAGGGTATTTTTAAGCAATATAAACACCTGAAATTGAATAAAAGCAAGATACTAAATATATTTAATCAAACTGTGGAAAATTCCAGCAAAAAAAATCACATCTCCATGGAGACAAGATGGTGCTGTATCCTCGAGAAAAGTTACATAGCATGCCTTTAAAGTGCAAAATAAATATGCTCAGTGTCATACTATGGAACTTTCTAAGCAAAGTATTTCCATGAAGACAAGCAGGAAGCAAACCCTTCACCCTTCAAAGTTTCAGAACACACATTTAAGTCTGGCTGATTGTTAGAGCCCTGTGGTGCTTATTAGGCCTGCTCTCTAATGACCTCCTCCAGGACACTGATGATGCTGCAGGCCTCGGTGCTGTCACTGTGCTCGGAGCGGGCGTTCTGCAACAGCACGTCGCCGTTCCCACAGCTCTGCAGGAACTGACAGCAGCGGAACAGCGCATAGTGGCTCATCTCCGCCTGACGCACAAACCTCTTCAGACTGTTCATGTCCTGGATGGCCTGAGTGTTACAGCATAGACATGTTAAACATATTATAGTGTCAAACATCAATACAATAAAATGGCTTTCTTTCTTTTCCTATAGACCCTATCTGTACAAGGGATTAAGACAAACACAGCTGCTTTAGTATTCATATAAATTGCATTTTTATATGGTTTATACTATGTATACTATACTATAATAAGATTATCACAGCTATTAAAAGCAATATCAAAGTTTAAAAGATTTTTAAAACGGCTGTCCTAAGAATGAGACAGTATGAGTATGTTCTACCCAAAATGATTATGTGACCCACAATATAATACAATTGAAATGTTTCATTTTAGACCTAGTATTACTACTTTAATCCTAAATTTTAACCACGATTAAAAAGATAAAACATAAAATAGCTTTCATATGACAAGCCCTTCATTTTCATTACATTTTTAACTTATTTTAATACAACACAATAAATGGAGCATGTATATACCTTTAATTTGAAGTTTTCTAAAATTTGTCGTAGCAGGAAAGGGTTACAGCGCTCTGCCGCATTTAGAAAGGCCTGAATCCAGTCGTCACAGAACCGATTGGTGACTAAAAGAGGGAAAGCATTAGACTGATATGTGCATTGTTTTCCTGCAAACGTAATGAAATGGTGGTTACCCGAGTTGCTCAAGGTGGGGGGGCTGGTAGCACAGTCTATGATGAGGTCTGTGTGCATATCCTCAGACATGGCTTTACATAAAGACGCTGCAGTAGTGTCTTGTTGAGATAAGCCCTGTAAACTGGCAGCTTTGATGAACCTAATAAAGCAGATAATTATTAACAGCATAATGACATGGCAAGGAGTAGGATTGTGAAGCTTACAGGGTTTTCTCACCTGGATACATCCGCCTTTGTCCGCTCATCTGAATTTATTACTTCTACAGGTGTATGACTCAAAGCCTATATGAACAACAATTACGGAAACAATTGCGAATTGACCAAAATCAAGTTAAGTGAGTGCAAAATAAAAAGTAAAGAAGAAAACAACTTACTGCATGTAGTAAGAAGCTTATGTTATTCTGGACCAACTGCACAACACGGTAAATGTGCATTACAGATTCTTCGTACCAACGGCTCAGATAGGGTCGCACCTCTGTCTCAAGATTGTTCAGCTGTCAGAAAGGAGGAACAAGAAATGACTATGAACTAGATCAAAAGATCTCATAGTTCTTTAATTGCTTACCACTGGGGTTTGCAGACTGCTGTGTAAGCCCTGGACATATTTATCCAGCTCTAATCTAAATGTAGACTTAGTTAAAGAAATTGGTAGGGCTTGTATCTAAACAGTTGTTCTATGTTATTGCTTCTTGGTTGAAACACAGTGCAGTTCTAGCATATACCTCAAAATAATGCCTGTGGTGTTAAGGATATAGGTTAAGCCCCTTCTCAGAGCCACCCATAAAGCAGATGACGTATCCATTGCCATCAGAATCGGGCTGTTCAGGAGATCTTTCCTGCTCCAGGAGACAGCAGTAGCAGCCCACTGCCTGCTCAGGAATACTGGGAATGAATAAATATCTCATTTATTAACAATAATTTATAGGTAAACACCATATTTGAATGATACAATATTGCACATTATTACCTAAGCTCTACTGTGGCAATGTTTCCCATCCCTCCAAGTAGAGCTCCTTTGCTCAGCCTCCTTGAAATGTAGGTCCTTAGCTCTGGTTCTGCCTCTACTGGCAGGCTGCTGTCTATAAGTGTCAAACTGTAGAGAGAGGAGACTGAGAACTAAATAATACAAAGCTATGCATAATGTGACGTGGTATTTAAAGCCAATCATGACAATGGAGAGAGATTATGGCCAATGACTGAAAGCCAGATCCATCACAACACACACTCAAGTAGAGGACCACCAACCAAACACTGCAAGTCAAAACAGTAATGACAGACAGAAGTGTACAGCACAGCAAGCAAGATCTGAAAAAAACGGTTTATTTCAGCCACACAGCAATGATAAATAAAAACTAAATGATAGATAAAAGAGTAATTCCATGATGACTTGTTGATTTCCAACTGCAGCTCATGAATGAAGACAGTGAAAGTCAAAGAGAAACAACCACAAGGGCCGGAGGAGACGCCTTGTTACCTAAAGTCCTCCTGACTTGTTGTAGAATCTGCTCTTCGTTGGTTCCATGCCACATTTTCCCCAGTAGTCTCAGATCTAAGACAATTCACAGTTCACTTATTCCCTGTTTTTGAAGATGTTAATAAATTCTCAACAAGTTCAGCCTCAGCCAAAAGTTCACTTATTATGAATTGTTATTCTCAGTAGGTCATAGGGGAAAGATAAAGGTACTGTGCAAAGGAATTTAAAATTAGGTAAAACTTAAAATCTTGAAATGCTTTTTTACTTTAGTAAAAGTATTGAAGTACCTTTGTACAAATGTACAAAATTAAAAATTAGAAATAATTGAGGAAAAAAATACATTAAGAATTGCAAAACAATTATAATAAAAGGTTTATAGCAAGTGTGTGCTTGAGATTTTAAATTTTTTTTATCATACATTTATCATATCATACACTAAACTTCCCATGATGCAACCAGGCCACGCACAGATCGAATCGTTCTAAAGGTAGTAATGCAAGTAATGATTTCATTTATTTTGAAATGTAAAGACTTATAATTAAATAAATGCAAGCTTCATAAAATATGGTGTAATCTTCCAGCAAACAACAAGTAGACCATTTATATATACAATCTGATGTAGACAAGCAGGTGACGAACCTTACATTAAAAAGTTTCATTTAGTTAATGTACCTGTAGGTTAGCCTAAAGCACAAATAAGCCTGCCCAAAAGTTAAGGAGTAATTGTACAATCATTTTACTACAGCTACATCAGTACATTACACCGCATTTACAAACTGTTCAGATTACCTTGTGCCTTGATAAAGGTAGATGGTATAATAGCAGTTCAACTGGATCTTCTGACTGTATGCAGGAATGTCTTCATTATCAAAATCGTCTCTCTCCTCCACATCGATTGAATCCTGGACGAAGGACGACGTTTGTGACGTAAACATGATTCTGCCAAGACTACGGCCACAGCAAACACACTAAAACCTGTAACTATGGTGTCTATATCTGTATATTATGAAAGAAAGCAACAAAATACAGCCTCTAGCAAGGTGTTTACATTTCAGTGTCCACCACGCATGCGCAGCTACCGCAGTGTTCACTCCAAGTTCCCCGGCTGATATTGTAAACGTACATTGGTTCCGCCCAATAATTTAATTTCAAAGTTTCACCCCTAATCAAAAGTGAATCACGACATGGGGGGGGGGGGGGGGAAGAATCAATGTTCAAACAAAAGCACTAAATAATTCAGAAGTTCATCCTTCTATGAATTTAACAAAAATATAAATGATATAACAAAAATGGACAGCAGAGGTCACTACAGCCCACAAACTTAAGTTTTAATTTTAACCATAGAATATATAAAAAGGGAAATGTTTGTGAAGTGTAGACAAAAACACTTCGTTACCATATGATGAAATTAACATTCTTCACATGTTTAATAAATCACACATATGGACTTACATCTGGATTTGTTGTTGCAGAAAAAAAACTGAACACATTTAAAAAGGTTATCAAAGCATGTTTATTATCTCTTTGGTTCCATTGTAATGGTAACATCAGACTCTGTGTCATTCAGTGAGGTAGTGAAAACATCTGGCAGTGAAGTTGTGCTGACATTACTGGGACTAGCTGTAGTTTCATTTTCCAGATTTTCCTTTATTTTGAACCAAGGGTCCATCGTATCACTGAACACATCAGAGTCATCTTCTACATCTTCTTCCCCTGAAGTTTCATAGTCATCAACATCATCTGTGGAAAAAAATTATTTAAAAAAATCAGTTCACTAAAAATCACAGAACAATCTTGTCTGGTTTACCTTCATCACTGTTTGTTACATCTGGAAAGTCTTCCTCAGTCTCAGGGACATTCTCTGCCTCCTCTGAGCTGGACAAAACTTCGGGAGCCAAAACCAAAACCTTTTCCACTGAGAACAATTCAAACATGGACTACAAATTGTCACAGAAAAAGGCTATACTTCACCAATTCAGACTTGAATAAGTAGTCTACTAAATATAACCATAATTCAAATCACCTGTATTTTGAGGCACTCCACTTCGCCAGGAGCTGCCATACAGAGGTACATTAAATTTTGTATCCATTTTCTTCTCAAATGGGAGAACTAGAAGTGGACCAACTATGGCCTCTTTGTCCCGTTCTGAAAGACCAAAGTCAGTCTGAGAATACACACTGATATTATCCTGTGGTAAGAACTTAAAACACAAAATGCCACCAAAAAGACTTACCCTGGGCAGTCTTTAATCCACTTCTCCAGAAGGTTTCAGGTTTTGCTACCCTTCCAAGCCCTCGAGGACTGAACGAACCACTCAGTTTGTCTTGTATGAAGCCCTCTTCATTTTGGGTTTGACAATAACCACACAAGTAGTCATTGCCGTCAGCTGAACGCCACCTTTTGTAAATGAAGCACAAATAACATTCCAATCCTCATAGATACACCTTTCCACTCAAGATTCCAGAAAAGCAGAAGCATGTGGAATTTAAATTTTAACATTTTTATGCAGTGTCCTCCAGGCATATTTTAAATAAGATTTTGTCATGATTCATAAATTAAAGCACTGCTGAGAAGGCCGTCTGCTGTACATTTCAGACATAATTTACAAGATGCCACAAGAACAAGACAGAGTGGATAAGACTTACCTTCCATTAATAAAAGTACAAGCTTTATTGGGTGAATCTGCATCATTTACTGGAACGGCAATAATCTGACAGGTGATGTAAAGCTGCCAAGGCAACAATTCAAAGTTATTTAAAATACTTTTAAAATTATAGATCAATCTTTATTCAACTCACTTCTCCTCTGTCCTCATTATGAAACCTAAAAGCATCTAGAACCAAGTGAAGCTTGTCATCTTGGACTCTTGACGAAAACTGGGACCTTGAATTAGGAACTTGGGAGTCGAGCAGGCACCTGTAGGATGAGTGCCACATTGAGCTTTAGGCTCGTCTTTTATAGCCAAGGTTATTTTACTTGCTTACCCATCTTCAATAAAAACATATCTGGGTGAGGAGTGCTCGTCTGGGGTAAGGGTGGCCACACAAGAGCTCAGAAACACCCTGAGGCCCATGTGGTGCCCAGGTCTGACAGACGCCTCAATGGGAATGGGCTCGCCAAGGTAAAACACATTTGAGGTCCTTTTGTAGAGCCAGTCAGCTGCACAGAATCACAGCCATAAGCAATGCAGACTAGTTCTAATGGGCACATTTACACTTACGAGTCATAACTTTCAAAGCAAAGTTCAACTTTTCCATAGTTGCCATTGTGGACACAAAAGGAATCCAGGTAGGAAAGAGTGCAGAGCTGGTTAGACTGTATTTTCTGGAGACAAAAAGTAACAGAGAAATATTACTGTTGTTTGTGAGCTACTATGACCCAGTAATTCTATTCTAAAGAAAGAAAGTCTAAATTGGAGATTTAATATTAAGTGCTGGGTAAAATGTCTGCACCTTTCATAGTGACACTCTATGGGAATGACTGCCTCCTCCATCCGGATCACTCCACCTGCAGAGGGCTCAGGGGAGTAGATGAGCAAGTTTGTGTAGACCAGGGACTCTTCAGTCATCTGCACACAGTAAGTAAAGTTATAAAGTAAGATTTGGGTAACAAACACAAGTTTTTCAGACTAGTTAATTAAACTGTTGTCTTTATGTTCCTATGTCTGAGCTGCCAAATAAAAATGTACCTCACCTAAGCCCCAAAATAACAGATCGTTTCCAGTCATGAACCACCGAAAATAACATTTTGAGATAAGGAGTTTATTATTATTTTTTTACCCAGTGTTTGGTGCCACAGTCCAACAGCCCAGCAGTGATCCTGTATTCATCATTAGAAGACAACACTGGTTTGCAGCGTTCATCATTGTCCACTCCCAGTCGCAGGTCACTGCCCTTTACTGAAGCGCCCACACCGAACAGATCAGCCTGGATCACAATCTCCAGTGAGTCCGGATGGCAGCTCACGGTCACAGACTTGATCTGCTCCCGCTCTTCATCAGCCCCTTCCCGGTGGCCCTGCTTGCTGCCCTGGCCTCCTGTCAGCCGAGGCCTCTCAACCAATGCGTTCTGTTTGAAAGGTTTTGGCGGTGAAATAAAAGGCGGGACAGCATAAAGCTCAGACAACAAAACGCCAAATAAAGCCACAAAATGCAAAGTCCCCATAGATGACATTAAAATAGTAAAGTTTGTATAGAAAACAAACAAAACTGCGTGGCCTGTGGCGCAGTTTAAAGTGGCGCGCGTGCACACCTGCGCCTCCTTAACACTGATTGGCTCTCAGCTTCATTCTCGTTTGAAAGTTTTATAGAAGTCACATTCTTTTTGTCACATTGTATATTATGTTATTTTCCATAAATGGACCGGACATGCCATATATATTTTGATTTTATATATAAGCAGTAAGCTGCGGGGCCTTCAGTCCACACAAAGGAAGACGTGGGTGGCTGACTTGATTGTGACGACAGTTGCAGCTTCCCCTTACCGCTGTGAGTTAAAATAAACTAAACAATAAGAACAAAACGGAAGAGTATGATGAGAAAATAGACAAGGGTGGCCTCTGGCTAAACTTGCAACAGGCCTATAGCGTAATGCGTTTTTGTGCAGACAGATAAATGAGGATGGTACTGTTTGGGATTCTTGTCTTCACTCAAATCTCTAAAGGTAAGAAACAGGAGCATAAATTATATAGGCCTACTGTATTTATTTTTTAAAGTAAAATATTGGCCACTGTGTATCATAAACAAAATGGTTACACTGACATTATTTTAAATGGTTTAAAATGTTTATTATTACTTGTTATAAAGTAGGACCTACATTGTCAGCTCCTTAAAGCATAGGCTTCATTCTATTGTAGTTACATTTAATGTATATGTAGACTAGGAACTGTTGCCTTTGTTGATTCTTGTATTGGCTAAATTGATCTTTCAATCCAAATAGTCCAAATAGTTACCCAATTTGGAAGAGATGATTTACAAGCTTTTGTGGGTTCTTTAATTTTAAATCACAGTGTATTAAAATCAAATGCAGTGTTGTGTTTCAGTTTGTGCAGAGGTGGTGTTTTTGCATGTGAGTGAGAGCCAGTCTGTGGAGCTGTCCTGTCCCATCACAGAGCAGAGCACCCATCTACATTTGTACCACCACAACACCCATAGTCAGAGCACCCTGCTCTCCCTAAGCCGGGGTGAACATCCCAGGGTGAGCCCTAAACACAGAGGACGTGTGGATCTGTATGGTGGTCTCTACTCTGCACAAGTTAATGTCACTTTATTGGACCTGGAGTCTGATGACACTGGGCTGTACCTGTGGGAGATCACAGAGGACAACTCATCAAAGCATTTCATCGATGACCAAAAGATCTTCTTACTGGTTGAATCAGAAGGTATGTGATTAATACATTCCTGATTCCTGTATTAAAGTGACTGTTAAAATCATTACTCTACTGTTAGATTTGCGAGACATTGTACAACCCTGCAGTGACTGCTTTTGGTTTAATATTTTTTTATATAATTGTTCTACAGAGAAGTTGTGCCCATGCTCATCTGTTTATCCACTTGTATTGTTCACCATCTCTGCAGCAACTGTGCTTATTCTGCTCATCATTTGTGGGCTAGGCATAGCACATTTTGTGAGTATTACATTGTACTGCTGTATGTTACTTTTCAGATTAACTTGATAGACCATAATACATTCAATAACATTTAACATTTAAAACATTTTCTTTCTTTAGTGTTATGTTTGTTATAACCAGTATAATTGTGTGTAAAATGTCTTCCCCAGGGGCACAATCCCAGTAGGCAAGCACTCAACCTGCTACCTATTTTTTATTATTTGCTAATACTAGACTATCACAAAAACATACAGATGTCTATTTTTTGGCTGATTCACTTGCAATTTGGCCTTTCTATTCACTTTGTTTAAAACCCCCAAACACTAATATTGATTAATAATGCTTAACAAAATATTTGTTACTTGTATTTGTAAAACGTGGATTTATGTGTTGCACTATTTAGGTCAAGCCTATAGACTGTCCACCCAATCAGCACCATAGGCTTCGAGGTCCTTCTTCCGTTTATATGGAAATGAGCAGGAAGCCGCAGACTGTGTCCGAGAATATCTCTGATCAAATTTCACACCTGGAGGAAGTGTCGTTTCCTGTGTACGCCAACCCAAACTACAGACAACCTCAAGAGAATTACTACGCCTGCCCCAGACAACTGAAAATGGGAGATTAAAAGTGGCTAAAAACAAAACGAAAATAATATACAACAATGTAACAGCCAAGAAAAATGCTATTTTATTAATATTTGAAAGAAGCTCCATAGTTGATGAAAACATTTGTTTCGGTGCATGTCGTAACAATCACATTCTATGAGGAGAAAGATATACAGAGAAAAATAAAACATTACAAGCCACTGACTTTTCATTAAATCTCAGTACAGACATTTTACTTATTATTTCAAAAACAAAAAGGCAAAAAGCAGCCCTAGTCCCATATAGCCCACCCTCTAATATCCCCACATAAACAACTGAGAAAATTACCCTTGAGGGCGACAGGCTAGAATCCCACAGTGCTAGAGTGAGATGCTCATTGGTTTTAGGAATACACAGCATGGTGATGTAGAGCTAGGTCAATCTGGATCAGAGGAGGAGGGGCCAGGAGGCAGAGATCCCTCCAACCCTCACCCTCTCATTAAAAAAAACCCTCACCCCTGCAATAGTGGACCACCTGAACGTAGCCCAGATAAGAGTTCCCCTGACCTGTCCCCTACACTTGTGCATAGTTTCATGATCCTTTACAACCAGCTCAGTGCGAACAATGTTCCACAAAAAGTCTGTTTTCATTCTTAAGTTGTTTTCATAATACACGCTGTGGGAGAGAAAGAGGAAAGAGTAATGCACAATATTCCTGATTCAGTCAGGACGGGACCTCAGGAAAACACACAAAAAAGATTCAAACAGCATTTTGCATGTTACTCATGTCTTTTTCTCACAATCAAAATTATTAACTTTTTAACCTAAAGCAATTTTTATATATAGATTTATATATAAAGCACATTTTATCAGAGTCCAGTATTTGGTTATTACGTAACTGCTACGGATTTAGAAACAAAAAGTTTGCTTTTCTTCGGAAATCCATAACTTTCAGTGCTTAAATTTAAAATCACCTTTTTAAACTAATCATAAAAAATGTACATTAAAATGGCGTGGAGTTGATACTCTGGAACCCTGGCCTTCCTGAGACAAGATCCACTTTTTGTGTGTGCAAGGTAGTGAGCAATATATATTTTTTTCAGTTTTCATATATAATGGAAAATATATAATAAACATAAAACATACAGGCTTTAGAAATTAACATTAACACAGAACAAAGTTGTAACAGAACACACTGTTCAATCCCAGAGCTTGAAAAAACAACCATCTTCATTTTGTGAAGTTGTTGCACTTTTAAATGGAAGCATTTGTCCTTTTTACAATCCCATTGTTAGACTTTGTTTTGTGTTTCATCTCTGGAAAAATATATTTACGTAAACCGTCAGTGGCCTTTCAGGAAAACAAAGAACATGAGTCAGTTGAACAAAAGTGACAGAACAAAAGCTAACAACCAAAAAGGTAGGCACCTATGAAAGAGCCATCACAGCCCAGGCTCAGTCTCCTGTCCACCTTCACTCTCCACTGCTAAGATTTGGGAGAGATGAAGTCCTTCTATCCTTACTATGGCCACTGGTCTGCAAAACACTTTTTTTGCTGCATTTTTACATAGTATTTGATTTTTTTGTTTGTTTTGTTTTTAGTCTGAAAATGGTGCAATACTCAAATATGATCCACACTTTCTTGGATTATTCCACAATGAAAGCCACTAAGGTAGATAAATGTAACATTTGTAAAACACACTTATTTTAGTCCTTGAGTAAACTTTTACACATGAACTGTCCTGACCTCCCCATAGTACTTGTATCATGTTGTTCATTTAGCTGAATCGGGCAAGGCTGACACTCAGTGCAACGCTAGAGGCTAGTAACAATTAACATCAGAATATACATTTGACAAGCAATAAGTAAAACAAATAAACAAAAGTATACTGTATTAAACTAAACACATTGCGGAGGTCCCACCGCAGTTACCCACACACAGACATTCATACGACATACAGTACACGCAGTCTTGTGCAAACACTCAAGATGAAAAATCGACTCTTTGTTTTCTGTAACACTCGCATTTCAAATTGGATTCACTCTGATACTATTAAAAATCTCTTAAGTTTATGAATGAGACAAAAAACGACTACAAAAAGTGTTCACATTACATTATTGGCGCTTCTTTTGATTCAAGTATTTCGTTCATTATTTTGTATTACTCTGATATGTTGATATGAACTTTGTAGGGATTATAATGTCAGGGAGCGGGCATTGACTAAGTGGAAACAGAGCCATACACAGTGTACTATGGTGGTGTACTGTGCATGAGCTTATATGTGCATATTCAGCCTAGGCCTTTTGAAATTTGCAAATTAAAATCATTCTGGCCCGACCCTTGTCTGATCAGTGATTGATACGCATCTAGCACTTAACTTCTAGATGCTTTTTGAAACCAAGAGACTAATGAAATAACATTTAATTTTCAACACTCAAGTCCAAAGTCACTTTACACTCAGTTTCTTAATTCAAGTCCAGTGTGGAGTAAATGCAGATTTCATGAATAGACACACACAACAGGCAATAGTGATTGTTTAGTCGAGTCTGGCGCGACTCTGGAAGAGGGACAGGCCCCAAACTTTAAGACTTGGTACCAAACTTAATGTGTTCTTGTTTCTGCTGACAGCTTAGGTCTGACCCCAAAGCCAGCTGTTTTGAAATGATTATGTGATGACCTTCATATTGTAGGCCCATACACCCTGATTACAACATTCCCTCCAACGGGGGAGAGCTCACAGGGAAACACCTTAGCTTTGGAGGGCACAGCGGAAACAACATTTTTTCAGTTTTTGCAAAAAACTTTGATGATGAAAAAAGATAATGTTTTTGGTTTTTAGAAAGATGTACCCGATGTGATCAATAAACAGTGCACAGACACATACAGGGACCAGCTGGCCCCAACTTCTGCAGCGTTTATGTCCACTAAAGTGTCAATCCCCTGACAGTGAGAAACCAGCACCATAGGCTTGTCCTGTCTCTTCTCCTTGCGCGTTTCTGCCAGAGCTTTGTGCATACCCCGCAGACAAAAACACACTTAATTCTTCACTAGGATACTGCCCGGTGGAAGTACAGAGAGGAAAAGCCAGTTGGCACAAGACCTCAAAAGTGACTGTTTGCCAACCAACAACGCCCCCAGCAGGTCATTAGTGTTTAGTAGCCGTGTCCCCCACATTTGATTCGGAGGCCTAAGGGAAGCTGCCTGGTAGTAAAGGTTAAAGAAGTGGACATTGGCAGATGTGGAGCATGGCTGTGAAATTTGAATGGCTGTGATTGAATCCCTCCTTGATTTTGCATAGATCTGGAAGGCTGCTCTCAATCGAGGTGGTTGAAACTAAGCACTCCCAGAGTTAAAACATAAAGCACCACTGTGGCTGTGCCCCATCCACTATAAAGAAGGTGCACTCACTCTGTGGAGTGGAGACCTTGTCCTGCATGGCACAACGCTTAAGAACCAAAAGCCTGTTTCTATTGATATCATCAGTGTCTGTATGGGCTGACCAGAAGCTGTACCTCTAAACCACACACTGGTTCTGCTGACAAAGCAGACGGGGGGCCTGGGAAATCAAACTGAAACAGCATTTAACTTTAAAACTATACCATCAGACTAATGCAACTGCATCAGCCAACTTTACAACAAAAAATGTACACAGACAAATGAAATAAGTACAACACATCAAGTGCCTCAGCATCAGGCTAAAGTGATCAATGCAGAAGTGAGAGAGAATGGAAGAGGAGGGTGGCGCAGTAGTAGTAGTGAGCTGCTCTTGGCCTGGAGGTCCAGGGGAAGATGGGGAGAAGCCAGTCTGACAGGGGCCTGCAGGGAGAAGAATGAGGGCCGCAGCGGAGCAGTGCACTCTGCAGCAGACAGGCACTCAGTGACCATGATATACCACAAGTTGGCAGGGCCTCTTCACAGAGAGAAATCAAAAAGGACAAGAAAGTAAGCCCCCCTGCAGGATTAAGTGGAACGTTTCCAGACACCAAGGCTAGAGATTTGATTCGAGAGAATGTGATGTAACAGTGATATTTACTTGACAAAGAGCATGGCACTCCTCATCAGATGAGTCAGTTCATTCTTTGCATTTCCCTTCACTTTGCTACCATGTTAAGCATCCTTCAGGTTCTCACAGACATGTGAGATGAAGGATAAAAAATCCTTACATCCAAGTTGAGTAAAAAAGTATAGAAGCCACTGTAAATTGCTTTTTTGTTGCCACGGACACTTCTCCTTTCTTCAACATGTTGGCATTGAAGGTGTATTAGCAGTGATGCTCTTGCTAAGTGCTATGATTGACCACATATTCACAAACCAGTATCTTTGTTTACAAATAGCTATTGATGAAAATTTGGATAAAAGGAAAAAAAGGTATTCTGGTCTTCCAGGTTAATTTGGTTTGATGCCATTTTCCCACACGCACACACATGTACACACACGCCCAATCTTCTCCCCCGAACTAGTCACTGGCATACATGGCTGCAGAGGGGGCTGGTCCAACAAGTGCTTTGAGTTACCTTTGTGTTTTAGGCAGAATATGTTTTAAGACCAGCCCCTCGCTGAAGCCCCCTCACACACAAGGGGAGAGGAAAGGTGTTAGTGGCAGTTTTAAGGTGGGGGCAGAAATAGTTTGCAGTTCAATCATTCCTTGTAGTATTCCTCTTCTCTGAGAGGTGATGATGGGTTGCATGGACGGTAAAGTCTGTGGCTTATATTGCACATCACATGAAATGGTGTTTTTGTTGGTGGAGTGAGGAACTACGCACCGACTTGAGGTTATCCACAACATCAGTGAGAGGGTCAAAGACTGAGACCAAACTGCAGGAGTCCTGCAGTGGATTGAGGTGCATTAAGTGTTTGTCTTTGCAGTTCACTTGTAATAGCAGTGGTTCATTCTGTTGTCCATCATATCCACATCTGGATATGTAATGATGCCACCAAGTAAGATTGAGACACATGTGAATAATATAATATTCTTAGCTTTGTTTGCAATGGAAAAACACACTAGAAAAAATAAATGGCTTGAACAAAGCGAACAAAGTTGCATCATTCCCTTTGAGCATTGTGTAATGGAGTTTGAGCTGTGGTTATTTGGGGTAGTCTTCAGCAGCATTGACTCTCACTCAGGTTTCACTGGCTCAGAAATAAGGGTGTGCACGAGTCTATATGTTTCTTCACCAAGTACAGAGTGAACAAGAACAGAGCAGGAAAAGGTTAAGGCTAATATTAGTGCTGAGAAATACAGATGTGGAGTCCAAACTGCTCTGATTGAGGGGAATGATGCTTCATATGGATCTCTGAGGTGCAAGTTTCCACATCTCTTACATTGCGTTGCAAAATTCACTTTCTTTGTATCTCCAAAAATAAAACCTCAACACTGAATAAAATATCTCAATGAGAAAAAAAAGTAAATTGAGATGTTAAAACCAGGGGGTAAAAAGCAGAGGACAGTGAGCAGCAGTGATCCCTCTCCTTGCCCCTCTGTAACCGTATATCACACTGATTATCTCCACACTGATTTGCAAACTCATGTTTTCTTGTGAGGGCTACATAGATTCCCCACTAAGCAGGTCTCCAGGAAGCAGTGTATTGATTGGGGTGGGGCTCCCCATCACACGAGCCTCCTCTCCGCTAGGAGGACCCCACAGGCTGGAATACTGCTGTACACCTCCCCAGAGCAGCTCTCCTGTTTTAGCTCCTCCTGTGCCCAGAGCACCTCCACTCCCTGTGCCTCCACTGTTGTTATTCCAGTGCGGAGAGTGACCAATGGGATGAGTGACTCCTGAGCCAGTCCCGCCCATCCGTGTTTGATTAGTGCCAGGAGTGGCTTGCCAGCTGGTCGTTCCACCAAGTGACTGGCTCTGTGCAAAGAATCGGTTCACTTCTTCCTCTCCAGCAAACTCTGCCAAGATGGTGGTATTACCAAGCACACACCTGCCAAAAGGACATATAAAATGCCTTGAGTAATTGTTTTTATTTCATCAAGACACAAGTTGCCATTTAATAATCAAGAACATACATGTGAAGAGACTTCTGAGCTTTGGCAGCTTCATCCTTGGAGTTGTAACGCACAACAGCGTTGCCTTGTGTCAGGTTGAGGTGGAATGTGATAAGAGGGCCATGCTGCATGCACAGTGTCCGCAGGGTCGAGCCATCAATCTATAACACAGGGAGCAATGTGTTTTCAGACAGTTTATAACATCTTGACTTAAATTTTAGCCAAGTGGATAAAGTGTAAGTATAATGATATCCCTCTTTACAGTATGCAAGACACAGTAGAATTGTACCTGTGGAGTAAGGTTCCTAAGAACCAACCAGCTGCTGGTCCTGGGGGAGCTGTCGGTGCTCCATGTGGTGCCTGCTGTAAATGAAATGCAAAAGGATGTTATAGTATCTTCACAGCCATGTCATTGTTCCTTGACTGTCATTTCAATTTTTATATTAGCACTGTGACCTACCTGTGGTGTAGGAGCTGCTCCAGCCTTGACCCAGCCCCAGTGTGGTGCCAGCCCATGTAGCAGAGGGTTTGTTGTTTGTAAGACCGGGAGGAGGGCGGCTCGGTGCTGCACTGCTGCTTCTGGGTCCTTGTGGGACCTTCCACAGCTCATGGGACAGAGATGCCTGGCTGTGAGGTATGGGGCCAGGTGACCAAGTTGATTTAATTTCTGACAATTTACCTGCAAAAACAAGGGTATTTATACAAGACTGTAACTAGAGGTAAAGTTCTTATACTCACTTTCACATTCAGAGAAACCTTAAAACATAAAATACATATGTATGTAGGGGCCGGGCAATATGCAATCATGTTGAAGAAAATTGCAAAACAAATATTTTGCCATATTTCTGACCCCTACATGTATGTTATCCCATTTCTTACACGATGGGAGGACAACAGAACGAAGGGGAAATAAATGCATTAGCAAATGAAAACGAGATCTTTGAAGTGGCACGACAATTTAATTAAATGTGGTGTAACGCAAGGACAAGAGAGACATTTTTAGAAATAAAATAATGGTTTTGATGAAACCTGTGTTTGGGTTATATGCAAACTGTGTACCTGCATCGTCCGCCTCCGGGGGCGACAGACTGAACGAGCTAGTGCAAGCATTGACTGGCCAATCAGTGGAGGAAGGTAGAGCCTGAGATGAATTGGGAGAAGAGCCTAAGCAGATACCAGCAACACAAAAATAGACAGACAAAAATAAGGAATGGTAGCAGAGAGAAATGAAATAAAAGAAAATACACATGGCCAATGACAAACTTAACCCAAGTAGAAAAAGACAAAGTAGTATAGTTAAAATAGAAATGTAAATGGGTATGAAATATTAAAGCTGTTCAAGGAAAAGAAAATCCAACCAAATAGAAGAGTACCAGCTGCAGAATCAAGAAGGTTGTGCAAAAAAAGCCCAAGCGCACTGTGCAAGTTCTGACTGAGAGAGTGCTCCCATGGGAAGCTCGGCCTGAGCTCACCTCCACTTCGGTCCCGCAGCAGGTAGCGGTTAACGTCCTGGATGTTGGTGTTGATGGTGGGCCCACTGGGAACACTGCCAGGAGTCACATTTGGGTCTGTCTCAGGGTCAATGTTTTGGAGACCTTTCCAAGGTACTCCAGGGCAGAATTCTGAATACATTATATTATTTTATTTTTTATACTTTGTTTTTGTACACTTAAAAATAAAGTTTTTATGAAATTGTGACTGACCTGGTGGCCAGTTAATATTGGTCCCATTGGCCATCTTATCACTGCTACCTTTAGGCGGCCCCCAGTTGTCAGGAGGAACCAGAGGGCTTGTGGGAGAGTCTGAGTTTGACATGAGATTGTAGGGGCTGAAGGAATCCTCCAACTGTGGAGACTTTCCAGGGGGACCCAGATTGGCACCTAATGTGAAAAGGAATTATTATAAATTCAGCATAAGGCCTTTAAAATGACAATAGTTACCATGTTATAAAACACTTGTGGTGAAAAGGGACATGAATAAACATTTTAGTTGCTCACCATGCTTTCCCAGGCTGGGCTCTAAAGGGGAGGATGTTTCAGAGATACTTTCAATAGAGTTGGCATGTGTCCACTGTGAAAGGCGTGATTGAGGTTGGGGAGATTCCTTCAAAGACAGGCCTCCCACTTCTAAGCAGTTTACATTCATATTTGAATTCAGTCCAGCTGAATAAAAACAACAACGGCAAAATAACGTTTGAAATGTAAAAAATTTATAGAAATGTAGGGAAATATAAAATGTGGTTTATCCTTACAAAGAGAGTAGGGACTGTAGGTATTAGCCGATGACTGTGGGTCTTTGGTCTGCAGGTCAGAGAGACCAGGAGCCTGGGGGTGACCTGGGAAAGAGTCCAGGCCGGATTTGTTCCCTCCAGGATGCATGCCAGAGTGGGCTGGAGGTGGCTGCTGCTGCTGCTTCATTAACAGGGCCTGTGCCAGCTGACGCTGGTGCTGTTGGATCTGTTGCTGCATGTTATTGATTGTACGGGCAACCTGAAAGACAATTAATGTGAACTTTAAAATCAGGAATAACTGCTTTCAACCAAAAAAATTTAATATTGCCAGATTTCTGATGGAAACTTACTTGCTGCTCTTGCTGTCGAATGGGGCCAGAAACATTGCGTTGGGCTTGTAACATCTGTTGCTGAATTTGTAAACGCTGGTATGCCTGTAAAACAGGTCAGATAAAGGATATATATATATATAAATAAATCAGTTCTATACAAAATTGCTTTGTGGTAAAACACAAACAAAACAAGAATGCATCATAAACATTTATTAAAAATGTATAATAAAACATCTATGTTAGATTAACTTTCAAATATGGCACACAAAAACTTTTCTTTCTCAATGAAAATTCTTTTAATTGTATTATAATTATATAATTCCTTTTTGGTTCCACCTTGTTTTGAAAGGGAAATATCTATTACATAGTAAATGCAGTATGTTTATAAATATGCACATTTTGACAGACTGAACCAGCTCAACTCAAATGAAGCTTGCGATGCTAGCAGTTACAAGGAATTTGGAGCTAGAATCTATATTATGAATAGGATTTTTTCTACAGACAAAATAATGGAAAAAAATACCAGGATGTAGAGTGGGTTAATACAAACATTTTAAGACCAAAATGACAAGGCTCACTGCAGCAGTTCGAGAGAGGGGCAACAATATTTAAATGTAAGTCAATGGGAAACAGTGTCAGTAGGAGATGGAAGAGTTTTCATGCGATCTTTCCATTTGGAACACGGTGACTAGCGCATTAGCCATGTCCATTTATATATACAGTCTGTGGACTGAGCTCACCAGTTGCAGCTGGTACAGTTGATTCAGGAGGGTCATATGTTGAGGGTTTATAGGTGAGGTTAAAAGTGCAGGATTCAGACCAATGTTTTTTGCTGCAAACTGTAAGAGCTGTGCTTGAACCTGTAAAAACATTATTATTATGGGTTAGTTTGACTTAAGGTATGGTGTACAGTATTCAGCCCTGTCATACAGTGTAATACCTGAGGGGACAGAAAGGGAGGCACTTGAGCACGTAGATTGGGCTGAGAGGAGCTGAGCGGTGGCACAGGAGGCTGGGGAGGGGGCTGCATGGCACGGCCTTGTGCACTGCCACCACCAAACATTCCACTCTGCATCTGCCACACAAACAAAGATAATGAGACTTTGCTCAAGCAAAATCTACATTAAACACAGAAAATATTTTTTTTTCTAAAATGCTG
The DNA here is from genome assembly GCF_026225935.1 of Boleophthalmus pectinirostris. NCBI lineage: Eukaryota > Metazoa > Chordata > Actinopteri > Gobiiformes > Gobiidae > Boleophthalmus > Boleophthalmus pectinirostris. The sequence continues at coordinate 20,623,319 of NW_026571115.1, read as the reverse complement.
TGCGCACCTTATCCATGAAAGGCAAGCGGGGGTCTGTCACAGGGTCTTTGGACAGAAGCTGAGGCCGAGGACAGTTCATGGGTTTATTGATGAGCCCATTGTTATAGTCATGGCCTATGCCCATTCCCCGCTTATCCAGCTCAGTCTTCTTCTCCAGCAGGGCACTCATGGCCTGGTCCAGGTTCATGTTGTTGCTCTTCAGTGCCTCCTCTGCTGGATCTCTCTTTACAGACAGACAAAATTTTGTAAAATTTAATAAATGTGACGATAAACTAACCATAACATTAATGTAAAATTATGTAAATATATTTTATAGTACAATAATTACTCACTGGAAAGCCCATGTCCGTCAGCTGTTTGATTAGACGATTCATTATCCAGGCATCTTCTTGCTTACCTGGTACTTTAACCTGTAACACACCAAAAACATCAACTATAAATGTTGCATGTACTAACAATGTATCAGTATTACATAAATAAAACTTCCATATTTGGAACTTACTTTTGGGGGGGCCTTTTTGGATGCATTGCCCCAAGAGTTGCATGAAGAATTACTCTCCTGAGAAGCAGCACTATTCCACATATCGCCATCGTCAGTGTCCCATTGACCTCCAGACAGGCCCAGCTCTTCTCCTCCGCCTCCCCAACTGTCTTGCATAGGTTTTGGAGCTGAATAAGAAACAATACCAAAATTCTCAGACCAATCACTTTCCCAAATGTCCACTAGAGGTCAGTGTCAGCTAATATTTCAAAGCCTCAAGTGACAAAGGTACTAAGGTCTATGAGATAATGTAATATAAAATAAATGACGTTTTAACTCCTTACCAGTTTTGCAAGATGCAGATGTCATATTTGAATTGCCCCTGCCATACTCTGGGCTGTTGTCTCCCCAACCACCACAGGTTGGTTTGCCCCAAGCTGAGGTCCCATTGTCCACACTGACTGGAGAAGGTGCATGTTCTCCCCAAGAGCTCTCTGATTTTGGGTGGGAACTAGGCATGTCTCCCCAACCTGAATGATAAACAAGGACACACTAAAATGTGTACAACAAATGCAGACATAGAATCTGTCACTCTTTTACATCAATAATTTCCCCATATTGTGGAGGTGATACTTATTCATTATCAATATTGTTATTAACACACATTTCCACTTACACATCTCAACATAAATATGTAATTAATTTTACATTCTTGCTGGGGTTTGCTTTTTTAAGGGAGGAAATACCATTTGACATTTTGAAACTAATGGGTCAAATTTGGCTGAAAGTTTCTCATCTATGCCAGATTCATAATAGCCTTCACTATGGAAGGTTGTATCCTTAGGGATGTGCCAAAAATATTTGTCACTGTCAGTGTAATGTAACCAGCCCTTCTCCCTAGCACAGAGTACAATAATAAACAATGTTCATGAGGTTTTCCTAAGAACATTGTCTGCATGCTGTGAGTGGAATGGGTCAAGTGCACAGAATCAGGAGGTGCCTGTCTTTCTGTTTCTCAGGGACTATTGTACATTTTGACATATGACTGTTTCAGTACAGTCAATACTGCTTTGATGCATCTCCTATAACCTGTCACAGCAACTACACACATGACTGAGTAAGAAAGACACTCATACAATAAAACTAGCACTAGCACGGTTTAACTCATTTGAATAAACAAGTAAATGTAAATCCTAAGAGAGCAAAGTAGGTCAAGATTTCTTCTTTAAGTGGATCAACAACTTGAAGCTTAACAGTTCACTGGGCTCAGTGCCTAATCAGCTTTCATGTTTAACACTTTAAATTTGTGAAGACAGTATGAATAGTATGAACTAAACAGTACATAAAGATGAACTTAGCATCAATATACAGGAAAAAGGACTGTATTTACCTTGAGCTATGGGAGGGCCTCTGTTGTGAGGTAGTACAGGGGGTTGTGGAGCAGCAGGGTCCATAGGGCCACCAGTGAGGCCTGGGTTTGGAGGGTTTTGACTGTGGCTCTGTAAAGGGGGGCCATGATAGGGCTGACTGTGAGGCTGTGAGTGGTTGGTGTTGGACCCCGGTGTATTATTTACGACAGCATTAGTTTTATTCTGGGATACTCCTGGATTGTTCCGGTCCCACAGGTTGACACTTTTGTTGTGAGCACCAGGATCACCCCAAGCAGAGGTCCCATCATCAATCTCCATTTTACGTCTGATTGAAGGAGGAGAAGGCTCCTCCCAACCTGTGGGCTCAGTGCGCTCCTGCTTTCCACCAGACCAGCCAACAGACTGCTTGACTGGGCCTGTTCCTCCCCAGGAACCCATAGCTCCACCACCACCAGGACCCTCATTAGATTTGCCTCCCCATCCTTGAGGTGGTCCACTGGGGCGCGGACAGGCAGGTTCTCCCCAGCCTGCGTTTCTTCCAGTTTCAGAGTTTCCAGGACCGGAAGTTGATGAACTCCAGCTTCGTGGACTTTCTTTCCAGCCTCCTGGCTCTCCATCCCAGGCAGCATTTGTCGGACTCTTTTTGCTCTCACTAGATTCTCCCCATTCTCCTGTATTACTGCTCCCACCACTATTGCCCCAGCCATGAGATGGTTTGGGTTGATCACCCCAACCTTGTGATGCAGTTTTGGCATGAGACTCCCAACCAGTAGATTTCTCCTCTACCCAGGACTGAGTTCCTTTTTGGGGCATATTAGTGTTTTGGCCTCCTGGTGTGGGGCTGCCCCAACCACTTGGCCCAGCAGGTGGTTTGTTGTTGTTGGGTCCGTCTCCCCAGCCAGACGTGCTCTGGTTTGGAGCAGGGGCACTTCCATTCCAGCCTGAAGCCACTGGAGGAGCATGCCCATCATGTTTACTGACAGAGTCAGTCCTGTGGGATGGGGCTATGTTAGTGGGGTGCCCCTGTGTGTCATTTGAAACAGCCGGCCCTGAGCCCCATGAATCGGGACCTACATTTTTCCGTTTATTGTCCTCCATGTCCCAAGTGGTGTGTTGGCGGACCGGGGTCTGACCCCAGCCAGTATTACACAGGACACGAGGATCCAAGTCCTGGGAGGGAATGAGAGGAGCTGGATTATCTCTGGATGAACGGTCTCTGCGTCGGGGATGCCCATCCATGCTGTCACTGCTCCCCTCACTGGCACCAGCAGTGCTCACAGCTCGACTCCAGGGATTGGTCTGCTGATCCTGGGGAGGAGAAGTGGGAGCATCCCAGCCTCCTTGGGCATCCTCACTTTTTGGCTTTCCCCAATCCCCCCTGGGTGGTTCTGCCCAGCCTCCAGAGGTACCTGCTCCACTACCTCCACGGCTCCACCCCGAGTCCCAGCCATCTTTAGATGAAGGTGCATTTGAATCCCCACTTTTGACCCATGTTGAGCTGGCATCTTCCCCATTAACCTGTGGGCCTTCTTGGTGACAGCCAGCAGGTGTATTACCCCAACCAGACAGACTGTGAATGGGGCTTGGGGGTTCCTGCTTTGAAAAATTTGGTCCATCAGTTTTAAGGTTCTGAGGTTCTGAACTGAAAGACACATTCGTGGAGGGAGTGGTTTTTGGCTCTAAGCTGTCAGAGGCCATGATGCCACCCCAGGCGCTGCTGCCCCCTGTAGGGTTACTGTTAGTGTTGGCTCCAGTGCAGGTGCTGGTCTGGGTAGATGGAGGGGGAGACACTGAGCTGGCTCCCCCTGAGCTGCCTGCCCCGTTGCCAGCCGCATCATGTCCCAACATGGGCCAGGCTGATGGGTTGGCATTAGGGTTTAAGTTCAAGTTAAAGTTAGTGGTGGAAGATGAGGATGAGCCCCAACCCCGGCTGCTCCCAGTAACTGGGCTGTCACCCTTTCCCTCGGTCCCCACTGAAGACTGAGGGGGGCAGTGGGGCGGTCCAGACCCCCAACTGCGATTGGCTGTCACCTGGCTAGAAAGCATGCTGGTTCCAGGGCTGGGCCCACTATTGGTCTTGCTGCTCAGGTGGTTGGCAGAGAAGTGGCCAGTTTGGCTGTTAGCCCCTGTGGCCATACTTGTTGTACTACAAATACTACTGGTTTTACTGGTCCAGTGACCAAAGTCAGTGTCCACAGGGCATCCTTCGGGAGTGGCCTGCCTCTGTCTATAGGATGTAGAAGGCCAAGCCTCAGTGTCCTCCTGGTCAATGATCAGTTGATCCCAGCAAGTGAGATTGTTTAAAGTTGCAACACTTGTGGCACTCCTGTTGTTTGGCAGTGGGCCCCAGAGGGGATTATCATACTGCGCTCCAGGCCCACTCTGTGAGGGCAGCTCTGAAAGAAACAAATGAGACAAAATACAATAGGTGTAAATCTTAATGTTAATTCTGCTTCATACAGGCCATTTGGCATATAACTTTTAACTTAGGAATTATTTCTGAGTTCATGTTTAGTGCCCATTGCCTACTGTTTTAAGAGCACTAAACAAACACTAAACTAAATATAATCACAGGCATATTTTTGATAAGGAAAAGTAACATACTTGGAAGTATGTTAATATGCAAAGTTTGAATACCCAATGCCCAGCAAACTGTACTTGCTCTAAGTAGGTGCCCAATTAAGCTGTTTTAGAAGAGAGTACTGCATAGACAAACCATATGTTCTTAAATCACATTTTTGCCCATAAAGACACCTCACAAAAGAAGACATCGAGTGAGCAGAGAAAAGGACAAACACAGCATTGTGGCTCAGAAGCGTCACTCTGCTTAGAAGTGCTGGACCGCCATTTTCTCAGCCCTGAACCAAAGCCAAAAAGACCTGAGCAGCGAGTTAAAGCTGCAATTCTCCCATATTTTATTCCCCTGACCTGCCAAACCTCAAAAATGCACAGATTGTTGCAAGCAGTGTAGCTATCTTGAAAGGTAATTGCATAGAAGGGGTGCAAAACTGAAGGACAGAGCAGTAAAATACCTGAGGAGAGGTGTCTGCCAACCATCCTGCGCAGTTAGGTTACGTACCACACAACCATCCTTTTCTCAGAGCATGTCTGCTGTGCACACCAAGCTTCACAAATATAGCCAAAAAGTTGCACAGCTCTTGCACGACATGAGACAGCCCTTCTCTCCTCCTTCCTCAGCCTCACTCTCAGTCCCTCCCACTAACAGCGCTACTGCCTCCCCCTGGCTTTATTTATATCTCACACTGACGGAGGACATTCGCTCTCACTGGAAAAAGCTCTGAAAAGGTCTGTTTGGAGGAGGTAGTGTGTCAGAGAAGTAGAGATGCACAGTATCAGCATTGGAAGTGAATGTTGTTAAACAGCAAAAACTTAACCCATTCAGCAAATAAGAACTAACAATAGGCCTGTATCACACTTTAAATTTGTTGTCATTATAGGTCTACTAAACTGAAAGATGTCTTGACTCTTGCCCATACCAATACATTCCAAATGCTGACACAAATCACAGATCACTTACTATTATAAGGTTAGTACACAGGATACAACAATAGCAAAAAGTAGAATTCACAAAATACAGTACATCTAAATGGAAATAGCTGTATTTCAATTAACCTTGGCATAGACAAAACTAAACAATGACCTGAAGTTTGATGAAAGGCCTGGATTACATTGTGCTAAGTTAAAGCAGCCTGAAAAATGGGGCAGTCTTGGATCAAGGATGGTATTGTTTACAAATGTTCCCAGCGCCCTCACAACAATACAATAAGTCAATGTTTGGTGGAGAACAGAGTCCTTTTATGGCCCAGGCTGAGCTTGTGTGCTGCTCCATGGCAAGTGAAGTCATCTCATTCTACTCCAGATCTCTGTTAACACTCAGTGACAACATTACTCAGATGTAGTTATAACAATGGACAAAAAAATATTGAATTTAGACAAACTATAGGGGACAAGACAGTTTGTGCTCTATAGACTATGTGAACCTCAGCTGGAAGAGTCCTGCCTTTAATGAAATCCCTTTGGGGATGAGGGACTGGATGGTACAGCGCTGACAATGCTCTCTGCCAGCCAGATGAATGAGCACTCCAACCTTACTGCTACCTTTTTATATGCCAACTGTAAGAGAAATGTTTTTGGTTTTTACTCATAAGAAATACACTATTAATAGTAGTGAGCGTTCAATAATTAATAACAAATAGTATATAGTAAATAAATGCACCCGCCCTCTTCCTTTTTCTTGAATTATATTGAAAGAAACTTTGGGTTTTTCTATGCACTCAATCTCCTGTTCATTTCTGAAAGGATAAACCAGGCCAAGGGTTTCCTCCAGAATGCCTATCCTAAAATAGCTCACCCTCCCATGCCTTCTCCACTTGAAAGGGTCCGTGACTGTCACACAAAAGGCAACTCTATGAAACTGCGTTACCACAGGAATAATACAACAGAAAAAATGTGGTACATGTTTACATCTGCAGTTGAAGTGATTCAAGTTGAAGTAATCCTGATCACAAGAAGTTCACAGAGGCACAGAGAAAACTCTAAATACTCACTGGTATCTATTACAAGCAATTAGGCCATACACATAACTCTCCAATGACTTTGTGTTACTTGTCTGGACTAGCAAGTATAAAAGAGCTAGAAATGTACAAGAATAAAGCAAATTCTTGGTTGTGGAGGAAATACCTACTATGAGACATCTGCAGCTTTACATTAGTTAGCTCTTACTTCAAAAGTGGTCTAAATATAGCTCTGTCAAGATACCAGGAAAGTAAATATTAAGGGCTGTGGCGGAAAAGAGTGTTTATGTTTATATAGCAAACTAAACTAGGTTAATGGGCGTAGAACAATTATGTGAGGAGGAGGAGTGGTGCGTTTTGTATTGCATTAGAGCCAGAGTAGGTGAACACAACAGACCTAAATCCTTACTAAATGTCCCTCAGTCTACCAGTGTCACCACACGTTTGAAAGAGGCACCAAGAGGCAGCAAAACTGTGCATGCTTGCCAGAGAGGGGCGGAGAGAAATGCAGCTTTTACCGTAAGTCATGAGTCACTACAGCCCACACAACTGGACCTCTGCCACACTAACTCTATGCTCCTTTTCTTCCATTAGTTCCCTCTTCCTTAGTCTTCCTGCACCAGGTCAAGTCTGCAAACTGCAACCGATCCAACTGTGATTAACATAGAGCTCAACCTGAAATAGTCCTCAAACTAAAGTGAAAATTCCAATGGTACAATGAATCAAATTTATAATCATGACCTGTTCCTGCGCAACCTGATGCAAAACCACTTGTCTGTTACCAATGAAATTTATTAGGTATATACTTTCTCTACAGGTTAATTTGATTGTACAAAGTCTGAAATAAATGTGATATGAATTATGAGCCAAATAATTGTGATAATTTCCGAAAAATGCAGCAGCCGTAGGTGAGTAAGAAGGAGCAGGTGAGAAGGGTTTTCGTTTGACTTTGTGACTGGTTCAGTGGTTGGTGAAGGTACTACAATGGCACAGTCCCAGAGGGCAGAGCATGGCCTGGTTTTGACAGCTGTGTTGATGCTTTCGGGGTGGGTTACATGACAGAGTAGAGGGGGGCTGTGGCTGAACTCCAGAGGGATGCACCTGCCATCGCTGCGCTCTGGGGTAAAGTTGGGACACTGATGGGGGGGTCGTAAGGAGGAGGGGTTTTCTATCTCAGTGAAAAGAAGCTCTATTTTTCACAGTAAATGCAGACAAATTTGTGTCAAAACTGCTTCAGTTTTTGAGATTTCTTGCCCCATGCACATGGAAATGCAATGGGTGAGAGCTGGACCAGAAATGAAACAGGAGTGATTTTCACAGCAGCAAGGGACAAACTGCTTGCACTAAATTACTGATCTGTCTAAAGAGAGAAGCAAAAAACTGTAATCTCACACTTCTAAGTACACTTGTTCTTTAGGAGGGCTACTTCAGCTCAGAAAAAAATCATGTGCTCAACCATATAATGGACTGGTGTAAGCTGCTGCATTATTGTGCATTAAGTGTGGCCATCAGGACATGAGAGCTCAGTGCACCTTCCATAAAAGCTTTTGATATCAGATCATAGTCACTGCCTAGTGACCCTACAGCTGATCATTATAATCATGTGAGCATATACTTCTGTTTCCATTAGTAACACATGTTAAAACTGGGACACTATAGACAGTATGTAAACTTTACACTAGGGCAGAGCTGAGCAGATGAAGCTCAATTACTTTAATCAGCTTTCAGATTCTAATCAGCCTGCTCAGATAACAAAGAGGAAATAGCCTTCAACATACACCACTCAGCAGCAGCATTAGACATATACATGAATGCACCCTCTTATGAATGAAACAATGAAAGCGTGGATTCGAGTGCACAGTCACAAAGTGTAAAGCCTTACATGTCAGCAAGCTAATGTGGGAGCGTCCAATGAGGAAGTTCAAGTGACAGGTCAGTGGTACTAACTCAGGCAGGAGGATCAGCCCTGGGGCTACACCGCTGCCCACTGAGGGGCAGTATGTACACAAAGTGCACTAATCACTTTAGTCTGTTCAATTACATAACAAAATGAGGCTGGAAAATCCTTTAACTCTATCAAACACGCATAATAAACAAACACATTAAAGTAGCTATAGGATCTCTGGTTTGCTTCTAAAATACACCAGTGTTTCATTAAAAACATGCATCTTACATTATTACAATTTAATGACCATACTTCTATAACACAAGTCTGTAATAGTCAATTTTGGAAAAAAAAAAAAAATCTAATTAGAATTTTTCTGACAAGCATTGCAATTAGATTTGCAATTTAAGTTTTATAATAGGATGTGGTCTGAAATTCACACTTCAGAATCACATTTTGTATAAATGTTTATTTTGTTGTTTGTGGAGGAAAGTATGGCACTTCAAAAATTCCAGTCTTGCTTATTGCGTTCATTAAAATTGCAATTTAAATTTGTTTAATCTTGCGGCCCTATAACAAAGCAGGACAAATTACTGATAAACCTGAATAAACCACCATTACACAATGCTAAATATGTCTTCACAATATAATCATGATTTACAGAGTGCAAAGAAATGTGAGTGCAGTGAGAACGGGAGGGAAAAAGACAATCTTTGTGTGGCCTACATGAGTTTCAAAGAGCTGTGCTTTGCTGCTGGCCGCCATCCCCAGTGTGCGCAGTGGAGCAGTGAATAACTGGCACACATGCGTCTGGAACAAAAACAAAGAGTTATGTAATGTGGAGGCCCACTCTGGAGGGGAGAGCACATAGTCACACACACTTTCTGAATACACTGGATTTCCTCTCATTTTTAACATCTGATGATGATGCAACGTAAAACAAATTTACTGCTGATTTGAGCACCCCACAGAGCTGTCTAATGATCCAGATATAGTTTCACTTGTGTCTGGCTCAGTATTCAGGAAACACCTTTGTCTGCGATTCTACAACAGCAGTATTTGACTAACCACTCCCTGTTGATTCTCTGCTGTTGTTATAATTACACAACAGTTATACTTAAGATGAGTATTTATTCAAAAAGGTTTGTACTGTACAGTTGTGAGCCTGTTGTGACATCGGACTGAAGGCATGGGGGAAGGGGGCTACAGACTGCAGCTGCGTCGACCAATCAGAGCACAGAGGCGACGTGCAGCAGTGAGCGAAGCGTCACTGATAAAGAGAGTGGCAGTCTCCTCCCCCACGCTGCCTCCTCTGTGCTCGAAATCCAAATCCACTTACAATCACAAGGCTATGGGACTGGACTACGCAGCTATCTATAGGGCCCATAAATAAAAAGGATATGCTACGACATATATGCTTTATATCTTTGTTAATATATGAATGCAATTTAAAAACAACATGGTTATTTGTGGTTAAGATGTGAGCGCCAATAGCAAATTGTATTGTACTTAATATCAGATTTACATTTTACAATTTTTAAAAATCAGGATTCTGTTAAGAGTTGTTTTGTTTTTTTTAACCTTGTCTAGATTCATATTTGAGAGAAGACTAAAATATGAACTACTAAAAGTATACAAGAAGCAAATGCACATTTGGAGAATATTTGTATTCATTTTAATCAATCACAAATCCCGGCATCTCACCACTGTCTATAAACAAACTCTCAGCCGAGCCCAGCTCTGCCTCAAATCAATAGTGGTAATTGTTTTGCTTAATGCATTGCTTGTCTTAAACTACATCACATCGTATTTACCAAAACTGAGGGTTTATTTTTATTACTGATCACTTACAACGTCTCATGGTGGTAGTAAAAAAAGACATCAAAATAGAGCTGTCACATTCCTGCTGACAGACTGTTTGAAAACCCACAGTCTTGAGCAAAGTGAGAACACAGGAGAGTTCCCAGTTCATTAGAGATGCACATCAAACAGCAGCCTTGGGGGTGTGTGCACTCAAACGGCAACCAATTTTATGCTTAAAAGAGGATCTTTTTTTTTTTTTTTCAAAAGAGGTGGTTTGTGTCAGACCTTACGGGGGGGGAGATTCAGGAGAAAGTATGGAGCAGTGACAGTCGGCAAAAAGCAGAAAAACATGGCACACGACCTTGAAGATAATGTATCCTTGTGGTAGTGCACACACAGCAACTGCTCAAGCCCCTGAGGGAAACTCCATGCTTTCATATTATAAGTAGACCATTACTGCCTGTGCTATTCATTGTCTGTTCAGTTACACAGAATTCTTATTGATTCATCATCCACAGTTATTGATCAGATAAGGAAAAAACAGCAGTGGTGTGACACATGTGTTAAATACATAAACACACACAAGTGAATGAAATGTAATTATTGATAAGAAAAAGGGAGACTGCTTCTGCTATGAATACAACAGCAAGCAACAACCTCTTATTCGATTTAAAAGTCTGACAAGTTATCTTCTTTTTAGTTGAAACTGTGCATTTAGTTGGACTGCAGCTAACGATTATTTTAATAGATATGTTAGCTGTTCTTTTTTTGTTTAGTCGACTTCTACTGAATATTGAGATTATACTGAAATCTTATTGAGAATGCATTTTTAAATAAAGATAAAAATATTTACAAACAAATTTGTACTTTTTAAAAATTATTTTTTGACATTTTGATGTACTAATACTGTAAATAAAAAGTTCTGGCATGTGTTTTAGAGTTTAATCCAAGTAATGATAATCAAAAAAAAGTGAGTCATGATTATTCTGACAAATCATGGCAGGCCTAGAATTCTGATTACAATTATAAAACAGAAGTCTACATTGTGGTGTGACAGTTGTAGAGTAATTATGAATGATGAGTGGCTTACAGTCATATGTCTAGAGTATAATGAGGGACACGAGTGTCTGGGGTCCGCTGTCTCTCCGCCTCCTGTGGGCTTTAATATGTGAGCAGCCGCTAGCCTCACCAGAGACACCATTAAAGGCTTAATTACAAGTGCATAACTATGACACTGTAGTTAAGAGGAAGGCCCCATCTTCATCTGTCACATTCACATAAAAAGTGTTTGGAGAGTTCTTTGGAATGAGAGTAGCGCAAAAAAGCACAGGGCTACAGAGGTCCGAGGAGCTATGAAGAGAATTAGATATTCTCTCTCACGATAAATACTATGTTGACTTATCATTCAGTATATTTTAAATAGGACACAAATGTTTGGGGGGTGTCAAGATTTATCGTGGGTACTTTTTCTTTATATTAGAGGGAGAATAGTTTATTTTCTGTACTACAATGAGATTTGAGCCATAGAAGGCTGAATTATGAACTTTTATGACTCCTCTGACTTGTTACACAAATTAACAACTTAAGTAAGTAAGTTAGTTTTTATTTACATAGTGCGTTTCACAGACATTTGTCAAAAAGACGCTTTACAGAGCTTTTTGGGGATAATTATGCTTTATGTTTGGATGCAGTATTATTGTTTATCATCTACATTTTCCTCAGCAATAGTGCACTTCAAAGTTTGTTATCGCCTATAATTAAATTTTTACAATATATGCCTGGTGGTTCGAGTGCTGCCATTAGCACTGCCATTTCCATTCTTGGTTTTATTTCATGACAGAACCTCAATTTACAAACCGTGACAAGTCCGATTAGTTTAAAGATGGTAACAAAAAGAGGACCATATTTTTTGCATTCTAATCTTAGAAAAGCAAACACACAACTAGCTGATTTTATATGTTGGTAAATGTGAAGTGACAGATAAACATGTATTCTTTCATCACTACATTTGCTTTGAATGTTGACAATATGTGAAAAGCTCATTAGCACAAAAGGACTCCTGAGCTCTACAGCTGCCTCACACATCCTTGACTTCAAAGCTTCTGCAAACTGTCTGCACAACAGCAATACAATCAGTCCCAAAAGACATCTGACTATTCACAATGGAAGATAGGCATTCTGCTTTCTGTTTGAAAAAGTACTAACCGCAAGCTCTACTCTACAGTTGACGCTTGCTTTCTAGCCCTGGTCACATGCTGCAGGTGGTCGCTGTGTTTTGGTGCACGTCACAGAAATGGGCCAGGAGATTCGTCCCACATAGGGCCCCTGAGTTGTGGCTGCAAACAGGAAACCGGAGTGCGCTCTCGCAGATTCTCAGAGCTCCATCTGTTACGGCTGCTCTCAGAAGCTCCTGTTTACCAGCCCTCAAGTCTAACCCAAAACAGTGTGTTTTTAACAGCCCACCTGCTCACAAATCTAGCACCAACTACACACCACCTATCTCCTCTCTCGCCACCTTCTGCTCGCCCCTCCAAAGGCTCCCCGGTGGCCCCTGGAGCTAGTGCAACGTTACCATGGCAGGGCTGAAGACGGTTGTTTATTCACGCTGGTCCTGGCCTCCTAATTACTTCCCTGTCTACAGTCTATTAGTCTCACAATCTGCCTTGCGTTAACGTTATTCAAAGCCACAGTCATTAGTCAAGACTCTTATTGTACTGAGTAAGAAAATAGACATGAGGTACAAGTGCATTATTTTGCAGGAAGGAATCATGTTGGGTAGTTATACTCAATTGTTAACAGTACACACACGCGCGTGCGCACGTGAAAAAAACAAAAGATCAAACAACCAGTGAATTTAAACCCCAGTAATGTTCCAGTTACCATTACTATTTGTATTAAAGAAATGACCTTTCTGTTGTTGTGTGGGCCCACAAAAAACTGTGATCATTCACAGTAGTAATCAGATTTGTGCATGTCTATCCCCTCACGAGACATAAGACCCTATCCCATCTGCTTATGTCAACCAGCAGAGCTACTGTTTGGGCTAACAGGCTGTCCATCATTGCACTGACAACAGAGCCGCTAAAGGCAAAGTGAAAGGTTAAAACACTCACCTTTGGTTATCTGTTCTGTGGCCTGCAAAAATCAAAACAAAAAAAGAAAGCTAGTTAGTCCCTCTTATATAAACCATAACATGTTAAACAGAAAATATGTGAAACTCTAACAGAGAGTTCAGGATTATAAAACCTGGATCTGATGACAATCCATGTGGCAATGTTATTTTGACTATATTGTTGTGATTCCTTTCTGTTTAATGCAGCTGTATGCTCAAACATACCCTCTATTGGTGTAAGTGACAGGGTGATTCAACCAATCATAATGAAGTATGAATGTGCAGAAGCAACACTTGGCTTTAATCATCTCTAGTATAATACTACTAACTACATTAATTGTAATTCTCACATTGAGAAACAGCTTTAATTTAAATTCTATTCTTTCATAAAAATGTCATTAAAATAAAATGACCAAAATAGTTGCCATGAGCGGAAAAGGGGTCTAAAGGTCAGTGATTACAAGCTGCGTACCAACACAGTGCAATCTCTGCAGAGCAATCAGCACAAGAAAAACACTTTAATCGCCCACGGAAAAGTTTAATGACTGGATTTATCCGAGCTGTTTCATGGGGTGAGAAGACTGAAAGGATTTGCAGCAGGTGAGGGAGTCTTACTTGTAATACACAGGCCCTGGTGACTGTTTAACTGGCACCTCATGACGATAAAGGGCATAGGGGGCACAAGCCAGTTTAACTACCACACTAATAACACAAACTACCTTTGATGGAGCAGCTCCTTGCTTTTCTTCACATTTGTGTCCCACCAGCTAGTCCTCCTCTTTGATTCATTTACCTCACAGCTGTAAACACACACAAGCAATAAAGTTATTGGAAGAATACATTGGTCATTATACAGTACAGTCACAAATGATTCACTTTCTCATTGATCATATTTATTATTGAACATGGGCTGATAATAGATCAAATTGTCACACTGTATGGGATTGTAGTCTATGTTTTGTAATGTTGTAAAATGACTGAATAAACTATAAACTACTACTAAAAATTAAGTCCTTTCCTACACAAATCTCAACAGCTCTTTTTTCACAAAGTATTCATTCAAAGTGCTCAAAGCAGCTATGTTTGACTGTAGTACATCATGCACAAACAGTACAGAACAAAGTTGCGAATACAAATGTGATGTACTTCACAAACAGTAGGTATTTTTGTTGAACCAGGATTATGTAAAGCCACAATGGTCCATATTCTCATATTCTACAGAAATGATATTTGTTCTCAGAGTACTTGTGCACTTCTCATTCACACCTTTAGTGCCAGCTCCTGAGAGGAAACATGTTTACAGCAAGCTAAGCTGTACAGCCCCAACCATTCCCTGTGGACCCACCTGCCTCCTCATTCACTTCTAAAGCAACTACTCAAACATAATGGCTGGGTTTTTTAAGGTCACTTAAAAAGACATATTTTAGCAAACAACTGTTACAAAAATAGTTTAAATACGGTGTAGAAAAAGTGAAACCTCCACGTCTCTTGAGCTGCCAAGCCTTGGCTGCTGCAGGCGACAGTGGTGTGTGCCATTGCCTGGCAACAAGCGCTCCCCGAGGCACAGCGAGCAGCGAGGTGGAGACAGCCCCCAGCGCGGCGCTCAGCTCTACAGCTACAGCGGTTTGCACAGAGTCGCAACAATGAACACACAGGATAAACGTGGACAGGACTCATAAACTGTGGCACAAACCTGAACATTCAATTAATCCATGGACCTATGGACAGGACAAGAACCAGTGAATCTAAACTTCAAAAGGAAGACAAGAACATCTAGACCATCATTTTAGACACATTTAAGATCTACCTCCAAAACTGTACTTGATTATTTTAAAACAAAGCTGCTTTTAAGCACTGCACAATGAGTTAAAGAACATAACATTTTTTTTTCCAACTAACAGAAACATTACATATAATTGTGGCAACATTAAAAAACGTACTATATAAAAAAAGAGCATTATAGGTTGCTGCATTTATGTTTACAATTAGCCATACCGGCAGCTATACAGCATTATGACTGAATGCATTATAGAGGACTGTATTGACACTGAAGCTGGATATTGAGCCAGCTGCTGCTCTAAATATAGCAGCTTCTTTCAGAGCGCTCAGTGAGGCTTGTGTGAGGGGCAAGAGGCGCTCGGATATATGTGGCCCACCACTGGCCCCTGACCTCAGTGAGTGACAGCTGAAAATAACACACAGGATACACCTCTGACCCAGGACAGCGTTACAAGAGCGCGGCCTATTTTCAAACAGCTGAATGACAAGGAGAGATGCGTTTAATATACATACAACTAAATTGTAATCTTTTGGTAATAATGCCTGCAATTTAACCTCTGTAACAAACCAACCAATTGACCTGATCTAGTAAAAACATGCACCCTCGCCCCAATTAACCTTATTTTGTTCATATTAATTATATCATCTCGGCACTGCTAGCATACTGACTATTAACTGCAGCATTTGATGTCTGGGGAAATACTCATGTGTGGACACTAGGGACGCAGGTCAATAAGCTCCGCACTGTAGTGGAATTACAGGCTCCTGTCAGAACAACAGGATTAAAGCCTTGTATCCCTCTAACCAAACACTACACACGGACATAACAAACCATTGGAGAGTGTAAACAGAGCGCAAGTGAACGACTCTGAAATGTAAACTAAACTACACTGTCTATGTTTACCTTTACACGAAAAATCTGATCATTATCCCATTGCGGAGGTTATCAGATAATTCAAATGTCATGTAAACAGGTGATATGCACTATCGGATTTCCTTCTGACAGTTCACACTTGTGCAGGTTTTGTCATGTCAAATTATGTAATGTAATTTGGACAAAAATGAAAGATAAAATATTAAAGACTGACACTTATTTTAAAACTCATTCTACTTACAAATACAGTTCCAGCTACTAAAAAATCCATAGATTACTGACACTAGGAGTTTTGTATTATCAGTTTTTTTGGAGCTTGTCAACACAACAAAAATCAGACCTTATTATTGGGTTATCTGATTATTGACACTATCTGATAGGCGTGCAAATATACTCAGAGTTGCTCATAGGGATGTGATGAGGGCTGAAGGAGCTGATGTAATTTTGGTTGAATTTGAGTGTGAGGGAAGAGGTGCTAGACAGCAGTGACTGGGCACAGTGCCAGGAATGCCACCGCTGCCAGCCAAACAAGAGCGCGGTGAGCCCTGGGAACAGCTACTGCAGCCTCTACCACAACCTGCTGTTCTGTTCTGCACATTTGAATCCTGAAACAAAGCTTGGGCAAAAACAAAGAGTCAAATGCTACAACTATGCACAATAATGAGTAGGAATGGAACAAGATCTCATGCTACAAGATCTCGCGAGACAAAACTGCCACAAGATTGTGAACACGTGAGATTTTTTTCCCTCATATTTTTACATTGGCCTTGGATAAAAAAAAAGGGTTAACTCTGCTGCGTAACTCCTCTTCAGAAGCTGTACTACCAAAAAGCAATGCTAAAATGACAGCAAAACTATCAAATTAAATGAATCAAAAATGGAACTGAACGGCACAATTTATTATCTCGTCTCATAGACATGTGCCTCGTGCCATCCCTAATAATGAGTGAGTTAACATTATGTTTAAAAAGTGCCAGGTAAGCACAGCACACTGACAAAGTCCTTGTGCAAAGAGGATTGCACTTGCAGTAATGTACTTGAAGCTATTCTCAGTGCGGTCATGTTAATGCTTTCTGACCCTCAGTAACGACAAGGAAAAAAGAAACTAAATGCTGCGCTCTTGGCACCCACAACCGGACCAGAAATAACTTCCGTGGACACACTCCAAATGTGCTGCCTTTCCGTCCAGCATCCGTCATCTGCCAACAACAAGAGACTACAACAGAAGCAGACCCCTGACCCGTCCAGTAGATCAGAGAATTTCCTTTGCAGATCATTAATTCAACTCGCCATCACACTGACGCCATCATTTCTGATAAAAGACACAAGAAACGAAGGTCGCTAAAGCATAACTGCGATTTGTTGCAAGCAGATTTGTTGGAAAGACATGCACTATGTTTAAGAGTAAATAAAATCAGGACAAAACACGGAGTACCAGTGGTTCACTTTTTTGCACAGGCCTCCACTCAACAACAACAATGTTCAAATCTGGCCTACGACTGAAAAGACATCATCTGCACTCTTCATCTTAAAAATTAATATTCAAATCACATATGTTTTTTGTATTGTGATATTGCTTATTTCTTGCTAGACTTGTCACATTAACAAATTTTGAAGTGCGATATATTGCTGAATAAATATAGATGATAAATGATAATACGAAAACAATAACCCTAGAGAAGATATAAATCATAAAAACTATTTTAAATCTACAATACTGTTAAAAAATCATTAAAAAAATTATGAATACACAGTAGAATGAAACACTTAGTTTGCCTCTGTCATGGGTCATTGAAATTATTAATTCAACCTTTTACAGCTTAAATCCTATAGTCAAAAAATAACCAAAAATGGTAATTATCATGACAGGCCTATTTCTTTTTCTGTTATGCACTTTTAATTACTTTGTTTACGAATTGCCTTGCCTAATAGACTTGGAGGTGATATAGGATGGTAAGGACTATACGGTTTAGTAGCTACATACAAAGGCCGTGCATACCGCTCTAACATATAATGCTGACAGTTCACAGTTGAACATTTCCTGCTTTGCCTCTCATCACTGACACCACAGCAAATGACACAATCTGGTGGCGGGGAGCACCCTGTGTGAGCCTGTGACCTACGTTGTATAGTAATCTCAGAATTTAGTGGCCTGTTTTTGTTATCAAGCCCCCTTTTGGCGCCTCTCTGTGAACACACAATGCCTCTTTTATGGGCTTGGGTGCTGCTGACGGATGCCCCCCAACCCGGCCGGTACTAGTGACAGACCCCCACCATCGCCACCAGCACAGTTCTTCCCCCACTCTGGTTGCTTCCAGGCCTAATTTAGGGACTCCAACATATTAGTTAAACAAGCAGACCAGGGGTTGACGTCACCTTTCACTCAGTATGCATCTGCTTGACTGTGGCTGTCCCCCATGCATGGCTATGAGTGTAGAATAACATAAGATCCAAGCAGGAGCAGCTGCAGACAATATGGATATGTTAATTTGGTGATTGTAGTCAGTAGCAATTAAAGAGGACATAAGACAATATTTTGAATTTTAAGAACAAAACAAAATGAGGACTTCTTTTATGATTTATAGAGAAATCTGAAATAAACCAGGATTCATGTGGGAGGCAAGTTTTTTGAATTAAAATGATCTGCACCACAAAGCTGATACTAAAACAATAAATACAAACTGTATTCTAACCGAGTCATATAATATTCTATGCAGTGCTTTCAGAATATATTTTCAGACATGCAGCTGCAACTGTGAGCATGCCCCACTGTCCTACACAAATGCAACACGAAGAACTCTGCTAAACCAATGCCCGCGACAACTCAAACAAGCAATAACAGGGATGTCCTTGAATATTTGAACAGAGGAGCAGCTGGACCCGAGGAGACGGATGCAAAACAAAGGCGCCATTCATAAGAAAATGATATCCTCTCTTTGGTTGGGTGGATAACCGATTGAGCTTAATAAACCAGTAACGACGAAAGAAAACGAGCAGGCGAAGACAGGGCACTGATGTCAGAAGTGGGCTGAGCTGATACATATGGATTCCTCGTCCAGCTGTGAACGTAAACTTGAAAATGGTGCAGGTGTTTCCGAGTCTGTAAAGCGACGCGTTGCATTTCTGTCGTGTTGTGTAGCCAAAGCGCGTAAAGATAAATCCTACCATGAAGCGATCAGTATGTTCTCCTCGGCGGCGAATCCTCTGCAGCCATTTTGTAGTAACTGACCGGGGCTGGAGCTGTAGTTGAATCGCTGGTAACGGGGGGAAGGGTGGAGCTTGGCCTTGTCATGTGACCTTCAATAACAAAACAAACCCGGCTCCACCTCCGCTCCGCTGGTGCTATGACAACTGCACCACCGCTGTCTGCGCCTCTTCTGTCTGTCTGCACAATTTACGGCTCCTATATTAAAACAACTAATGCACTGCGCGAGTCCATAAACAACATGCACGCAGCTGCATTACAGACGCACGTAAGTTCGACGAGCGCTGGCCTGCGTGGTTATGGCGCAGTTGTCCGTTGTTTTGTGCCCAATAGAGGGCGCAATTGTTGAAGATGGCTGATGAGCCTTTAATGGTCTTCACCATCATCATGATTGACAAGGGTGACCAGATTTTCATAATAAAAAATTGGGACATTCTTGGTCTGGATTGGTTGGTAATAATAAAATTGTGAAACGAGTGCATAATTAAGAGAAACTGTTCTGCACTTGGCACTAATGTGAGTCTGTATAGTCACATTTTCTTTGTGTTTTGATCATTTTCAAGCAGCTTTTCTGTGTTTTCCCTAAAGAAATAACAATTGATGCCTTTCTTTAGTGTTGGCAGGATCAGATTGGTCAAAAATTGGGACACTATGGCCATTTCTTGTATAAAACTGGGACAAATCACTGGTTTTGTATAAATCTGCTGGGACAAGGGGCACACGGCTCAAAACTGGGACTGTCCCAGGTAAATAGGGATGTCTGGTCACCCTGTGATTCACTGTGCCTTTTAGTCTGACAACTTGTTTTAGACCGGAAATATCCACTGGGAATGCTCTTATAGGTTTCCATAGTTGGATTAGTGTCTAGGCCTAAAAACATAGAAAATTTAATAAAAAGAGCTTTATTTTAACATATACATTGCACTGGGGCCCACCAATAAATATTATTGGCGTACTTGCCTATTCCATCATTGGAATGTGTATAATTTTCTGATTCATAATTGTGTAGGCCTATCATAATTGTTAGGCTACGTGAAAGTGTGTTGGAATTTGATTCTTTAATAGGTAGACTACTTGACACTTAGTCTAGAGCTTATACAATTTATATTTATACATTTGTATAGAAGATTAATTACCATTATTATATATGCAAACCCATTAAATTCAGATTTAGCAAGTGTAGGCTTTCCTGGGCATTGTTCAGTGAAACCTCTGGAATTCAGGGCCATATGTCACCACCCAATGAGACAGAGCAGGGAGTGAAATAAATTATCTAATTACTGAAGTCCACCCTAAACACATCTCCAGCAGCAATTGATAGAGCAAATTAATCTGGAAGCATCCTATAGTGAGAAAAAAAAAAACTATGAATGTGATTACAAAGCATAGGAATAGCCAATGTGTGCAGACAATTACAAACCCATCTGTACCTGGAGTGGTGGGCATATGGATTACAGTGTAGCACACATCTGGATAATGAATGAGATATATGCGTTATGCGATGATGGCAAAACACAATTATTCAGTCCACGAGATGATGGAGTGTGCGTGAAGAGGTGTGTGGAGAGTGGAGGAGGGAGGCACTAATCAGGCAGATGTGATGAATCTGCGTGTCATGGGAACAGATATAAATAATCCATTGTACAAGTCATTTTCAAATGTTATATTATGTGCATTCATGGGTGATTTTCCCATATCAAATTCAATATAACGTCTACATAAAGAAAACAATATTAGGGCAGGGAAAGGTGTAATTTATAAATATGTTTAATTTATAGAACATATTACTTTCAAGTAGCAGAAGAAGCCTGTGGCAGAAGTAATAAGATATTTTACTTTAATAGTCATGTCATATAGCAGCAATAGCAACTGTATCAGTACAGATGACAGAAGTTGTTGTAGATTTTAAAACGTGATATCTTTTATATGAAATATGAGCAAAATTGATTCTTGTAAGCTTTAAGCCATGTTATAAAGCCGTTCCCTTGTCAAAAACAGACCCGGAGTTGGGTTTTGTTTCATTCACACATGTCTGAGTAACCCTTTATTATTATATTATCTACATCTCTAAAGATCAAAATACTCTGTTCCACCTTGTGATGTCATGAAAGCTACATTTTAGCTTTACTTCAGTGGAGATTGGCAATTCCAGGGCTGAAATTATACAAAGATTTTAGTGAAGTTGTATGGATTTTAAAATCATAGTCAATCATCATCATCATCATCAATTCTATTATGATGTCACTCATGTTATATGTTCCAGTGTATAAGAATGTAAATCTCTACTTGCCCAAAATAAATACAATACAATATCACATGGTGGAACAGAATTTTTTCAGTTTAAGAAGAAAAACTCATCCTGTATATGTAGGATTTGCATGTTAAACATGTGTGAATGAAATAAAAATCCAGGTATGTTTATGATAAGGAAATAATACTATAACATAGATCAGAAAATAGCGTAATATGGGCTTTTTAATACAGTAATTTTGCTTTCTCTTCAGTATTTCCCATGCTTACCTCACTGTAACTTACCAGAAAACCTGACTCTCCTGTCTCCTGTCAAGTATTTGCTGCATTGATCAGTCTGCGTCAATGCACTTGGTGGAATTCAATTATGACCGTGGTCAGTTGACCTAAGTGGCAGAGTTCAAAGTTCACCGGTCAGGTAGTTACCATATCAACCCTGGGCCTGTGGTGAGTGCAGAGAGGTGAATTAAAGTGCCATTTCACAGCACAGACTACGGCGAGTGCAGCAGGAGAAAGAAGACTTGTATCGATCTTTTAAATGTATTAAGTGGATTAGAACTAATGATGCCAAATACATCATACAGGAAAACAGTGTTAAAAGGCCCAGCAGCGAGACGTGTGTAATGATCCGTGTTACTTATAATATAATAATATATAAGTAAAATGTAAATGTGCTGTTTTTATGTTTCACACGATAAATTCCTGTTGTTTATGAAATCAGAATCAGATTGTAACACACAGCAATATGTCACAACAGAAATTCTTATGTTGTGCAGATTTTAAACTGAAAATGCTGCTTTAAAGATGCACTGTGTAACTTTTGTAGCGGAGGGTTTGCCACTTGCTTGTCTCTTGAATGTTCTGTAGTATGACATTAAACTTTAAAGTTATATTTAATACAATTACAGGTGTTTTTATTGCTCATAAGTAAAACAACAAGGTGTTTTTATTGCTCATAAGAACAACAACAACACCAACAACGACAACGATTCATACTGTTAACAGAGTAACATCTCCACAGATCTGACCTGTAACTTGGCTTGATGGCATTACTTTAATAATACCATGGATGTGGATTGTGATGCAAATTGGTAGTGGACGCTCCGCAAAAATTACACATTACACCTTTAACTTTGCGATTATAACATCTTTTGGCTTTGAAAAACTTTGTGTTGGCATTCTTGGAGCACAGTGTATAGTCAATTATAAAAAAAAAAAAAAAAAGTTGCCTTATTTTTCTCTTATCATCCTCAAAATTCCAATAAGGTAGATGTGACAGTCAAATGGCATCACTATTATTGTCTGCAGATAGAGGAAGGCTACACTGTTAATGAGACTGACACATCCTCACACTTGACTTCATCCATTGTGTCTTAATAGGAAGAGAGGGATAAGCTATGGGGCGTGCTGCTAATCAGACATGAGCCAAGTGGGTGGGCATTAGTCCTCCATACAAGCCCACTGTGTAGATCAGATTTATGACACACATAAACATAATTGTGTTCATTGAAGGGCTGGAATTATTAAAGTGGACAATTAAGCTCTGGTAAACATTTACTCTCCTGGCCATCTTTGTATTCACTAGATCACCAACTGGCCATTTTCCTATCATCAGCATTTCATCTTTTTGAGTAGTGTGCACAAACAAAGGCGTAAACAACAATTTATTTCCGTTTGCGAGTGATGGAGGGGAAATTTTGAAAGCTCTCTTTACCAAAGTCATTTATCCACAATTGTGACCTCAACTCCAAGGTCGAGCGGTAGAGAGGAGAGGGAGCGCTGCCTCTCTGACTGATATGATTGTTTGTGTTTTCATTTGAAGAAAGATTAAATCGTCATGAGCAGCGATATCAATCTCCCACAGCATAATGAGTCCTTTCAGGAAGTTAATGAGATGCTTGGTTTAAAATGGGCTGTGGTCAATATCCGTGTGTCTATTGTGGCACTTAAAGATGTCTGCAACAAAGACATATTCAAAGGCAAGAGTTCTACATGATGTGTGATATTTGATCTTGGCGAATTTGAGATAAGAAGAGGGTGGCAAGGAAGGTTTGTTTGAGTGTTTACATTTGTATTTGTTGCATTAAATATTAAAGCCACAATATCTAATTTTTAAGCCATGAAGATGATAAGAGCGTATTTGTTTTTTTCATTTTGGTTGAAGGGCAATAACATCTTTCCCACTGATAAAATTCCCCAGCATTCTATTTGTTCCTGTTTTAAATCCTTGATCTCGGGATTCGTCGCCAACACAGAAATATATGACTCTTTTTGGCTGGTGCCGGAACTTCCAGGCTTTTTGCAAATCGTCTAGTGTATTCCGATTCCTGACCTGAGTTGCTGGAGTGAAATGAAGACCTGGCTAGCAGGTGACATGCTGCCTCCAAAAAATTACATACTGTACCTTTAACAAATATCTAGAATTTTGAAATATGCATGTTTTCCCCATTGATTCCATTGTATTTTCATAATTCAGTGCAACAAATTATGTTTTAATTGTGAGACATAGTGGATGACAATATAAATTGTGGCATATTATAAGTGGCATCTACAACAAGGCCAGAGCATACAAGTCCATATGGAGCGTATCTGAAGCGTTTAGGACGTGCTTTAGTCCTGCTGTGCTCTCACTGTAACACACACTCTCTCCCCTCAGCACCCATGTGTGATGTGTCTGCGTGATGAATGTCTCCTTCCTCCATATGACCCCAGAGGTCAGGGTGGGGGGGTGCACAGCCGGGAGCAGCCGTGGTAGGATTCTCCAACACAGTTCTCCTGCCAAATGTCTGAGGAGGACGTTCATGAGGAAGATTTGTTTATTCATTTACGCATTTATGTCCTGATCAGATCCCATTTGATTAAAATAGTCTTCCAGAATGGTGAGAGATAAATAAAACAAAATAAAATATCAGTGGCCCAATGGACATGCTTGGATAGCTCAGTGGTTGGTTTCATATTAGTCTGATTGAAGATTACATTCACAAAATATTGATCATAAAAACAGGTCCAATCAAACAAAGAGAGAAGGCAGGGTATAAAAAATATAAGTTAAGATTTATCACATCACCACTGTGTTTCCAATAGTTATCAGCCTGTAAACAGGGCTAGGATGTCACGATAACAAATTTTGAAGCACATATTGCCACAGAGATATATTGCAGTAAACAACAATATTGAAACTACTTTATGCCTCTGTCACAAAGCAAGATAATCCAAGTAAACTAAATATGCAGTATTATTAAAAGGCAAGAGCTGCAGCCAAAAAAAACAAGAATGAACTGATAATAAGCCATAGCAGTTAATTACAATTATTACATCTCTAATCTCACGTTATTACAAAAAAAATGGCAAATATCTCCCCACTACTGCAAAGAAAAACTACACACTATAAATACTCAAAAATATATTGTTCCAGCTAGGTACAGTAGTTACGGTGACAGGCGTAAATATGACATAAAAGAAAACATATTGTAGATTCAGATTTGTGCTTGTAAAAGATACAAGTATAGGCTGAGTGCTGCATAACAAAAGACAGTGCCAGCCAGTGCTCTAATGAATACAGGCAGCTTTGCAGTCGGCAGCATCCCCTCACTGGAGAGATCGTATCTGGGCCAAAGCATCCATCTCCCTGTCAGTGGTGCAGAAAAGCTCTATCTGCTCCTCTCTATCATAAACACATACATTATTCATACATTTGCATTATTGTCCACTTAATTATTCAGCAGGTCTTAATTACCCCGCCGATAATCCATTCCAGGTCACGGGAAATTAGATGAGGAAAAGATAATGTTATTTCAGTGACATCTTTACTAACAATTATGAATTATGATCTATGGCTATGGCTATGGGATTTTTTTTATTGTTAGGTTCATTTATTTGCTGTAACACATTGGAAAAGCATGTGCAAAATACTCAAAGTGCACCTTGAGACATACAACAAACAACCTTTGTTTCATTCACACATGTTTGAGCAATCCTTTGTTAGTCTGTCTGCATCCCCAAAGCTCAAAATGCTCTGTTACACCTTGTGATGTCATGACGCTGTAGTTTTCAAATTAACCTTTTGTTCATTAGAGATTAGTAGCCTGATTTATCAGCCCGTTTCACTTTGTGGAAACTATTTGACCTCACAGCATTAGGAGTTGTTCACTCAGCGGTAGTAGGGTACTTTTTTATTTAACCAATCACTGCTACTTGGTCATGACGTATGTAATGTGCCAAATCCCCTGGAAGAAGGGCAATAACGTCTTTCCCCCTGATAAAATTCACCAAACATTCTCTTTGTTCTGGCTTTAAATCCTCGATCTTGGGAATCGTTGCCAACACAGAATGTATGGTTTTGTCTACATCCATCTCGACTGCTTTGTTTATTGTTGTGCTGTACCACAAAAGGGACCCAGACAGGTGCTTGAGTGTGACATCATGGCTTCACAGCTCTTTGCTGATTGGCCGGTGCACGGTCTACAACGTCCGGGGTTCTTGCAGCAAACCATCTAGTGTATTTTGATTCTTGACCTAGTCGCTGGAGAGAGATTAAATAGAGCGGAGGCACTAGGTGGCATCAGCCTGACTAAGAGACTGGCAATCCCAGGGTTGAAATTACACAAATGATTTCACGTGTATGGAGTTTAAAAACACAGTGGAGTACATTACGACATGACATCACAAGGTGGAACCAAGTGTTTTTAATTTGAGAGAACTCAGCCTAAATATGCAGGGTTTGTGTGTTAAAAATGTGTGAATGAAACAAAACACAACTCCAGATATGTTTGTGATGAGGAAATAACATTAGAACAGATGAGAATATAGTGTAATAGGGCCTTTAAGGTGTTACATCAAAGTTCAAAGTTCAGATATGATACAGTGCAAATGTATTAGAATACATATGCGCAAAAAATATAAAACAAGATGAATGTCTTGACAGTTTAGGGGTAAATGTTCTCTCAGTTCAATTTTCCCCAGATAATCCCTGCCACTTCCATTTGCTTACATTTCTCCAAATATTCATAATAAAGATAAAACTGTGTAAGGCATCATAATCCAAAAATTGACAGAAAAAAAAAGAGATGCCAAAAATGTAATAAATTCAAGCAGGTACATTGGCTCTGAATGGTAGTTTCACCTCAGCTCGCCCTGTCCCACAACTGAGTATTTTCCTCCAATATCTTTACAGTCCAAGCACATACGCACCACAGAGGGCCATGAATCATTCAGAGCAGCACATGAGGCCCTGGAGAGATGGGAAAGAGAGAGGGAGAGAGGGAGAGAGAGAGGAGCAGACAAGACAGAGGAGGGTCGTGACAGGCAAGTTGGAATAAAATGGCTTCAGCTACAGCGCTCACAACAGGGGTAAAACCTCGCACAGATCTGTACTGGGGCAGGTTAGATGAACTCAGAGTGTAATATAGTGCATCTCACTTGTATGTCTTGGTCTCCAGACTCACAGATGGAGGGGGAGGGGCTGTTTATCACATTAATTACATGCTATTTTGATTAAGAAAAATCTTTAAATATTGAACCCAGTGTTTATATGAGTGACACGACAAAAAACAACAAAAAAACAGTGCATATGGGCATAAATGTGAATGCAAAGATTATCATATTATTACAGTTAAACAAATTATCCCAGATGTCTTTCCACTCCCTTGTTGATTTGTCTTGAAACTGACCTTGAATAAAAACAGATGGACAAATAGTGATTAATTTTATTTTTTATGCATGCCTTTTATTCAGTCAAATTTAATATGTTCCTTTTCACCAAAGTGCATTCCTAGTTTGTGATTTTTTGTCTACCGACTATAGCAAGCTATTCTAAAAATGTGATATATGGTACAGAAATGCTCAAATATGCATAATATAGTTATTTTTTGTTAGTTAGTTTAGCTTTGTTTTACAGTTCAGACAAAAATGACAGATGTTAAAATGTCTGCCTTTAATAATGCTCAGATTTCTTTTGACAGAAGTCTTTGATTTTGCAGCTTAGTGATGTAGTGGCGGAAAGTACCATGAAGTCCCAGGTAAAAGCTTCCTCATTCGTAGTATTCTAGGTAATTACAAGCTATGATAACGTGACAGGTGTTTTTCAAAGGCCCTCGACATGAATAGAATCCACAATTGAAGGTTTTTCAAACGACCTGCTGGGCAAAGTGGCCAAAAAGTGAAAGACGCTAAGCTGCTATTACTACAAGAGAACAGCCCCTGCATGACCAGCCTTGCATTTACATAAGGAAAAAGGCGACGAGTGCTGTTAAATCCCCCATTACAGCCCTGTGCACCCTTCAAACGCGCCCTTTTTCCATCTCAAGAACCAAGAGTGTTTTTACCATTAATGCATCCACTCATGTCTTTGATGTCTGCAGTGCCGGACCACTCAAGATATTCCTGTACATACCAAGAGCTGTTAACTTGACAAGGTTTACTTTTAAAATGGCCACACTGTAATTAGAGAGGCATGCAATTAAAAAGTTGGATGGATCCGTAGTGCCAAAGAAACTGTGTACAGATTGTACTTGTCAACACTTAATGAATAATTGAATGTTAGCGTACCGAGGCTGTAATCTTTCTATCATGTGTGCATATGTTGATGGATAGTAGCTGGTGAAATACGTCTCAGAGTATCTCAATTTAAAGTGCAGGCCTAGCTCAGTCATTTGCACATCATGTTAATATAAAGACTTGTTAAAAAAAAAAGCCTGCATTATATTTTCTGATCTCTGTTACAATGTTTCCTCATCACAAATATACCTTGAGTTGTGTTTTTGTTTCATTCACACATATTTAACACGTAAACCCTGCGTATTTAGGCATATATTCCTTCTCTGAAATGGAAAAAAAAAAAAACACCCTGTTCCACCTTGGGACATCATGTGGTAATACAGGAAGTGCTCCACTGTGTTTTTGAACTCCATACACCTTCATTAGCCCTTAACCAATCTCTTGAAAAAAACTTCCATTAACTGTCTTTTTCTCTTGTTTGCCTTTGTTTGTCTTCTCATGTAAAGCGTCTTTGAGTATTTTGAAAAGCGCTATACAAGTGTTATGTATTATTATATTATTATTAGAAAGATTTGGATGATTTCACCTTGAAAACTATTGCTTCATGACAACACAAAGTGGAACAGAGCATCTTGAGCTTCGGAGATGTAGAGAGACTAATAATAAAGCTTTACTTAAACATGTGTGAATGAAACAAAACACAACACCAGTAATAATATTATAACATGGCTTAAATCTCACAAGAGTCAGTTTTGTGTAATATAGGACCTTTAAAGCTCTACTGTAACAGAAACAATAAATAAAGCCATTGTTGCTCTCTGGGGGAACACTACATGCTGTTTCCTTGACAGGGACACTGGGCTGGTAAAACGCAAACTCAGAATTAAAGTGTGATTTATTACAGATGCAGGATTCTTTACTCACCCTGGCTTATTCAACACATGCCAGTAAAAGCAAGTGAAACTTTTCCAGTGGAGGGTAAGCCACCTGATGTTATTGGTTTGCCTGATGTTACAAAATGCCTTTATCTTTCTCCGTGGTGACAAACAGGCTACATTTAACCAAGGGACAGGTCCGATCTGTGTAGAGGAGACTGGTCCGTGTACCATTCTTTCTTTTGAATTTCAAATAAGAACGAAAAAGAATAAAATAGGAAAACAGTTTGTTTTTTCATTATTCTGTTTTAGTGTCAAACAAAAACACAGATTTCGACCTCTATTTCCAATATTTAATTAAAAGTTTATTTCAAATAACACCAATCAAAAACAGTCTCGGTGCCTATTTTAATTTTTAGATTTTATTCTCTCTGGTTTATTTGCCCTGGAAGTTCTGCTGCAATGTCAACCATGGATCTATAATAAAAACTATTTTTATTAGAGTTCTATGCATGGTGTCAACTGAACAAGAGTTTATCGCTGTTTCCTGCTTCTCGTCATGCCGTTCAACACTCTTTAAGACACAAAAGTAAACATGTCCACAAAAGTGCAATAATTTTTTCTGGTAAGTTCTTCTAGCAGCAGAACTTCCAAGGCAAATAAACCAGAGAGATTACAATATCCAAGTTAAAATAGGCACCGAGATTTTATTTGACATAAACTTCAAATTAAATATTGGAAATAGAAGTCGAAATCTGTGCTTTATTTTTTGGACATTAAAACAGAATAATGAAATAACAAACTGTTTCCCCATTTTATTGTTTTTTGTTCTTGAAATTCAAAAGAACGAATGGTACACAGACAAAGACTCAGTAAGAATGCAATTTACTTTTTCTTTTTTTAGCAGTAAGAATAAACGCAACACACTGTACAACAAACACTGTTAACACTGAACATGTGCCATTCAACTATATCCATGTGCAATTATTTTTAAGTCTTTTTAAAAATTATTTTTAAGCCATTATATATTATCTGTTTTATTGCATGTTACCTTTTTCCTGCTGTTCTTGAATTGCACATTGCAACACTGGAATTTCCCCACTGCGGGACTAATAAAGGCATATCTTATCTTATCTTAAAATAGAAATATCTCCACTGAGACAAGTTGGTGGTGAATCCCTAACCAGAGTGATCCTTTAAGAAGAGACATCAAAGCAATATAACATAGTAGTAGTAATAATAAGGGTTAATGATTAAACACTGTAAAATTGTGCTAATTTGATTTAAAATACATCCTACTGAATGACTGATCTGAGTGTCAAGAAGCCACAGTCATCATTGTAAAACCCTAGTGACTGTTTAGTGCACTCCTTGAAAGATGACCTCCAATCAGCAGTGGCCATTTTTCTTCCTATAGTTCAGTTCTCAAGAGCACCATCCCTGACAGCTCTCTTGCTCTTCTCAGTCTGTTACAAACCATTGTGATCAGGTGCAAGAGGTGTCACCGAACTGGGGGTTAGCACGGAGCAGTTAACTCGCCCCCATAATCCTCTCATTGATCTGTCCTCTGCAGCCCAGCCAGAATCAATACAGGCAATAAAACCAAGCAGCAGCAGTGGCAGAGGAAGGAGGAGAGTGTCTCGTGGGATCTGAGGGGGGTCTTACAGTACGTGCCAGTGTGTTATAGGTGATAAGGAGACATGCCTTTAATTGTGGTTCTATGGGTAATTGACATAGCAGGAGAATGAGTGGGCTGTGAGGACGATCAGGGGTATTCAAGGAGACTTTTGCATTGTCTCACAGTATTTGGTCGAGTATTTGGTGGCACATTTTGAAGTAGAGTGCCCTCTGGAGGATAAAGTGCAATATAGTTGTTTGTTTGGTTGTAAGAATGTGTCCTCGGATGATCCAAATTGCAACATCGCTACTTCTTTTCACTACCCAAACATGGATGTACAACTTATCCGTACAAGTTATAATCTTGACCACAAAATATCTGTTGTTAGCAGCTATTGTTTATAGTTTATTTAAACTGCTTCACATTAGTTCATGCACCTTTAAGCTGACTGATTTGTACGTACAGAAGTAAGAGCTGCAATACCTTTAGAGCTACCTTTAAAACCCTGAATACTGCAAAATATTCCTTATGATATTTAAAGCTGTTATGGTTACAATTAGGGGTGTAACGATACTCAAGTCTCACAATACAATATCGTGATGGTACGATATTTATTGCGATATCATGGGAAAGCTCACGATTAGGAATGTAACAATATCCAAATCTCTCGGTATGATGTTTTCACGAAATACATCTCACAGTACGATATTTACTGCGATATTTTGTGGAGGCTGATGTGCTACTTTTTCCTCTTAAAATGCACAAATGGATTTAATCCAAAAAACTAAAACTTAAAGGTGCTTAGAACTGTTATTTCTTCATGTAGTCTGCACTGAAATGGAGCAAAGGATCATGGTTTATGTAGTTCCTTGTCTTTTTTTTTTTTTTTTATGTCTGCACCATAACTCATAATTTAAACAAAGAGGCTTGTAATTCGATATGTTGTGATGGTCCACGATATTATTATAAGAACTTTGAAGATATGATATCACAATTCTTTGGTTATTGTTACATCCCTAGTTACAATATAATGCTGCATTGAGTGACAACAGGATAAAATTGGGTATACCTTTTGAGTCCCAGTAGAGAAAACAGAATATCCCAAAATGTATATCAATATAATAATAATAATAAAAAAAAAAAAAAGCTCAATTAGATTTTTTCTGAATGTAACAGGAGAATGTTGCACCTGGTTTAGAGCATCACATATTTGCCACTTAGTGGTTTGTACATTTTGAATATAATTTACCAAGATATTAAATTAAAGAACAAATGAGTACATGAATCATTGGTACAGGTATAATTAGCAGATGAAGCCATGCGTGCAGCTACATCATGCATTCAGCTGTAACCCTTTGTCATATATTACTAATGCAGGCCGTGCAATGAGATGATTTCTGAATGCAAATAAAAACATGTATTCAAAGTACAACCAGGCACATGTTTGTAATTCATTGCAGTTTTATGGTTAGCTGTCACACTTGGTAATAATCTTTAGCTATAGAAGCATCATCAGAGAATGGACTGGGTGGTCACATCATTATACTACTGTAGGTCAAAACTATTGTCGCTTAAAGATGCTATTTGGTGTGTGCGTGTGCGTGTGTGTGCATGTCTGTGTGTAATATCTGCTGGAAATTACACTGTCCACAGTTCAATCAAATTCATGAGTACTGTCATAAGAGTGGACATTAAGGAAATCAGAGCATTGGATATTATCATGGTCATAACAGGAGAGAATATTGTCCCTGTTTTCACTGTAAAAGTCTGAACTCTGCATAATGAACTGAAGGCAATAGAAAAATTTAAGGGCTCATTACACTATTAACTGATTTATGTTATACTATCGTTTCATCAAAAAATACCTGGTGTTGTGTTTTCTTCTCTCTAACTAAAACACTGTATTCCACTTTGTGATGTCATGTGGTAATACAGGAAGTGCTCCACTATGTTTTAAAACTCGATACGCCTTCACTAGAATAATTTGAATGATTCCAGCCCTGGAATTGCTGATTTCTGCAAAACAAAAGGTAAAAAGCAGCTGTTAACTTGAAAACTATGTCTTCCTTACATTACAAATGAGAACAGAGCAGTTTGAGATTAATGTAGACAGATTAATAATGAAGGATGTGTCAGAATAAACATGTGAAACAAAACACACAGGTATGTCTTTCATGAGGTAACAGCATTCGAATATGACTTAAAGCTCTCAAGAGTCAATTTTGTGTAATATAGGGCCTTTAAGCTAGCCAGGCTGGCACCACCTAGTGCCTCCACTCAATTTCATTTCTCTCCAGTGACTAGGAATCAAAATACACTTGACAATTTGCTAGAACCCTGGAAGTGTGAGTCCTGGGCACCAGCAAATCAGTGAAGAGCAGACATTCTGTGTTAACAGCGATTCCCGGGGCCGAAGCTTTAAAGCTGGAACAAAGAGAATGTTTGGTGAATTTTATCAAAGGAAAAGACATTATTGCCCTTCTTCCTACAAGATTTAGGAAAAGCTTAATATACCAGTCAGCCCCGTTAGCGGTGCATTACATTCGTCATGACCAAATAGCAGCGACTGGTTAAATTTATATAAGTTTAATAAGTTTTATATAAGTTTAATAAATTTAATAATAAGAACTGATGATTCTCTCACTCTCACTTGTCTGGATCTAATATGATAGAAAGTGTTAAAGAGCCCACATCTTGACCTTTCCAGCCCCAGACTCCCGTGGGACTTGATGCATCAGACAGACCACCCCAGACATAACCTTTGAACTTTAGGCCTCCCGAGGTCTGATCAATAACCAGCAGACAATGAAATGACCTATTGTTCATTAAATTATTAGATTTTCAGATACAAACATTTGTAAGATGTGTGTTAGCTGAGTAAAAAAATTAATAAATTAAAAAAAATAAAAATAAATAAATAAATAAATAAATAAATATATATATAATATATATAATATATATATATATATATATATATATAAAAAAAAATATTCCATGGTATCTCTCACCCTCATTGAGCTCGGGTCCTCTACCAGAGGCCTAGCTTGAGAGTTCTGCGCAGTATCTTTGCTGTTCCCATACTGCACTTCTGGACTGAGATGTCCGTTGTTTTACCGGTATCTGTTGTAGCCACTCTTCCATTTGGGGGTTACAGCACAGTGCTCCGATCACACAGGCACCACTATGCCTTTATTTCCAGGCTCTCTCCATCTTCTTGAGCCCCTGGTATTTCTCTATTCTCGTGTTCCTTTTTCCTGATATACCATCGCTTGGTATTGCGATGTCAACCACCACGGCTCTGCTCTGTTTCTTATCCACCACCACTATGTCTGGTTGGTTCGCCATCACCATTCTGTCAGTCTGTATCTGGAAGTCCCACAGGATCTTGGCTCGGTCATTCTCCACAACCTTTGGATGTTTCCCACCTTGATCCTGGGGTCTCCAGCCCGTACTCTGCACAGATGTTTCTGTACACTATGCCCGCCACTTGGTTATGTCGCTCCATGTATGCTTTCCCTGCCAGCATCTTACACCCTGCAGTTATGTGCTGGACTGTCTCAGGAGCCTCTTTGCACAGTCTACACCGTGGGTCTTGTCTGGTGTGGTAGATCTGGGCCTCTATTGCTCGAGTGCCCAGGGCCTGCTCCTGAGCAGCCAGGATCAGTGCCTCTGTGCTGTCCTTCAGACCAGCCCTCTCAAGCCATTGGTAGGATTTCTTGATATCAGCCACTTCAGTTATGTTCCGGTGGTACGCCCCATGTAGGGGTTTGTCCTGCCATGATGGTCCCTCCAGCACCTCTTCCTCTGGACCCCACTGTCTGAGACATTCTCTGAGCACCTCATCTGCCGGGGCCTTGTCCTTGATGTACTCAAGGAGCTTGGATGTTTCATCCTGGACAGTGGTTCCCACACTCACTAGTCCTCGGCCCCCTTCCTTCCGGCCTGCGTAAGTCTCAGGGTGCTGGATTTGGGATGGAACCCTCCATGCATGGTCAGGAGCTTTCGTGTCTTAACATTGTGGTCTGTATCTCCTCCTTTGGCCAGCTTACAATTGAGGGTATCTGATCACTGGCAGGGCGTAGCTGTTGATTGCCTGCACCTTGTTCTTGCCATTGAGCTGGCTTCTAAGGATTGCCTCACTCTTTGCAGGTATTATTATATATATATATATATATATATATATATATATATATATATAATATATATAATATATATATATAATATATATATATATATATATATATATATATATATATAATTATATATATACAATACATATACATATATATATATATACACACACACACACACACACACACACACATATATAATATATATATATATATATATATATATAGTCCCAATAAAACTGGCTATTCTAATTTTTTTGCAGTAAAGTATTAAGCACTAAGTAAATCTTGTACATAGAAATTTGAAAGTTTAATTGAATCCTGGATCACGTTTCACATAGTCACTGCATATCTCTTGTAAAAATAAGAAACAGCCATTTTGATTCCTCATTAGATCATTGTCAGAATTAGGCCTATCCATGTTACTAATACAACAAACAAATTGACTTGTTATTTACTTTATTAACATAACATATTGAAGACTTCTGGTTTTGTCTTGAATCACTCTCCACAGATTTACTGAAAACTTCTGCTTTCTGTGTGTTTATGCTAATACGCTTTTAACCAGTGGTGGAAGAAGTACTCAGTTTTGTTGCTCAAGTAAAAGTATAAATAAAGATGAAGAAAAAAATACTCAAGTAAAATTATCACATGAAAAATCAACCCAGCTAGCAGCCGAAACATGTCAACAAGGTAAACACACTTTACTGCATTGTCTTTAAAAAGAACCCAAGAAGTTAAAATGAAAAATCAACCCATTTCAAAACAGTAAAAAGTAAATTTTGTGCTGATTTAATAAAACTTCAAATGTAGTGATTCAAAGATTTGTGCAGATTTTGTTCCCAGCTGTTTTTATTTGTATATTTCTGTTTGCTCAGTTTATGAGCATATTAAAAATAAAGCATCTTCATTTTCAGCA
Organism: Boleophthalmus pectinirostris; assembly: GCF_026225935.1. Classification (NCBI taxonomy): domain Eukaryota; kingdom Metazoa; phylum Chordata; class Actinopteri; order Gobiiformes; family Gobiidae; genus Boleophthalmus; species Boleophthalmus pectinirostris. The sequence continues at coordinate 20,587,988 of NW_026571115.1, read as the reverse complement.
GGTCTCAAACTGTCATGAAATATACTTAAGTAAAGTATCAATACCTAATTGTATACATAAGTATCATCACTGACTTGTACTGGGGCACAAGTTTGGGTCAGTTCAGGATGGTCTGGCTTAAATCTCTTTAGCCTTTAGAAACACACTTAAACAACTCAACTTGCTCCAGACCAGCCCCATGTAAGAAACCTCCTTAAATTCTAATCTATTTCTTTCTAATCAAGCAGGAGCAATTTTAAACCAATGTGTGAATGGGGCCTTCTGAGCTGTTGGCAGTGTACCTGCTCCATTCTGCGGTGGGTAATTAGATTGATTAAGGCTGTGCTGCAGACGTGACGACAGGCAGAGCGAAATGGAGATGGATGGAGCAGAGGGGCTGGAGCTACGAGACAGGAATGGTGAATAGACTTCTAGGTAATCCCTGTCTCACACTATTGTTTTCTGTGCCATGTTAAATTAAACCTACCTACTGAAAATAATCTATAATCTTGCATGATCTGAATTTGAATTCAAAGGTCCTATATTAAAGTAAAATGTAAAATGAACCCTTGTATAATGTAGGTTACAACTTAACAGCTGCATTTACCTTTAGTTTAGTGGAGATTGGCAGTTCCAGGGCTGAAATGATTGAAATTACTCTAGTGTATAGGGTTTAAAAACACAGTGGAGCACCCGTATAACCACATGACATCACAAAGTGGCTTGAGAGAAGAACACAGCTTAAATATACAAGGTTTGTGTGTTAAACATGTGTGAATGAAAAGAAACACAACTCCAGGTATGTTTCTGATGAGGAAACAACATTATAACATAGATCACAAAATAGCATAATATAGGCCCTTTAAAGAAATTATGAGTAACATAAAATAAAATAGATACTGGCAAAAACAGAGAAAAGTGTATGCCTTTTTTATCCTTTTAGATATTATCCAAAAGGCCAATCATTTACTGTATGCAGGCTTCAATACCATAACAAGTGGATTTCTATTCATGCTTGAGTAACTGTTGCTGAGCTTACCATTGTTAAATCATTTGAAAAAAGAGAGAGTGCAATCTTTTTCCCTCTGTGACAATATCAGGCTAATTAAAATGGGGGCTATTCATATTCATGACTAATTAGTTAAACGAGATGGTGACTCCAAAGTGGGTTGCTCTTAATTAAGATGAGAAAGGGAGGGAGACACTGTGCATAACACTGCTGCTGCAGCACAAAGATTAAACTGGGTACTGGGTTAGGAATGATCTCAAATGATTTAACACAACCTGGTACAAGAACAGCTACAGTTTGTTTTTTAGACTTACATGGACTTTGTGTTTGTCATGTTGTTTCAGTCAAGTGAGGTTAAAGATTAAAAAAATAAAATAAAATTCAGTTCAAAATTTGCCCCGTACAGATATTGTATAAGCAAAAATAAGTCTGCTGTGTACTCTCATCAAATAAAGGGTTTATTGTCTGATAATCAGGAAGTGCGTGGTTAGCATGCAAGTTGTTGTTGGCATTACCGTGATTGCAAACTCTCCAGGGTCGGAAAGTTGTGCCAAGCGCTCTGTTTTTCACATTATAAGATGGTTTTAGGTCCACTTTATATGGAAATTAGTCCTCCGCATTTGATCCATCTTTCAATTTTGCTGGGGCATCCTGCCAGTGTGTAATCCTTTGCCTGTTATTCTGTTTTCTGCATCTGTAGGGCGTATCTGTTACCCAGGTCCAGGGTGAATAGAGGGTTCTGAACAAGGCTTTGCTTCTTGTGAAAAGTGAACCATGCCTTAGTATTACCCAGTAGAACCTCCTCCTCCTGAGACCCAGCCCATTCATTTGTGTCCTTTAAAGTGGACATTGAGTTAACCATGTCTATCTTTGAAGTGTTTTAAGATAGACTCTTAATGGGGGGACTAGTTTCCTCTGCCTAAATTGAGGTGACTGTAGAAGCTTGTCAGAGATGTTGGTCATCAAAAAAGTTGTTTTTGTTAGGTTGTTAACTTCACATGGATTTAACACCAAAATATTCCTGATGTCCATTATAGAGGACATGTTATAAAATTATAAATAAAAATAAAATGCACAAAATGTTAATGTTAAGGTGCTCATTTATCTCCAAACAGATAGAAATTCACAAATATAGATTGTATATATATATATATATATATATATATATATATATATATATATATATATATATATATATATATATATATATATATATATATATATATATATATATATATATATATAGCAATATGCTTTTTTTCTTTGGGTCCCAGGAGGAGATGGCTTGAGATGAACCTCCTCCGTCCCAGTCAATGTCACCCCATGTAAAGTACTGCTGCTCATAGTACTCCTTCATAACATCATTAGGGCCCTAAACCAGATTAGGTCCCCTCTGTGTGAATGTGTTTCTCTACCATTTAGGTGAAGGGCACTATCTGTCAAACTGTATTGGCCGCCTAAGCTTGTCAGGCTCTAATCCACTTGTTGGTGCAGTGTATAGATTACCACTATAGGCTAATGGATAAGAGGCTATTGTGTTTGTACAAGCAGAGGCAGCAGAGGGACACCATACAGCTAATGTTGATACAAGGACCTGGGTAAATGATGTTCTGCAGGGGCACCAAAGCTAGAAATAGAAAGGCTTGATTTATAAAAGGAGAAAAAAAAACCACACATTTTAAAGAAGTTATCAGTTCAACAACGACATAAGTGATGTTTTTTTTCTCATTAGTGGTTTAAATCTGGCTGTATTTGCTATAATAAATAAAATATTAAAGGCAACTTTTCTGGAGGGTATGGCACCTTCTCATGTCCATGATGTGTTGCTGTGCTTGGAATATTCAATAGTGTAGCAATAAACCTATCTAGTATATCTTGCATTTCTTCAATTTTGCGTATTTGTTATTGCACAAACCTTGAATTTGTATTGCACAAACCTTGAAAAACCTGTAACTTAGCCATGTGACATCACCTTGTCTCCAGGGTGATATATAGGTTAATGTCATACTGTGAAACATTCTAAGCAAAGAAATAATATCTCTATGAGGAGAGTAAAGTGCACCTTTAATAATGTAAAGAGTCACGCAAATTCATATTACAAATGTTTACAATTCAGTACAGCAAATGTATTCCCCTTGAGACTTCAGATCTTATAGCTTTGTGCATGATTGACAGCTACACACTGAAAAAGATGTTTAAATAATAACTGTGGCAAATGTAATAAGGTTAATTTGAGAAGGGGTTCGTGTGTTGAAAGATGTAGACTATGTTAAGATTTAATGTAATGCCAATAGGGAAATAATAGTTATTAATAAAACATTTGTCTTTGAAGGAGATAGATTTTAATGAATTTGAATGCAAATGTATTGATACAGGTAATAATGAATGTATTATAAAGCAGAAATAAATGATACACAGACAGAAAGGAGTTAAACCCTAAACCCCAATTCCCTGTCACAATATGGAACTGGTTTAAAATTCAGGACAGGCCAAAATTTTATGGTCAAAAAGTGATGCCATTATTCAATATATGGTAAAATTGTGCAGCCTATCTCTAAAATAATTGCTATTTGTCTAATGAACGATGAATCTCATCTTATATAGGCCCCTGTCCACCATTTGAAACTATGACACCATCAAATTCTTGAACATGAAAGCAACCTATTGCACCTACTTTCCAATACTATCAGTTTACTAACATATTAAAATACTGATAATAATGTGTATTCAAATACAATTTCAACACAAACACATCTGACCTCTTACAAACTAGCAAACTAAAAGTATTTTGTTGTTTTATTCCATCCCTTCACACTTGACCTTAAGCGTGCACAGCTACATTTTCCATTTCTGATTAGTGGAGAAGGCTTTGTGTGGCTCTGCTCTCACTCTTCTTATTGTGCCTGTGTACTCATGTGGAAAATTAATATCTCCACCCATTGTCACACCCCCCTCACCCCCCACACACACACCTGTCTGTGACACTGTTTACTGCCCAAATCTTCACAACAACACCATGTTCACCACAGCTTCAACTGTTTCTTCTTTAAACATGTAATTTCTCCTTTAGGTTAGTCGTAGTTTACACCTAATAAATGTATGACTATTGCTATACAAATAATCATTATGCAATACGGATGAAAACATATTAGTCTACTTAAATTTGGTTCTGATAATAAAGCTAATATAAATAATAGATATATAAATATAAAATATTTTATTCTTGACATGCTATATAGTGTTGGAAAGTATATTTTCTTCTCAAGACAGATTGCATTCCTTAATTGCCACAGGCCAATTCAGAAGAGGACAAAAAAAAAAAAAAAAAAAAATATATATATATATATATATATATATATATATATATATATATATATATATATATATATATATATATATATATATATATATATATATATATATATATATATATATATATACACACACACACACACACACACACACACACACACATATACATACATATATATATGTATATTGTTGACTAGTAGGACGACAATAACTGCAGTGAATTTGGAGTTTCTACTATGAAGTAATTTTGATATCACATAAATCATTTTTTTTAAATACATTTTATAACTGCAGTAGCAATCTCTACTAACAGGCTACCATAATCAACAAAAAAGAAAGTTCAGAGACAAATCAGTACTTAAATCACTACAAATTAAACAAAAGCCTCATGAAGTCTAAATATGCAGTGGGACTGAGAACTACTCTGATGGATCTCTGTACAAGATGAAATAGAGCTATCTTAACACATTTCAGCTTCTTTTGACTTTTATACTTTGAGAACAAAATGAAAACCACACAACTGGTTGAATTATTTACATGAATGGCCTTAGTTTTATGTTATTGCTAATCGTATGCTCCACCCCTACAACCCTTCTAACCTGCCACCTCAATCTTCCTCTACACCAGGCTTCAAATGTGGCTTCTTTCTTTATTGATTCACACACTTAATACAATTTGCATATGACTTTTAATTAACAGCTAGTCTAATTTGCATACTGCTGAGGAATTTGCATATAATTTGGGCTCCTTCCTGCCCTGCAGTGTCTGAAAGCCTGGCACAGTGCCAAAAGAAAGGGATAGAAGGGTGTACACTGCATTAGAGAGAGGGAGATTAAAGGAGGATGGAAAAATGGAGGAGGTGAAATCTCTGACAACAAAGGAGTCCATGAAATTACAGTGGCACCTTTATGTATGCAATATGAAAATTCTCCACCAAGTTAGCCATTTAAGTCATTATTTAAATATAGGTGTTAATTGCCTCACATTCAAAGCTTTAAAACAACATTTTTAACAACAGTTAATGGCACATAAACAGTATATACCATGCCCACTCATGCATTTTAACTACTGAATATCTGTATACTGCCTGAGTCATCTAGGGATGATCCATAGCAAAAGAAGAAATCTGTTTCACAGTTCCCCAAAACTGAAAAAGCCGTTTGGATGAGCACTGAAATGTCTTCACTCTAAAACTTTTGTCCAGGTGACAGAATAGATTTTTTCTTTTGCTATTGAATAAGTGCACTGAGCTCAGACAACCTCGTTCACAGTGTGCCAAGCCTGACATGCAGATGTCTTTGTTCTGTTGTGCTCATTCATTTATTTTTCCAAAACATCAGAGTGCAATTAGAATACATTTTAAAACTGTCTGGGTAAGAAATAGATGGACATCAGAATTTAATGGCAAAGGACGCAGACCATGTGAAGCTCTTTGATGTTATGTCATTGTTAGGGGATCAGGCCAAAACAGCATCCATTAAACACCATTATAATCTCTCAGATAATTGCCTGAGCCTCCAAAATCTTTCCCAGAACCCTTACCCTAAAAAAATATAAAGGAATGTGTTCCATCAAATGGAGATCAAAGTTAGCCCTGGAGATCATGGACGAAGGCTAAAATGCATCATAGCATGACTGATCGATGAGTGCTGCACACAATTAGACATGAGCCAGACATGACTTAACCAAACCAGGGCTACACCAGGACTAAACTGGGATCTTAACCAGAACCAAGGTGGAAGGAGAGAGCACTAGAGCACTAGTATCCTATTCAGAGGATGTGGCAAAGGAATGCAGAGGCTGCTAAATGAACAGTGTTTGTGAGGACAGGCAGCTCAAGTCTTTCCATCAAAAACAAACAAAACTATTCAGCCCTACTAAACAGCAGTTATGGTCTGAGTAAACAAGCTAAAAGAAAAGTAGTGTCAAAGCAGAGCCAGCACACTGCAGAAGATATTTGACTGTAAGACCAATGTTATTAACCTGTAAAATCCTGTACATGTATCTCTCACAAATCAGCATTAATTTAAGAGCAACCTCTCCCTTCTCTGAGTCCAAAAAGGCACTCATGCATTTAAATAATTACTGCTAATCAACCATGCTCTGACCTCGCAGGCGGACAAATTGATTTGAGGAAGTAATCAGGAAAAAGCTTAATGACAAGAACGATTAAAGAGCTGCACTGAGTTACACCTGCGCAGGAATCTAGTGCAGCAGAAAATTATCTTATCCAGCATGTATTGTGAATAGAGATAGTATAAAAAACTATTTTAATATTCTTTATTTAAAATAAGATAAACATTTGTTATTAATAGTACAAAAACATAAGACACATTAGGAAATACAAGAAGACATTGACGTCAAAAAGAGCCATTTTGTGGGACAGAGTTGTATATTGCAAAGAAATAACTGGGCTGGTCAAAAATAGATATATCTTATGCATATTTGTACAAACACAAACTGTAAGTCATGTCAGCGTGGTACAAACTAACCTATACTCCAGTTTCAGGTACATCTAATAGCCAGCAATTGCCGATAAATAAGGCACTGTGAGGCAAGGATATTGATAGTGTTAAAATGGGCAACTGTGGTTCAACTGTTCACATTTTAAAATGTGCATATACTTTTCATCTTAAAATAATCACTCTAAGATATTTAAACAAACATCAAAGTGTATAACAAATTGACACATTCAAGCTCACATTGAAGTCAAAAAACAGAAACAGGCTAAAATTAAGTGAAGTAAATCAGAATGTATTTTCTGCCATGTTGACATATATCAGCGTTACGAGCTGCTAATATCTTTGGCCTTAAATCAGTCCATCTTTTTACATCCATCAGATTGATCAATCATGTTTCCTGCATGCATGGTAAGTAGGCCTAACATACTGCTAAAAATGTGGAATAGATTTTCATTAAAACAATTTGGCAAATGTCTTTAGTCATTTGGCAGATGCTTAAACTTTGGTGTTACAGATTAAAATGTAAAATAAGATCAGAAAGCATGTATATTCAGACAGCAGCACATTACAGAGCTCTGCATGGTGCTTCAGAGCGTGAGGATAGTAGCTGACATAAACAGTCCATTCAGCCGCTGCCCCTCACAAGTCCCTTCTGGGGAGCTCTGAAGCCTGTCTCCCACCAGCGATGCGGATGTGGAGTAGTGTGCGAGTAAAGTCAGCAGGGGGCGCTGGTTACATCTCGTGAGCAGAGTGGTCAGAGAGGCCGTTAGTGTGTACCGCTCCTGTGTTGTTCTCATTCAGTCGACGTACGCGGTACATCTCGTAATGGATGGTACTGGTGATGTCCTTTATGTTCTGCATATGGGTCCTTAAGATGGAGAAAAATCTACATGAGCAAAGGCACACAAACATGTTTTCTGAATATGTGCAGGAAAACAAAAAACATGGCTGACCTGATGAGAAGATCTCTTAAATAGGCGAATTCACAGTGGGCAATGTTCTCGACTGATGGAGAGAAACACATCAACACAAGTTAGGGCAAGAAGGCAAACAGCCAACAGTGTAACACACAAAAAAGACTGAAGGCATTTCTTCGGTCTGTCCAGTAGGTGGTGCCAGAGCAATGTTCTGTCAAGAATGTTTTAGCCATGATCTGAGTTCAAATACTAACATTTTATTTATACTAACATGTTATTTGCACACGCACACAGGCCTTGTGCTCAAGCTTTTACAGTGTCATTAATCTGAAATGTTTTAAATACATTTTTTAATTGATATTGTCCTCTGACACAGCCATAATTCTATCCCTAATAAAGAGAAAATGTATGAATACTGACATGTTGACTGTGTCTGTACAACATAACATTGGATAGTCTGTAAACACTGTAGTTCTTTCACACAAAACAACCCTTTGAGTGATGGTTTACCTTCAATTGTTCCCCACTTGGTTTTTCTGCCCAACAGCCTTCTGCCATTGACCTGGTACTCTTGATCACTGCCCACCACAGCGAATGGTATCATCTCCTGTACCAGAACAAAAATGTGTTTTATTACAATCTTGTACTAAGAGGCACAATTTGCACCGCATTTTATGCCGCACTCACTCTGATCTTTTCATTTATCATTCTGTCCTCCTGGTCCTCATCAAACTCCTTTTGGGGGTAAACATCAATCCCATTGGCTCTTAGTTCTTCTCTGATCTGTTGCATAGAAATGTTTTACAATTGGACAGTTGTGGAAACAGATTTAAAAAATAAATACTAGGTACGGGTTTTGAACCTTTTGCTTGAAGAAGTCCCTCTCCTCCAGGGTTAACGTATCTGCTTTGGCAATGACCGGAACAATGTTGACCACTTTACTTAGACGTCTCATAAATTCAACATCTAGAGGTCGAAGACTGAAACCAGACAACATCAGTATTACAAATTTAACCTGCAGAAATCCTACCTGTGCCCAACATTTATCAAAAACATTTAAGAGAGAATAAGGTTTTCTTTTGAAGAGCCTTTACTATCCACGTATTTCTATAAGTTTATTGCACAGAAAAAGAAGCCTGAGTGTCATGATAAAGACAACACACCCAGACCCACACAGACTCAGTGTCTCTGTCCTTCCTGCCCTTCTCCCATTAGGCTTTTAAGGCAAAGTGGAGCTGCAGCAGCTGCCAGCAGACTATGTGACCATGTGACATGTGTTGGATCAACAAGAGTCAGTGGGGCACAGAGACAGGGGCATCTCAGCAGGCTACCATGCGAGTAAAGGACACCACATTTAGACAGGCCTGGCCCTTAAAAGGTGCTCTTGGATTCAACAAAGGTACATGCATAAAAATCCTGCAAATGCATCTCTTTATAAAGACACTAAAAGTCACTACTAAGCCCCACACAAGGAACTAACAACAGACAAGAAGATCCATGTGTGACCCAGGTTGTACCCAGGGAGAAGATTATATCAATCCTTTGGCTCGATGCCATGTTCACCAGAACTCACAAGATTCATTTTGTTGGCATGTGTCATGTCATATTAGTTTAATGGACTAAAGGTCTGCTCACCAGTGGCCAGTGGGAGGAATGAAGTATATACAGCAGTGGACCCTGGAGTCGGGGATCCTTTTCTTTCTGTTGATGTTGATTTCCTCTTGAAGGTATGCTTCATACTGGTCATTAATGAATCTCATGATGGGCTGCCAACTGGACAATAGAAAGGGAAGGCATAAGAGAAAGGCACTTTAAATATGAGGTATTTAGCTGCTAAAAGAAGGTACCAGTTTTCGTTGTTGATTTGATCTCCAAAACCTGGAGTGTCAATTACAGTCAGTTTCATTCTCACACCTTTCTCCTCGATGTCTGCAAATACAAACATTCACTTCAAATCAACGTGCTGTTTAGCATTGCAACATTAAAATGAAAGTGCCTATGAGCGATTAGACGGCTAACTTTACTAAAACACAGCTAAGATCATTCTACTTAAGATTTTTTGCAAAATCATTAACCCTTGTATTCTCAATTTTATGGGTTTAAAATTGTACTCCTCTAATGTACACAGAATACAAATACAAATACAACAAAACATCTTTATTGTAGTGAATTAATGTTGAAAGTATCAGGAAATTTTTTTTTCTTAAATATAAATTGTAACAAACTTTTGGGTAGAATTCTCCCTTCTTCGCAAATTTCTTCTTGGAAGTATAATTTATATTTCTAATTATTATAAATCCAGCAATTTAAGTCAAAAGTAGAAAATCACAAAAATCTGTCATAAGCTTACTGAACATGAGCTTTCAGACCGCATGATGCTTACCATGGCTGATGGACTTGATCTCAATAGTTTTGGGAATCTTCTCCTGGGCTGTGGCCTGCACAGACTTGCGGCTAACCTTTGACTTGAACAGTGTGTTCATCAGTGTGGATTTACCCAAACCACTCTGCCCTGTAAGAACAACCACATCAGATTTTCAATACAGAAATCCAAAATATGAACTGTTAAGTAGCACTTATGTAAAGGAAACATAATGTACTGAAGTCTTGTTGGGAAATGGTTCAGAGCAGCGTAAACTGTGGGCTTTCAGCAGAGACAAACAGCAGGTTTCTGCAGCACTCAAACTGACAGAAAAACCAAACAGCGTATGATGAGCAGAGTCCAGTCCCTCTCTGCACAAACTTAAGCACACACATAAAAACTGAAGCTGTTCATTAGCAAGCGCTGTTAAAGCTGAAATATACCACAGGGCAAATGACGCTCGATACCATAACAACAAGCGTAAACAATATTTTGGCAGATATCTAGGGTTGTGAAATTAATTGAATATTGCTTGTAGGTAACAGTAAGAGATTTTGGAGAAATACTTTATTTCATTTCATTTTATATATTTTTATTTATTCAGAAGGGAAATCTTTTGAGATGCAACATCTCGTTTGCAAGGAGGTCCTAAACACAATAACAGAAAAATTACATTTACAGAAATGAAGAGAAAAACAAAACAGAAAACAAACACAACACAAATATATTTAAAAAAGTCTGTAGTATCATGTTCATATACGTTAATATTAATGCCCAGTGCAATCAGCTTATTTGCAAACAGTATGGTACACAATGCCCAGGGAACATGAGGGTATGAGTAGTTTTAGATTATATTAATTTACTATAAACACGGTAAAGCCCATATTGGTTGACCTCCAGATATAAATTCTACTCAGAAAGTGCTTTATACAGCAACAGGAGCAACGGTTATCACATTGCAAGTCATGACACCATACCATCTAATTTTAGCATCAGGAGATTGTCTTGAATACAATTAAAAGAGCATGTCTCAGTCTGAGCCTAAGGCTTACAATTTGAATTTACACTAAAACAGTTTTACAGTGGCCCATCAGCTGCAGAGGTGTGGCTGTAACTGGCTTCTGCTTAAAGGTGAGACACTGTCGAGTCTGACAGACTGTGTAGTATCTTATTAAAAGACTTTGAAATCTCAAAAGAAATGGTTGAGAAAAGGCACTCACCGACTACCATAATGTTGAGCTCAAAGCCCTGCTTCATGGCCTTCCTCCTCATCTGCTCCAGAATGGCGTCAATTCCCACATAACTGAAGTCCACTGCACTGGGCTTCTCCCCGTACACAGGGCCCACTGTGGGGGGCACCTCAGGGAGCACCGGCTCAGACATGGCACTGCTGTAGCTGGGTGTCACCTCCGGCCCTACAGGGACAGAGAGGGTGACATCAGCATCTAGTGCAGAGTAACACTGACTGATTAAACATAATATTTAATAATACATCAGAACATTAATATTGGCACTGGTTAAAATGTATTCCATTCTTTTAAAAAGAAGATAAAATGATTTTGTGATTATAATAGCTGACATGTTACATTACATTTTAAAGCCGCTGATGTCTGGTTGAAAACTGTGGTGCTAATTTACACCCACCCCTTTAAGGTAATCATCATCACAAACAAACACTATGCCCACATGCTTGTGCCGAAATGACTTTATGACACTGTTGAATCCAAAGTGCATCACAATGTAGCAAAACACACAATTGCCCACCACTGCTCTTGGGTACACTCAACTCTCCAATCACCTGCAGTTGTGGAATGTCTATCATATTTATAATGTGTTTTTTCTGACTATTTAAGGTAAAGTAAAATAAAAGTCAACAAAACCATGTGGACTGAAGCATTAAATCCCTAAAGATATTTCTGTGAAATAAAGTAATACAAAAAACTGCCAAATTAACTTTGTTCATTCTTGAAACACACCCAAGTTCAGAAACAGTAGACTGGAACAGTCCCAGCAGCACAGATTTGACTCCAACTTTAAATGTAAAGTGTATCATATTACAGGCTCACCCTTGGCTGAAGCTTATCACAAGTTTGTTATACCAGTGATTAGGCTGGTTCTTTCAGTGAGAATGCCTAAAGTTGTGTTGTAGGTTGTAAAACACATTTCACTGTACGTTAGATTTGCATAGTGTTTTGTTTAACAAAGTTTTAAACAAATGTAGAAGCCTTGTCTTGAGTCTGTGTCTGTACAGTGTAACTTGTGTAACTTGCTGTGTTCCCCTTGTGTAGGCCTCCCCTGCTCCCCTCTGCACCATAACTGTCCTCAGAGTGAAAAAAGACTGAGTGCTCTGGCTGAAACTCGACCCTCTCCCAGCAACACTGTATCACTCACAGCCTCAGACACAATGGTGACCGCACACACCTGTGGCTTTTTACACAAACACACACAAACGCGCTGGAAGACTGATCCAAGTTCCTGGAATTTCACTTCTATTTATTTAAAGGATCCACATTATTCTTTACCAGATAAGAACATCTTTTACGCTTCTAACATAGAGCTTTCGACAGCAGAGGTCCGTAGTTTGAACCCTGTGGTAAAATATTGCACTAAGCAAAAAAAAACTCTAACCCCACCTTGAATTGATTAACAGAAAACGGCATACTGGAAATGCTTTGCTTAGTGTAAAGTCTAATTGTCATGGAGACCCAGCTCTGCCCTGGCCTTCTTCACCACTTCCTCTTCCCGTTCCAGCAGCAGCAGCAGCAGCTCGCCCTGACACACTGGCCTCACCTCCGTGCATCCTCCTCTCACATTCCTCTGCCTTTCCTCCTCACTAGACATCTCTCCACGCACTAGTTTTTGCTCTTCCCCTTTGTCTGTTCTTTTGTACGAATCCCTCTCCATGAAGTCCTTCCTTTGATCGTGCTCATTATAAAACATACATAGAGCTTTGTTATTTTCCTCTCTGATGGTCAAAGGTGGAGCCTATATGGTATCTTGGTTGGTTGAGAGCAAGTTTCAACAGCAAACAGGCAAATTTAAATGCACAAAAAACAAAAAAGTACAAATGTCTTAAGTTTTTTTTTTTTTAACACAGAGCTAGAACAGTTATCAATGGTAATAAAATATACATTGTTTAAAAAAAAACAAAAAAACCCCAAACCAAAATAAAATTATAGCGTATCTAGGGACCACTGTCAATATAATATAATGGAATATATAAAAAAAAAAAAAAAAAAAAAAAAAAAAAAAATTATATATATATATATATATATAAATATATAATATATATATATATAATATTGTTTCAGGATATCGGTTCAGAGGTAAGCCAATCATTTGTATGTACCGGTAAATCATGTATTAAGAAAACTGTTGGGCCAGAACGTATCATGTATTGGTTGAAGAATAATTTTTACAACGTCATAGTATGTTGAAGAAAAGCAATTGCATAAAATATTTGGACTTATTATCATGACCAAATCACCAAATTAACCCACACATGTTGGCAAGAGACATTACCTTTTTAACAAACAGGTTATTAACGCTCAAAGTTTAAAAACACAAGGACGCAGTCGACGAGGGCAAACAGAACATAAAATGAGGAGAACAGATACTCTCTTGGGCCTCCACTGTGGGAACTCTCAAAGTGAAAATAAATCACTTTGATGGTTGCACACAATCAGCATTATCTGTTTTAAGATGCTACAAAGCAAATGTTGCAATTGTATTGTGAAGTGTCCTATGTCCATTCATCAGATACATGTACACCTAATGTTTTATTGAAGGAAAAAAAATCTAATAATTTCGTGTAGTTACAACTTTATGGTTCTGTCCGTCTTTTGAACTGTTCTGAATTCCTATCCCACTAATAATGTTAATTTATTTCCCCAGAGATAAACCCTTGGCCATTGAAAATATGTAATTTTTTACAAAAAAAAACAACATTTTGAAATGGAAACTGGGAATGACTCACTCGACCCACACATTCTGTTTTCAATTAGAGGCAAAGCTTGTTCTAGTCAAGTTGCCATTGTTTGGTCCAGGAGATTTATTTTCAACTATGAGGAAGAGAGACAGCCAAAGCACAGCACAGATCCATTTGTTTGGTGAAAGGTAAACCAGTAGACCAGGCCACCAGGCTACAACTGTCCACTGTTGATCTTGACAATGTGGTGTGTAGGTCATAGGTCATGTTCCCAGTTCAGGTTAGAAAGAAAAGACTGGACAAAAGGCAAGACAGCTTCAGAGATCCATGTCAAGCTCACATCAGCCTGCCAATCCTCCGAGATGCATCGTTTATGGCTTTGCTTTGGTCCCAAATCATTTTACGGGCCTACTCAGAAAACATCTGTGTCTTTGTCATTTATTTACGTTCCCACACTAGAGAAGAGAGTTCTGCCAGAGAGCATCATCTTATGTTGTTTTGATGTGCATCCAGACGTTGCTACAAAATAGAAAACTTGTTCAAGCAAAGATCACATACTGTTTAGGGCTAGTGTCTTTAAAATCAAACAAATTAAACTGGAAATCCACAGTGCATTTAGTCTTTTGCGAGAAAGTGAGTTAAAATTGCTGTGGTTTGTGGCAGATCATGGGGAGCACAAGCCTGCTTTCCCACCCTGGGACAGTGAATCCCTCATAAAGGGGGAAATTGGAGTGGTGGCAGTACAAACATGCTCTGTTGTGTTATTAAAGCCAGTGTGTTTGAGCAACAAGGCCCA